>NC_056732.1:376662631-376973631 GCF_019279795.1 Protopterus annectens | reverse complement strand
TAATTTCTTAACATTCTCCTACTAAGGGAGGTTGAGTGAAAGTGCTTCAGTCCTTTTCAGTTCTATAACATGTTCCATGATGTTTTTTAAACATCTAACTTTCATAGCCTCTCACTAGGAAATAATTCTGCAAGTTGTTCAGGTTTCTCAAAAATTGTTCCAGCTTGGTGGTAGTTCTAGCTAATCTATAGCCCTGGGACTTCACCACATTTTACTTGGTTTTTGGAGGATGCATACTTTTACTGCGGTATAGTAAGTTAACCCTCGGTTTTCTGAATAGATCAGTGGTGATTCTGTTATTGTTGGTGCCCTTGGAAATCCGCATATCTAAAAAAGTGGCTGAAGTATACCTATGGGAAGAGGTAAACTTCAGGAAGGGGGTTGTTTGATTGAGGAAAGTGATAAAATCTCCAAGCTGCAAAGTGTCACCTTCCCACACAATAAAAATATCATCAATAAAGTGCAAATAGCTTGTGATATACTGCATTTAGTCTGTGTTGTTTAACACAAAGTCCTCCTCCCACTTGCCCAGAGCTATGACAGTTATGCTGGAAGCCAAGGCAGTCCCCACTGCTATACCAGTTTTTTTGTTTGTAGTATTTGCCATTGAAGGTAAAAAAATTAAAGTCCAGTACAAGATTAATGAGCTTGCTTAAATTTTTCACCTGTGCCTGTGTACCTTGATTATGTTTCTTAAAAGATTCCACAGCTGCTCTTATACAGTAATTGTGAAGAGCACAGTGTACAATGATTTACTGTCGATAGTTAATAAAATACTGTCAGCTTCACTGTAATGTTTTTTATTTTCAACAAAAAATCCATTGACTCTCTTATGTATAACTTACTCTTTTCTGCTAAAGGTTTCAGCAAGTAATCAAGGTAAACAGCCATGGTTTCAGTGAGGGAACCTCCACTTTCTACCACCGGTCCATAAGGTGGGTCTTCTCTATTCTTGTGTGGCTTTGGTATTCCAAAAAAGTTAAGTAAACATAGGCATGGGCTCCATAAATAATTATAAAGATTTTCAGTAATAAGTTTTTCTTCCCATAATGAGGTGAGATTAGTGTTCCATAAATCATATGATCTTTTTATGTCATCCATTGTAAATAACTCGTAAAATCTGTTATCCTCCAGCATGTTCTCTATCTTTTGGTTGTAGCTAGTGGTATCAGTCACAAATATAACTCCTTCCTAGTATGCATTCATTACACTCCTGGATTTATCAGAGCCTAGCTCGACCAATGCTTTTCTTTCTCCCTGTGTTAAGTTATAAAGTTTTTTTTCTTAGAAGGTTTTTAAGTAGCTTCCTGATATCCATCTCACATTTCACTTCGAAAGCAGCTAATGTTTGTTGTAGTGTGGACAATAGCTGCTTTGCCTTTTTATAGTTTCTTCAAAAGGTTTATATTCAATGTCATTAATTTTGTCATGAAACTTTACTTTTAAGTTGAGCTTCCACACAAACATTTTAAAGTCCACTAGTACTGAGCTACCTCACACCTGCAGCTTGTTACAAAAGTAAGTCCTTTGAATAATACACTTTTTTCATCGTCTGTCTGTGCTTTAACAGAGTGGTTTCCAGATAAGTGGAGCACCTGTTATTGTGGTTGTGGCTGGTTTCTCCATCTGAGCCTGGGACCTGGGTTATAGTCAAGGTTCCAGTTGGGATTGCCCAGGTATTGTATTTCGCTCACCCCTGTCCATTGTCTGATTCTCCTGTCTCCCTGAGGGTTCATGGATAGGGCCTGAGATCTTTGGAATTCCTCCTGTGCTTTCTAGAAACTCGGTGGGTTGTAGTATCATTCCTCGCTGTGACTACGGTATGGGGAACCTGGTAAGAGGAACAAGTCCTGGGGTTCTGGTGGTGGTCATGATTCTGGTTGTGGTACTGGTTCTGGCTTTGGTATTGGTGTGGTGGTTGGTGTCTGTGCTGTCAGTATTGGTCTTCTTGAAGAAACTAGTCTCTGTAAATGTGCTGCTGTTCCTGGTAGCTGGATTGTCTGTGGTTCCGGTTGTCCTGGTAATCCTGTAATTTGTCCTGCAGAACTCAATTTCAGTTCTGGTTGCCTCTGACAGCTCCTTTTCTTTTTACCATCAAGGAATCCTTTTATTTAGTCCATCATATTGCCAAAAGAACATCATCAAGTTCTAAAGAGGTAATCACTCCCTTATACTCAGCACTGATTAGGCCAATTATTGTTTACAACTAATCCCCCTTTGGGATGCATCTCACTAAATACATCAAGCAATTAGAAAGACCGCAAAGGTTCCTAACCAAACAGATCACAAGCTTAAACATCCAAAGCTACCAAGAGAGTCTGGAAGCTCTATCTCTTTATTCAGTCTCTTTCAGACTTTTGAGGGGAGACCTCTATCTTGCTTACAGCACCTTTAGCGATATGAATGCCATGGACCTCCTGTTTCCCTCCAGGTTAAGTATTTCCATCAAAACTATAACCAGGGACCTAAATCTTCACCAACAGATAAATAAAACACGATGGAGAGAGGTTTATATCCCCATCCATGTTAAGCAGTGCTACTCCCTATTTTCCTTTAAAAAAAATATATATATATATATATATATATATATATATATATATATATATATATATATATATACACACACACACAAGATGACTGGACAAGTATTCACAAATTTAATCCCGAATTAACCAGTATGGCTCGGGGGTGCTGCATGAGGAAGGGTACTGTCAAGGCAAGAATGGTACTGAAACTCAGCAACTTTGGAATATCTATGAATATGTGAATACATATAAAAAAGAAGTTATATTCTTACAATAGCATTCCATCTGTGTTGACCAACTTCATTCCATTAATCTGGGGGACTCAGTTCTGATGCTCGGAACCGACCAGCTGCCTTCTCACAGCTCAAGATTCCAAACTTGAGCTCTTCCTGCCTGCCCATAATGCCCTGCTCCCCCCACATTACCTCAAATCGAGTTTGACCACAAAAATATGGTGTTCCTAACCAACATTAAGTATAATACAAGAATAAAGGAGATTAATATATATATATATATATATATATATATATATATATATATATATATATATATATATCTCCCAACAACAGAACATCAGGAACTCAACCAAGGAATAGAATTCCTAGAAACTTCTACTAGGCTTCCCAAATAAACTTTGGATAGGGGGAAGGGGGCAGGAAGGTTAATGGAATGAAGTTCGACAACTTAGATGGAATATTATGGTAAGAACATAAGTTCTTTATCTGATGTTGTCCAAGTCATTCCATTAACCTGAGGGACGGAGTCCCCAGCTACCATCCAGGATGGCCATTAAGGAAGGATATTCTGGAGTACAGCAGAACCAAAGGCATTTCTGCTCTTGAATACCAAGTCCAATTTGTAATGACTGACAAAGGTATGGGGGTTTGACCAAATAGCAGCAGCACAAATGTCCTCAATAGAAACTCTGGAGCGAAAAGCTTGACGTAGTCATGAACCTTGTAGAATACATCCTTACTGGACCTGGTAAGGGAATGCCTTTAGAAGAATAGATAAATGTAATACAATCTTTCAACCATATGGTTAAAGAAACTTTGGTCACTGCCTTACCTTTTTTGGCATTCGAAAAGAAACAAATAACTGATTTCACTGCCTGAAGGATTTAGTTCAAGGGATGTAAAAACAAAGTTGTCTGTGCACATCAAGAATGTGTAAGGTGCATTCTCCTTTGTTCTGATGTTGTTGCGTCTTTCGGCTTTTCCCAGTTAGGGGCCGCCACAGCGGAACTCCGGTCCGCTAATGATTAGTAGTTGATTTTTACGTGCCGAGTTACCAGCCCTGACGCACAACCTTCAATGAAGGTACGCCCAATCACGCATGTCTCCACGCAGAAGACGCTCTAGTTGAGAATCCAACCGGACAGCGTCTTACTGTGAGGCGACAACGCTACCACAGCACCACCACCGCGGGTCAAGAAAAAAACTGGAAGATCAGTTGGTTAATGTTTGTCTCTTTAGCCAGCTTGGGTAAAAAGGAAGAATTTGTAGTAGGGTATCTCTGTCTTTATGAAAAACCAAGTATAGAAACTTAGTAGAAAGAGCCTGCAACTCAGAAACTCTCCTGGCCGAGGCAATAGCTACTAGGAAAAGAGTTTTCCAGGAAAGGAATTTGAGATCAAAGGAGGTCATAGCAGAAAGGTGCCCTTAAGAAAAGCCTTACATAACTTAGAAGAGGCCAAAGACGCTGAATCAAAACCAAAATGGAAGTTAGAAATGTCAGCAAGCTGTACCATGACTGTAGAGTGACTATGACCTTCCTTGAAAAGAAAAGCTAGAAAGTCTAGGACTACTGAAACTGGTGCTGTAAAAGGATCTATCTGATTCTGCTCCACCCAAAAAGAAAAATCTTTTCCACTTACTTTTGTAAATCTTGCAAATGGAAGCTCTATGTGATGAATTCAAAATGTCTTGGACTGGAGAAGACAGCCTGGGAGATATAGCCATCACTGAAAGTAGAGAAGCCATGCAGTCAATTTCAAGGCCTGAATGTTGGAATGTGGATGCCCCGATGGATGAGACAATAGGTCTGGACTCGGATCTAGCCTCATTAGGGGCAAACTAGATGAGACCAAAGAAAGGTGAACCAGGTTTGTCAAGGCCAAAATGGAGCAATGAGGATTACTGTGCTTTGCAATTTGAAAGCTCTCTGTAGGAACTTCGGAATCAAGGGAAGAGGGAGAAAGGCATATAATAGACCGGAGGGCCCAGTATGAACCAGAGCGTCCCTGGGGGTAATGTCCCTGAGGCAGTATCAAGGCAAAATACTTGCTGCATTTGTTGTTGAGGGGGGACACAAAGAGGTCGCAGCAAGGGTAACCCCATTTCTGGAAGACTGCCTCTGCCATGGATTGGTTCAGGGACCACTTGTGAGGCATCAGCAGCACTCTGCTGAGTCTGTCAGCTAGGATGTTGGATTCTCCTGGAATGTGCATTGCCACTAGAAAGCAGTTGGAAGAAATTGCCCACTGCCAAACATTCATCACTTCTTGACAAAGGGGATAAAACCTGGCCCCTCCCTACTGTTGAGGTACCAAACCACTGACATGTTGTCTGTTTGGATTACAGTAGTCCCCTGAGGAAGAAGCCTGTCTAGTTCTTGCAATGCTAGAAAAACTGCTCTCATCTTGAGAACACTGATATGCAACTTGGTCTCTTGGGGCATCCACATGCCCTGGACCATCCAGCCCAGACAATGACTCCTCCACCCAAACTGGGAGGCATCCATGGTCAATGTGGCGGCTGGGGAGGGGAGAAAAAGCGGTTATCCTTGGGTCACCTCTGGAAAGTGGATCCACCAAAGGAGAGAATCCTTGCACACACAAAATAGTTTGATGGGGAAGATTCGAGGGATTTCTAAGAAGAGACCACTATACTGCTAGGGTCCACTATAGAATACACATATGAAAATGTGCCATTTGGAGACGGGTCGTGGTTACTGCCATGGAGCCCAAAGCCCATAGAATGAGAGAGGCTGGGGGTTTCAGAACAGTCAAGATCTGGCTGATATGGGATTTCAGATTTAGTACCCTGTCTGATGCAAGATAAACTTAAGCCACCTTTGTGTCCAGACATGCCCCTATAAAGTCTGTGGTCTGAACTGGATCCAAGTGTGACTTTTGCCAGTTTATAGTTATGCCCAGAGTGGAAGCTAGGTTAAGGAATTGATCCCAGCCTAAAGGAGAAGATGCCTGGTTGGGGCGGTATGTGATACCCTTGCAGTCGGAAATCAGCTGCAACTACTCCTAGACATTTGGTGAACAAAACTGGTATTGACTGCTTCCCAGCCTACATTGTAGAAAAGACCTGGAATGTCTGTCCATCTTAATATGGTAGTACACATCCTTGAGATCTACAGAGCACATCTAATCGTCCATCTTCAGGAGAGATAAGATGGATTGAATCGTGACCATCCTCAACTTGGTGTGTTTCACTGAATTGTTGAGGTAGGTGAGATCCAATATTGCCCACAGGTCCCCTGTCTTTTTGGGTACTAAAAAGAATCTGGAGTAAATCCAACCTGATCGGGGGGACCTCTTGGATGACCATTTGTTTGTAGTAACTTTCTTATTTCTTGGGTAGCGTCCTCCCTCTGACTGGATGGAACATCGGGAAGGTGAAATTTTTGTTTGGGGATGTCGGAAAAGGAAATGGAGTATCCTCTGGATATGATCCTTAGCACCCTTTTGTCATGTGTGATGGCCTCCCAGGCTTCTGGGTGTAAGGAAAACTGTCCCCTGACTACTTCCAGAGAACACCAGTCGAGCAACTGTTCAGGACTGCTTGGAAAGGCTAGTCCGGGGCAGGTTCCCGCAACCCTTGGTTTTGCGGACCCCCTCAGCTGCATGGCCAGCTTCTACCATTCTGAATATACCCCCATCTGCCTCAGGGGGTAGTCTCCATGAGTGTCCTGGAAAGGGGCCTGCGACTTCCAAACCCATGCTTTCTTACTGCCACGCTGATTCCTAGAGAAGGCCCATTGTAGAGTAGAAAAACAGATCCAACAGCAGACAGGGTCTTACTATCTTTCTCACTCTGGGTCAAGGTGTCATGTACCGTGGGTCTAAACAAGGTGGAGACATCAAAGGGGGCATTAATGAAGGACTGCTAGAAAGGCTCCACAAAATTGCACAGCTTCATCCAGGCAAGACACCTAATGGCAATGCCCGAACCGGCCACCTTTGAGTTACCCTCCGCAGCTTGAGAAATAAATCTCATGGACACATTAGCCAGGGAATGTAGGGTGGCCAACCTAGAGGAAATAGAATCCCGCTCCTCAGAAGGTACGGAATCTGGGACTAAGCTTGAAATTTCCTTAACTAAGTCCCTTTGTAGCTGGGTAAAGTGAGAGGTAGTTCAACACCCAAAGAGCAAAGGTAGATGAGGTATAGACCTACTTACCAAATATGTCCAGAGCCCGGGATTCCCTATTGGGGGGGGGTGGGAGGTGGACAGAGGAGCTTTCCTGAGCGAGCTCCTTTTTGGTGGCTGCCGCCACAACCAAGGAATCTACTGGGATTCCTTTGGTCCAAAACTGTTTGTCTGCTGTGGTGCTTAAAATTTTATCAGCACACATGGGGATGGGTTCTACTGTATCTGCATCCTTCTAGCCACTGAAGACATCAGCTAGATAAGCAGGTCAGTCAGGGGAGGCGCCTAGGTGGTAGATAGGCCAGCCCTGAAAACTTCCCACAAAACTGACTCCTCCGGGGAAGGGGTTTGGGAGGAACATCCACCCTTCTGGTGAAGGATTTCAAGGATGTCTCCAAAGGAGACCTCGTTGGGTGGAGATCTAGGAGACCCTTCACCTTCCTCAAAATCGGTATCCATAATAAGGGATTCCATAGGGAAATCCACATGCTTCCTTTTACACGGTCTCTTCAGAGAGACCTCTTAGGGAGGACACTCCGGGGAACTATCGGAAGAAGCTTAGGGAGCCACTGAGGGCACAGTGTGGAGGCTTTCCGTGACTGTATGTCCATATGGTAGCTCAGACATCTCAGGCACAGTTCTAGAGTGGGATGGGGTAGGTTCCATTACAGTAAGTGCCGAGGGTCTCCTAGGAATGGAGAAGACATCTCCACAACCTCAAATACAGAAGGACTCCAAACTACCTGGAGCTGTTTCAACTGGGCCAAAGCCACCAGGGCAGACATCTCCCAGAGGGAACGGGCCTCCCACTCTGAGGGGGGAGTCAGAACTGAGCTGTCAAAGGCGGAGGCCCTGAGGGGAAGGGATGGCTCCAAGACCTTCAGAGCTGAAGTCAACCCCCTGGATCCAACCTCAATGCTATAGCTCCAAGACACTCTCAGAACAGAAGCAGTCAGAGCTGAGCAAGTTGGGGAGAATGCCGGAGGTGAAGAAGAAATCTCTACTGGCACCAACACCCTGGCACCAGGACCCAATGAAACCGACAACTCTGAAACAGAGGGATGAATCAGAGAAAGAGCTACAGACTGGAAAGGGGAGAGCTTCACAAATCTGGAATTGGATGGGGTGGACATGAGCTCCATCTGGATCTGTGTCTCGAGGAACAGCTTCATGCGCTTACCCACATCCCTAGACAGTCTTCAGGAGATCCCCATGGGGAACAGGTCTGAGCTCTTCCAAAAGCACCGGCAGAGAAGACCCTGGCACTGACACAACTGGAACCAATGCTGAGGGAATGTCACTCGGTCCTGTAGCCACAGAGGTGGAATGGGGTGGGGGGGAGGTGAGAGAGCTCAGAGCCGAACATCTCAGTTCTGAAGACTTCTGTTTCTTCAACAGAGGTTCCGAGGAGGACTGCTCAGAAGATGGCCTCCTGGACTCCCGGGAATCTTTGGGCTTCTTACCCAGGGGTTGAGCTCCTGATGCGGAAGGAGCCCCTGAGGTGGCAGAAGGAGGAAGCAAGTCCTTTAAAATGAGTTTGCTTCTTCTATCCACCACAGCCCAGGGGTGAAAAGCCCTGCATATGTCATAAGGGGTTGGGCTTCCAAATGGAGAGTTTCCAAACAGTAGACGCATGCCCTGTGAGCATCAGATAAAGGAATCTTCCACTCACAGGAAGTGTAGTTTTTGAAACCCAAAGGCTTCTGATCAGCCAAAAGGAGAAAAGAAGAAAGGGCATGAAAGAAGAAAAGAAAGAAACTTTCTTTTCCTTTTTTTTTTAAACCCTAATGGACAGAACCCAACAGCTAGAAGGAAAAGGAAGGCAAAGGGGAAAAGAGAAAGGGTAGGAAGAATAAAAAAAATTAGAAAACTCACCCAAAAAAACTTTATACGGAGAAGCTCAAGCGAAACTCGCTCTAACACCAAGTGAGGCAAACAAGCTCTGAGGTAAAATGGGCGAGCGGGGCATTATGGGTAGGTAGGAAGAGCTCAAGTTTGGAATCTCGAGCTGTGAGAAGGCGTCTGGTTGGTTCCAAGCATCAAAACCGAGACCCCCAGGTTAATAGAATGAACTGGACAACATTAGATCTCCAAACTTAACTACTGGCTCGGGTACTGGAAGAGTCAGGTAGGGAGAGTGGAAGTGAGTGGCTTAGGCTCAGGCTGATTCATTAATCCTGTGAGGTGAGAGAAATGATGGTCTTTATCTGCCAAACTGCAACCATGCAAACAAAGGCTTGCATGACAACAATGGCTGTAGAACTGGGAATGTGGACTAAGGCACTCCAAGCCAGTGACGGTAACCCTCATGTGACAGCAAATACCCCAGGGAAGGGCACAGAATGCCCTATCAGTGATGTCAGTGTTTATGTAAGCTACCAAGGAACAGGGTTAGGGCCTTAACCACAAAACCCCTGATAGATGTCTGTAAATGATGGCTCATGAGGAAGGGACGGCTGGTTGCTGGCAAAGAGATGATTATACAACTGAATGACTGATATGTATAATGTGTATAATACAGACACTGACTCAACAGAGTCAAATTTACTAGCATAGTTTTATTTAAGTTTAAAAGACTAATAAACTTAGCTGTGTGAATGCATGCAAAGACAAGAGATCCAACCATGGTGATCATTGGTCTTAAATATACAATACAACATTTTCAGGAAAAACAAAGAAACGGGGTCTACTTCTGTAGAATGAAATTCTGTTAAATTGAATTTTACTTAACCGAAACGACAATACCAAAATGTCAATGCTGAAACTTTAGTTTAACGAACGTTCACATCACCGGAATTTTAATCCGGAAAAAAAGGCAGTTGGCCAACATGGGGAAAAAAGAAGTTATGTACTCACCATAACATTCCATCTGAGTAGTTGTACTTCATTTGTCTTCAACCTGTGGGAATACGGATCCGTATTGGATCTGAGCCGGCAAAAATTACTAGCATCAGCTCCAAGCTCCAGACTCCTCCCCTTACCCATCATACACTTCCACTGCCTTCCATTCCCAGATCAAATTTGCAGAACATATACTTAGAACCTGACCTGATAACATACTTGTGACCTATACTACAACCCGTAGGCTGAACATGCGCCAAGGTCCGGGGGAAGGAGGGAGGGACGGTTGAAGACAAATGAAGTAGAACTACTCAGATGGAGTGTTACGGTGAGTGCATAACTTCTTTATCTGAAGCAGTTTACTTCATTTGGTCTTCAACCTGTGGGACAGAGTCCCCAGCTACTAAACAAAGGGGATAACATCTGGTCCCTCCCTGTTTGTTGATATACCAGACTGCTGATATGTTGTCTGATTGAGTGGCAATCATCCCCAGAGGAAGAAAGGCATGAAGGCCCTGCAACGCTAGAAGGGCCACCCTCATCTCTAGGACACTGATATGCAAGCTGGTCTCTATGGGAGACCACAGGCCTTGGACTGTCCTGCCTGAACAATGACCCCCACCCGAGTCGGGAGACATCCGTGGTCACTGTGGTTTGGGCCGGGGCTGGAACAAAGGATCGTCCCTCCAAAATGTCCAGAGAGCTCATCCACCATATGAGGGACGACCGACACACTTGACTTAGGTGGACAGGGTAGGTTAGTGGTAAATCCAACAGGGACCAATGCATCACTAGAGTCCATTGAAGAATCCAAATGTGTAGCTGTGCATATGGAAGGAGAGTTATGGTCACCGACATCAAGCCTAGGGCCCTCAACATTGATTCTGCTGTCGGGAGGAGAGAATGGTAAATTAGGGAGACATGCATCCTGAGGTTCTGAACTCTCTCCGAGGTCAGGAACACTTTGCACTGTAGTGTGTCGATCCTGGCATCAATGTAATCTGTCATCTGTACAGGCTCTAGTAGAGACTTGGCTGTGTTGATTGTGATACCCAAACTCAGGGCAAGTGTCAGAAAGTAAAACCTGGTTTGGGAAAGCAGACGCCTGGTGGGAGTAGTGAGGAGCCAATCGTCCAGGTATGGACAGACCTGAATCCCCTGAAGCCTCAGGTGAGCTGCCATAACTGCCATCACTTTGGTAAACACCCTGGGGGCTGTGGTGAGAACAAAGGGTAGGGCTCGAAATTGATAATGATTGGCCCCTAGCTGGAAGTGGAGGAATCCCCTGGAGCTTCTATGCATTTTTATTTGATAGTAAGCATCCTGGAGATCTAACGAGCACATTCAGTCGCTCTCTTGCAAGTATGGCATGATGGACTGTAGTGAGACCATCCAGAACTTTTCTAAGTCCACCATTTTCTTTGGCACCAAAAAGAACCTGGAGTAGAAGCCCTATCCGGACTGATCTTGGGCGATGGTTTCAATGGCTCGTTTTCCTAGCAGCTTGGAAATTTCCTGTGCTGCTGCCTCCCTTTGCATGGGTGGAACATCTGGGAGGTGCTTAGTAGATATGGGGGAATCCACAAAGGGGATAGAATATCCTCTGGATATGATTTGAAGCACCCAGCGGTCCGTTGTTATGGACTCCCATGCCGCTGGGTACAAGGACAATTGTCCCCCAACTGCCTACAGAGTTAGGCAGCCGAGCAACCCCTCAGGGTTGCTGCCTGGGTCTGTCTGAGAATAGTTCTCGAGATCCGAAGTTTCGCAGACCCCCTCGGCCTCTGGGCCGGCGTCCATTCTATCCTCCTCTGCCTCTAGGGGAAGAAGAGCCATGAGTGTCCCGGGAATACTGAGACTTCCGGAACCACATCTTCTTTTGCCCTCTCTGATTCTGGGAAAAAGACCTTTCAGGGCTAGAGAAGCGGATCCCAACAACAGACAGTGTCTTCCCATCCTTCTCATTCTGGACTAGAGTCTCCTTGACGGTCTTACCGAAAAGAATCGAGCTGTCATAAGGGGCATTGGCAAAGGATGCCTTAAAGGGTTCGGTGAATTGGCACAACCTGAGCCAGGCATTACGCCTCATGGACACACCGGACCCAGCCACCCTAGCCACTCTTCTGTAGCATGGGAGAGGAGTCGCATGGATGTATTTGATATTGCTCTAAGAGTGGCCATTTTCATGGAGAATGAAGCCTTGTCCTCCTGCGACATGGACTTGGGTGGAGACTCCTCCAGCTCCTTCACTAGGCTGCGTTGGAGTCTCGTGACATGGGCCAAGTAGTTCAGCACCCTTACTGAAAAGGTAGCTGAAGCATACATCCGCTTCCCTAGGCAGTCCATCATCCGTGATTCTTGGTTAGGAGGGTGGACCGAGGAACTTTCCTGAGATAGTTCCTTCTTCATGGCTGCTACCATCATGGTGTCCACTGGTGAGCCCTTGTTCTAGGAAGGCCTGTCAATAGGGGGACTTAGAACCTTATCGGTATGCTTGGGGATCCATGGTATCTGGTTCCTTCCATGCCCACGAGGTGATCAAATCCATTAAAGGATCCATGGGAGAGGACACCCAAGACGTAGATGGGCCGTGCCAAAAGCCTCCAGAAACACAGACTAATCAGAGGAGGGCTTGGGGGCAGACCAACCTCCCCACTGGCACAGGATCTCCATGATGTCTCCAAAGGAGACATCGTCGGGAAGTGATCTTGGGGAGCCCTCCCCATCATCTAAATCTGTGTCCTTGGTTAGGGACTAGGGGGAGTCCAAGTGCCTTCTCTTGTACATATGCTTGCGAGACACATCTCCCGTGGGGCTCTCCAGGGAGCGCTTGCAAGCCATCTGTTCCTCTGAGGGAACAGTCTGGGGCTCTTCGGGCACAGACTGTCCCTCTGTTAAGACAACGGGGACCATAGACAGAGCTGAGGGGGGTCTGGGCAGAGTACAAGGGGGCGGTCAGGGGCCTTGACCCGATGGAGAGGACCCGTTCGACCACATCGAACGTCGAAGGACAGCAGACCTCCTGGGAAGCTAATAAGGAGGCCGGTCTCCCTGGATCCGATGTGAGAATCAGAGCCGGAACCAAAGTGGGTGGAGCATCGAGGGAGGGAGCCTGGCCCGACAATGTCGGAGCCGATGGAAAAGGTTCCACTCCCTCGGATCTGACACCCAGGGTCTGGCTCAGAGAGCGGCTCGGATCCAAACTGGTCGGATCCGAGATGCTCCAGACAGCTGTCAGCGTCGAGGATGCAAGGACTGTCGGCGCCGACCCCCTGACCAAGGCCAACCTCGGATCAAAGAACTCTTGAGGGAGGGGGGCTGGCAAGACCCCCATCTGGATCTGTGGATGGATAAAGCACCTCATCATCTTATCCAGCTCCATGTCCGATAAAGAACAGGTCAACCAAGAAGAGGCCACAGACTCCGACCTGGCCAGTCGGGGAACCAAGGCCCGGGAGACTGAATGTGCCTCCTCTGGCTCTGGGGAGAACCTCGGAGACCGGAGCCGAGGGGAGTCACAGATCCGAGCAGATTTGCTTGGGGGCGAGAGGTCCGGGGACCTCTTCCTCTTTTCCTTCGTCTTCGACTCTCTCTCTCCCACTCTCTACCTCTCCTCTGCTCCACTACCACAGGCTTAGATGCAGGAGTTTGAGTCCCAGCCTGGGAGGGGAGGCCAGAGGAAGAGAAGTGGGAGAGACAGTCACAGCAGCCCTGTGACTGAAGCCAAAGACGATGAAGGAGGTTCAGTGTCAGGCAGAAGACCTTTGTGGGCCAACTTGGCCTTTTATCCTTCAAAGCTCGGGGATTGAACTCTGCACAAATGGGGCACTCCACATTAAGGTGGACCACACCTAAACACAACACACACAGGGTGTGGCCATCCGCCGGGGAGAGCTTATGTCCACACTCTGTGCAGCTCTTAAAGATAAGCGTTTCAACCATATTATAAAGCAAGAAGCCTTAAAAAAAAGAAAGAGAGACAAAAACTTTCTTTCTTTAGACTAATAACATACATCCACTCACCACACTAGACTGACTAAGGGGGGGGAGGGGCACCACAGACAAACTATTCTAAACTAACTACAACTACAAACCTACACTTGACGCCAAAGCGATGGGAGGATAGAAAGGGTACCTATACTAACCTGAAATGGCTAAAAGTAACAGAAAATTTAGAAAAACTTACAAACAGAATCACCATGCTAGCTGGAGCTCTACAAACATGATGTTTTACAAATCGCGGCAAACGAGATCTAGGAATGGAAGGAGGTGAAGGTGTATTATGGGTAAGGGGAGGAGTCTGGAGCTCGATGCTGATGCTAATAATTTTTGCCGGCTCGGATCCAATACGGATCCTTATTCCCACAGGTTGAAGACCAAATGAAGTAAACTACTTCAGATTTTGCCCTTTTCCCCACTATAGTGTGCTCTCAGAGTTGGTATATTTAGTTAGGGAAGATTTGGGGGCGCAGCTCCCGTCTTGGGTGGCTTTGACAGCTTCGGTATGTTTTTTTACATTGGCCAACTTCCTCCTTTCCCGGATTAAAATTCTGGTGATATGAACATTCGTTAAACTAAGTCTTTGGTATTGTCTTCTCGGTTAAGTAAAATTCAATTTAATGAAATTTCGGTCTACACAAATAGACTCAAAGAAACATATATTTACATCAAATGTTATAATTTCTCATACAGTCATAGAAAAGAGACAAACAAAAGAAGACTGAAAAAGAAAGAGAAATTCAGGAAAATGATTTTTAAATTACTAAAATATTTTGACATGAAACTTAATATTGTCTGACAATTAAACATAAAACAATGTTCAATACAACTATAATAATATCCATAAAGCATGGAAATAAAATGAACACACTTGGGAAACTCAGCACCACTTAAGAAGTTAAAATTATTTAACTATTAAATGATAAAATGAACTCAAGTAAGAAATAATAGATAAAATGAATTTGGCAAAAGAAAGAAGATGCATGTAATAATCCAGAAAGACATGTTCGTTATGAATACAACTATGTGCAAAACATCAAATTTGAGCTATATTGTTGTTTATAATACTCTTAATACAAACATTTCCATAAATCCCAGATTACTGTACGTAAAACAGCTAGTAAAGCTGGAGGGTGAACTTTACTTATCAATGCGATTCATAAAACAGTATAGCTCCTTCCCAAGCTTGAAAATTCTATTCTTTAACTCAACAAAAATTATCTTCACTTTTCTTCATTTAAGGACACCTAGTATTTTACATGTGTGTGTATGTGTGCATTTAAGGGGGAAATCATTTTAAAAGTAACCGAAGCTCATTCAATAAGGAAATGAAAAGTTATATACTTATCATAATAACAGATTTGAATAATCAAGTCCATCTGCTCATCAAACAGTCAGCTCAGCATCTGAAACTCTCCTAGACTATGAGCCTCTCCCTTTTATCTGTCTTGCTTTATATTCTCAGTCCCTCTCCAGATCTCAAGTGTGCTGCTTGAAAGGGAAACATCACAAAAAATATGCAAACTCCAATAACCAATACCCTCTGCACCAAAACTATGAAGAGGCACGGAGAAAGATGATGAATGCATTGATGAGGATGGACCTCCTCATTCAGATATATTATGATAAGTACATCATTTTCCTATCTGGGGAAGGTGGTCCATTCACATCAACCAGTAGGCCAGTCTCAAACCTATCTTCCTGAGTGGTCATCATCACAACATACCTTTGCTGGCTGTGATTAAAGAAAGACCAAGGTCTAAAGATCACATACACTTTATAGTACCTTGCAAAGGTATTCAGAGGAGCCTGTGCAGCAGGAGCAGCAGTGTAAATACCATCTAAAATGCTTTTTGGATAAAAGCCTGACAGGCAGCCATTGCTCTAGCTGAATTTTCTATAGGTACTATGAAGAACTTCGTTGGATTTGTCATAGTAATATTTAATGCAATAAAAAAGCCACCTGGACAAATTGGCCCTAGAAGATTTGCTTCACAATTTTTTTTAAACGAAAATGAGACAAATAATTGAGTCTTTCCTTATTGATTTGGTTCTGTTCACATAGAATCTAAGCTGTCTCTGGACATCCACACAGTACAGCAAATATTCACCTCTGTCAAAATAATGAAACACTACAGGCAAATTAACTAACTGTGGCCAGCAAAGAAGAGTTAATCTACAATAACATTTTACCTTATCAAAGACATGGTATTGTGGTTTTACCTAGAAAGTCTATAGTTTTAAAATTTCTCCTGAACAAGTAATGGCCACTAGAAAAAAGGATCTTCCAAGATATACACATCCTTTCTGCTTCAGAAGCAGGTTCAAAGGGAGGTAAAATTAACTTTTCAAATCTGAAATCCAAATCACATAAAGGAATAGCATCTTGTACCCCTCTGGAAAGCCTTGCAAATTGTTAAAGAACCAAGGGGATGAGCTCTTCATGCCTTGGTGAAAGCTGGATATGGTCTTTAGTGAAAGATGAAAATGTTACCAAGACACACTTTAATAGATGAAAAACTTAGGCCTGTATCAAATATTTGATAAAGTTGGTATGGCAGTCAAGAAAAGCTGGATCTATTGGCAGATGATACTATTTTATACCCAACAAAATCAGAAAAAGACATTACAGTTTTGTGGAACATTGTGAGACAGTTTCAAATCTTTCCGGGATACAAAATGAATGAAGCTAAAACAAAGGTAATAGCAGTAAATGAACTATCCACACAATAATTAGTTAAGCATGGGGACATGAGCATGGGGTCATGAGAAAATGAAGTATTTAGGAGTATGGATTAAAAATGATTCTGGTGTGGCAGCTAAGGATATAAGGGAAGAGACTAAACAAACTGAGAAAATGGACGCTTTGTTATATGGATATAGATAGTAAGATACAAGCAGTCAAAATGTTTTTAGTCCCTTTAGTCTTATACACAGGTATGACATATTTATATCAACTAGAGCAGAAGTTGTAGATAGCAATTAATAAAGAGCTGAATGACTTTATCTGGGAGGGAAAGATGGCAAGAGTCAAATGGAATAAACTGATTCTTCCAGTAGAACAGGGCAGATTGGGATTACCCAATTTGAAGGGGTATTTGATAGCTACAAAGTTAAGGGTCCTATACATAGTGCAAGCAGGAAACTATAACTCAAAGTGGAAAGGGATGATGTTGAAACAGGGGGAAATCTCAAGAAACAAGGAGAGACTGGGATTTTGGATGCAGGCATTTAAGGAGAATAACAATAATCATACAGAATATTATATCCATAAAGTAGCAGAAAGTATTCAAAGAACTAAGCCAACATGGGAATGGAGAAAGAAGATTCTGCTAATATGGATGACTGCAATTAGGGATATAGACAATGGGAAAGAGGGGGCTGGAATTTATTGGAGAAAACTGGCAAAGGAACCAAGGTACTGAGAAGAAGTAGCTAGCGATAGGAAGATGATAGAATGGAAAGACACCAAGAATTTATCTGGACTTCAGGTCAGAGACTGCTTTCCCTATCAAGGACTGATATCAGAGTATAGGTAAAGAGAAAGAAATGGGGGTGGGGTCCTAAACGAAAGACCAGCACTGGTAGAGTTTTTAGGAGAATCTAAGACAGAAGTTGCCATTAAAAAAGAATAATTAGTAGAACATATAAAATACTTCATTTTAACCATAATAATCAATCGGAGGAGGTTAGAAAGGATTGGGAAGAGAGACTGGGTAAGTAATTCACAAAGAAAGAATGGGAGGCTATATGTAAGTCTCCCAAATATGCAACAAAATCTAGAAGATTTTAGGATTTTTGCTTGGAAATGTTTACATAGATATTTTTATACCCTAAGTAGACTCCAGAGAATTTTTCCTCAGGTAGGTAGCAAATGCTGGAGGTGTGACAGGGAATAAAGAGATAACTGGGAAAATATTTTCTGGGAGTGCAGTGAGTTGGTGCACTTTAAGGATTCCCTGCAGGGTGCACTGTTTGAGATTCTGAGTGGGCAGATTAATGTGACAAGGATTATGATTCTTCTTAGCTATGATACAGAATCGGAATTGCCTAGACATGGTACGGCCTTGCTGTCTCTAATTATGGTGGTTGCCAAAAAAGCAATTACTTGAAAATGGAAAGCAAAATCTAAACCAACTACATCAGAAGTAGTGAATATAGTAACATAGATAAAACAAATGAGAATAATTTACATAATGTTGCTTAGGTTATATGACATATATCAAGATATGTGAAGCATAATGTTTGTTAATATTAACTTGTTAATACAGTTTGATTACTTTTATAAATATGCCTATGTCACATGTGATGATTCAATAAAGGTGTTTACAAACTGATAAAGTTAATCAATAATGGTAAATACATGAGTTATAAAGGGGTCTAATCCTTTAGCGGTAACCCAGATAATAAACCATGAATATTTTCTCTGGTGATTTTCTGGTTTTGGATTTCTGGGTAGAAATGAGGATTTAGATTACCCTAGGCAGCTACGAGGTGCTCCTGGACACTTCTAGAAATGGAGTAACTATGCAGTTACCTGAAGAGAGTGAAAGTCTCAGTGAGATTTTGGTGAATGGGTAAAAAAAGCAGGGCTCTCAAGGGACTGAGATGTAGAGTTTTTTTTTCCAGAAGATGAGACACGGCAGATGGAATTATTTGTTAAGGCCAGTTGACTATAAAATTATTATGGATTTGTTCTACCTGGTTTCCTGAATGAAGTTCAAAATAAAGGGAAAAGGAGGAAAAGTGCAGTGCAGAACACTGTTGTTGGGGACACTTCCAGATGAAAGAATCTCTAAAACATTTCCATGAGGGGGGGGCAATGAAAAAGACATTGCTACATTTAGCTTTGGCCAATGATAGAAAAAGATTGTAGGAAGGCTTCCCCCTGCAATGGACAGTCTTCTGGACTTCTAATATACTTAGGAAGGACTCATATAGCATCAGTGTATGATAACTCAGCCAGTCCACCAAGGAACTGTCTTTCTCAGAAATGTGGAAGGCTACCAAAATCAAGAGTATGTTGGAAATGAAGCAGAGACAATATTTGGAAGATGGAGATGAACAGTAATAAAACCAGTAACTTAATGTGGGATTACAATGTAATAATTATATTTGTGAAATATGTCAGTTCAAGAAAATCTGGAAATACTGGACTTTTTTCAGAATTTGTTGGACTTGTGATGGACTCTAAAGTATATGCCCTACTTCATGCCATTAATATTCGGGAAAATGCTTTGGGGAGGGGAAGAGAGGGGAGAAAGTTAACTGTAAATAAAGATAACATTTTTTTGTTTCTTAATAATATGGTTTTTTGCTTTGTATGATTTTCTTTGAATGCTAAAAAGTAAAGTCTTCCCGGTTATTTTTAAGTGTAATGGGGATTGTAAATAGGTGCTGCTGTTCTTTCTCTTACTTTCTTTCTCCCTTCTTTCTTGATTTTTGTTCAGTTTTAAGAAAAGTAGGCACTGCAAAGTAAAAAAAAAAAAAACTGGTTAAAAGAGCATGACAAAAGGAAAACAAATGCGCTTTTTCTCATTCTTGCATGAGAGAATGACTGGATTAAGGACCTTAGATTGATTTAGTAATAAGTTTTAAGAGAAAGCAAGGAAATTAAAAAGAATACTGAATATTATAAGGCTTTTTTCTAGCAAATGACTATATGCTTAGTGGCAATTCTGTAACTGGCCCTCATGTCTTCATAGAAACAATCTGATAAACAGAAATTTACTGCCTGGTTCATGTTTCCATCGAGACAATCTGATAATGTGAAATTTGGCTGTATGGTTCTCATGTCTCCTTGGAGACAATCTTGATAAAGAGAAATTGGTTACAGTCTGGTGGAGATTGACTGGTTGGGGGAAAAAGAGAGAAATTGGCTAGGAGATAATGTTGTCTGGATGTATTCAAGGGTCTTCCCAGCTGGGAGAGCTATAAAGATAAGACAAAACCAGTTAGCACCTAGTAGAAGCATAGGCTGCACCATGCGTCTTACCCTGGATAGCCTTTCTTTTAGGTTAACTCAGGTATGTGAATGTGGCTGTCAGTTTGAGATATTTGTTCCTATTAGGAGGTTAAAACTTCAGTATTTGAAAATGTACATAGTTTTGTGTTTTAGTATTAAATTAATAGATTTTGGGGGTGTATTGGGGATTTGTATTTTTCGAGGGCTTTCAATAAAACAAAAAGTTTTGTAAGATGTCGCATGGGCTCAAATGGATATGACAAGAAACAACTATATAAAAGTTCAACCTGTCTAACAGTGCATGCATGTAACACAAAAGATGGAACTAGACATTTAACAAAAAAGGTGTTATAGATAAGAGGTGGGAATAATAACTTTTTAATACAATTTAATACAATGCTTCTGTACTGTCTTCAAATGTGAATGGTCTCATAGATAAATACAAAAAAGAAAGAATAGTGAACTATATTAAAAAATGTAGAGTGCAAATACCTATGTTACAGGAGACACACTTGGATAAAAACTGAAGATGTGAATTTGAGACACACTTGGATAAAAACTGAAGATGTGAATTTGATAAAGAATTGTTTTCAGGATGGTTATTCAATGGAACATCTGGGACAAAGGAAAAGAGGAATACTTATATTAACTGCAAGAGGAGCTCCAATAGTGATAGAAGATAAAGATAATGACAGATTTGTAGTGCAAAGGGACTGCTGACAAGAGAGGAGGATTACACCGGCATGTATTTATATTCAACCTATAACTGCTATAATGGAGCTTAATTAAATTCTGGGAGAAATAATCAGTTTTCAAGGAATGAAAGTCTATACAAAGCAGGTAAATATGAAAAACAAGAAAAAATACAAATGGAAATGTTTATGGAAGAATTAAACATGCCAAGGTTAGAGGTAGATGAGGCTCAATTAGCAATGGTTAGGACAGGAGGAGATGAGATAAAAATTGTGATATATAACTAATCTACAGGAAAGCTCCAGGAATAGATGGTATTCCTGTGGAAGTCTGGAAGCTAAGAGGGGAAAAACTGATAATGATCTGGAAGGTTTTGTTTAACAGTATTTTAAGACAAGGAGAATACCAACATCCTGAAAGAAAGCAGTGGTAGTTATAATATCCAAAGAAGGTAAAGATCCGTCAGATCCACCTTCATACAGGCCTTTTTCAATGCTAAACCATAATTATAAAGTGTTCTTGCCTATAAATGGCTAAGATAATGGCAAAAGTAATGTTAAAATTGATAGATATGGATCAATGTGTTTTGTGGAGAGGAGGCACACATTTGACCACATTAGCAGAACACTGATTATCCAGAGGGAAGCACAATGTAAGAAAATACCATTGTTGTTGGTGGGTCTTGATGCAGACAAAGCATTTGACAGAGTAAGCTGGGACTTCATGAGCAGGGCAATGGAAGCATTTACATTTCCTAAAAAAATGATAAGGTTGATTAGGAGGATATATGAGGGATCAGAGGAAAAAATTAAAGTTGGCGGGTCCTCTCTGATAATTTCTGCTTGAGCAGTAACCAGGCAGGTGTCCTATTTCCCCTTTGTTATTTACATTATATTTAGAACCATCAACAAAGAAAACGAGGGACTCAAAAATTCAAGGATATAATTGGTATGGCAGTCAAGAAAAGCTGGCTCTGTTTGTAGATGATATTATTTTATATCTGGCTAAACCAGAAAGAGATATTACATTGTTGTGGAACATTTTGAGACAGTTTCAGATCTTTTCAGGATACAAAATTAATGAAGCTAAAACAAAGTCAACAGTAGTAAATTATGTACCCACATATGAATTGGTTCAGTAATGTCCATATTGATGGTGACATGATAAAATTAAGTATTTAGGAGTATGTATTAAAAATGATTCTGGTGTGGCAGCTAAGGATATGTGGGAACAGACTAAACAAAAGATAATACAAAAAAGAGAAAATGGAATCTTTTTTATATGGATATTGACAGTAAGATACAAGCAGATAAAATGTTTTAGTCCCATTAGTTTTATACACAGGTCAGGCATATTTTTATCAGCCAGAGGAGAAGTTGTACGTAGCAATTAATAAAGAGCTGAAGGACTTTATCTGTGAGGGGAAGACAGCAAGAGTCAAGTGGGATAAACTGATTCATTCAGTAGAACAGGACAGATTGGGATTACCCGAGTGGAAGGGTATTTCAGAACGCTCCTACACATAGCACAAGTAGGAAACTATAATTCAAAGTGAAAAGGTTGATGATGAAATGGGGTGAGAGCTCAAGAAACAAGGAGAGAATGGGATTTTAGATGCAGGCCTTTAAGGAGAATAACAGTAATCATACAGAATATTATATCTATAAAGTTGCAGAAAGTATCTTAGGACCTAAGCCAACACGGAAATGGAGAAAGGAGATGCTGCCGATAGGGATGACTGCAATTAGGGATATAGACAAAAGGCAAGGGGGCTAGAACTTCTTGGAGAAAACTTGCAAAGGAACCAAGGTATTGGGAGCAAATAACAAGAGAGGAAATAAATGTCAGAATGGGCAGGTTAGAGATTGCTTTCCCTATCAAGCATTGATATCTGAGTATTGGCAAAGATGCAGAAATAGGGTGTCCTAAATGAAAGACCAGCAGTGGCAGAGTTTTTAGTAGAATCTAGAACAGAAACTGACATTTAAAAAGGAATAATTAGCAGAGCATATAAAATATTGCATGATTGCTAGCTATAAGAATCAATCAAAGGAGGTTAGAAAGGATTGGGAAGACAGATTAGATCAGCAATTCACAAAAAATAGGAAGATACATGTATGTCTCCCAAATTATGCAACAAATCTAGAAGGTTTAGGGTTTTTGCTTGGATGTTTGCAACTGGGAGAGTGTCAGTATGGTTTGTGATGTACAATGCTTGCAACTAGGATTGTACCAATGAAGTTTGTTTTCATTTATATAAATGTGTGACTGCCTATGTCATAAGTGATGGTTTAATAAAGATGTTTCTTATTAAAAAAAGGGCAGGAATTGAATAATTTTTGTCATGTTGATTAGGTTATATGATATATAGCAATAATAAATGTGTAGTATAATGTTTGTAAATGTGAACTTGTTAATACAGTTTGATTACCTTTATACAAATGTAAATTTGCCTACATCACAAGTGATAATTCAATAAAGGTATTAAAAAAAAGTGGAATTTAGAAAACCATCATATTTACGTGCAGATTTTTCATAGTTTGCGACCATGCAATTTGGAATGTCTGCCCTTGTCAGTGTCCCAACATACTATGGCAAAGGTGTCCATGGCGATAGCCACTACATGGATATGAAGGGAAAAACAAATGGCCTAGAGTAAGACTGAGTATGAAGTCACCACTGTGAGGAAATCTTAAATATCTTGGAACTTTTTGCCTGAAAGTTGAGACTACTGCACTTTAAGAGCCCAGCAAAAGATCCTCATGCAAAACCTAGCATGAAGAATCATGTAGATTGCTGTTGCCTTTAGTCCAAGTACCGTAAGGCAATCAGCTGCTGCAATTGTCTGAGGCTGAACTAACTGAGATACTGTATACCACATCTAATGGAACAGATAATCTGCAGGACAGTGTCCAGGGTGAACCCAACCATTAAGAGAGTCTCTGAAGTTTCTATCTAGGACTCTGCAGTGTTTGCCATGACTCTCAAAGACTGGAAAAGATGAAGAAGTGACCCCCATGCTAGGATTACTTTGTGTGAAGGTAGTGCAACAAGAAGACAGCTGTCCAGGTAAGGAAACACCTTCAATTCTTGCAGCCTCTGTTTTGCTGCAACTACAAGCATACATCTGGTAAACATCCTGTTACCTAAAGTGAAAATGAAAAGGAGAGTCTGAAACTGGTAATGTTTGCTTCCACTCAAAAGTTTAGAAATCTCCTGAACTCCTTGGCAATCTTTATGTGACTGCAGGTGTCTTGGAGGTCTGAAGAGCCCATTTAGTTTTCTTAATACAGTCAAGGAAGAATAGACTCCATCCTGACTATCTAGAATGTTTATTTTGGTAATAAACTTGTTGAGGCCGCTGAGATGCAAGACTTGCCTGAAGTCCTTTGTCTTCTTCAGAATCAAAAAGAATATGAAGTAGTAACAAGATCCTATAAACCACTACAGAAGAAATGGATCCAAAAACACGCCACGAATAAAGCCAATGTTCTAAGGACTTCTTTATTGCAAAAAAACACACCAACTTCTTTCTCTAGCACCTCGGCTTTCAAAAGCCTTTAACAGAGTATACTAAACCTTCAACAGTTTCCTATATTTATACATCATAGCCTAATTAGCACATCATTAACATCTCAATTAAAACCCTTCCTCTTAAAAGAACAGCTTATAAAAAACATTTCCATTTGCATTCCTTGTTCATTCCATTTGGAATCAGTGTATTAAACTTTAAAATAAAAATAGATTCTTTTTTCCTTAATTGTTTTTTAACATCATACAATAACTCATTACTTTTAGAACATTGGCTTTATTCGTAGTAACTAGATCCTGTCTAGTTTGGGGCGTCCTCTTGGATCTTCTGTCTTCTTCAGAATCAAAAAGAGTATACAGTAGTAACTAGATCCTGTCTAATTTGATGGGGCCTCTTGGATCTTTTGTTCAAGGGGTTTAACATCTCTTTTCTTGCTATGGGCAATGGAGGAGTGAAGAGTGTATTAGCCTCTTAATATTACTATTTGAATACATTTGTCCTGTCTGATGGCCATCAATGCCAGAAAAGTGGAGTGGCAGTTGACTCGCCAAATTGTCTACAGTGTGGGAAAGTCTGGCAAGTCCTTACAGATCTGTATCCTAACCCTGGAAGGAGGACTGCAGTATCCTTGCTGATGATGATGATGATTATTATTCTTGCCTTTAAGGGAGCAACCATTTGGGAGCTCCCACAGCACAGCCCCACTGGCTCTTCTCATATTTCTGGTTATTCTGTTGCTTTTGGTCACACCAGACTGTAAATGGTGAGGACTCTTTTGCAACCTTGAGATGGGGTACAGAGGAGTCGAATTTTATGCCAACATCTCTGTGCATTTTGCCCTACCTGTCCAAAGTCTTCATTGTTTCCTCAATAACTGAATGAACAATGCAAATCCACAAATGGAGATTAAGAAAGAATGTTTTGAAGTTCTTAGTAAAGTCAGTGAAGAATAAACAAGTGTGATGGTAATGGGCTACACTTGCATCTGCCGCATTTGCTGCACCATACATAGAATTGTGTCAAGTACATAGTAAGGTTCAATATGGAAAACAGAGTTGCTACCTGGGAGTGCAACTGCTTCTTAGGATCTTCATCCGGCAGTCTTCCAGTGACTTGGAAATCTTATCTCCAAGTTCTTGATGGAGGTGCAACATATGAGATAAGCAGCTTACTTCCCTCATGGTAAACACTGAAGATGCCTTCAACCCTGTTCATTGCCAAGGACTCTTTATATACAGAGTGGGTAGCAGTACTCTGTGAAGTTGGAACCATTTTATGGGCTGCCACAGTGAAAGAAAAGAGCATGGCAAAGGGGTAAGAACCTCAAAATTCCAATCCTTCTGTGGCTGAAGGATCCTGTCTCACCTCCTCAGAACAAATGCCAAAACATGAGATTTCTTCTCTGTGGTAATGGCAACAATAGACACAATCTTATTAGCAGGTGGGACCATCCAGGAGTTGAAGTTGGGGAGGACTAAAAAGCCTCTCACAGCGTCCCTTGGGCAAATGTCATGATGTCTGTGGGCCAGCCATCCCTGTGACTTATCATTTCTAGGCTCTCCTGCAAACTTTTTTTTTTGCTTTATTTTATCTTCCCTCCACGATTATCAAGCCTCGCTTTCTTCTGGGCTCTATTCTTATTTCTAAAGAGCAGGGGGCCTACAGTCCACCTGTTCTTCTTAGGGCAAGAGACAAGCCCTGAAAAGTGGTGTTGTCATCTGCAAACATAAGACAGTAAGGTTTTTTTCTATTTTTAAATCTCTAACCTCACTGAGCATGCTTAGTAAGAAGCCCCAAGCTCTTTGTGCAATGGGTATTAAGATGTTTGAGTGAGACAGATTGGGTAGATTATAAGTGATGTATACTGTTTCCAACTGGGAGTGTGTCAGTATGATTTGTGATGCAAAATGCTTGTGACCAGGATTGTGTCAGTGTGGTTTGTTTTCATTTATATAAATATGACTGCTAATGTAGTAAGTGATGGTTTAATAAATATGTTTCTTGTTTAAAAAAAGGCAGGAATTCAATAATTTATGTAATACTGCATAGACTATAGGATATGTAGCAATAGATGTGACGTATAATGCTTGTTGTGTTAATATAGTTTGATTACTTTTATATGAATGTAAATTTGCCTATGTCACAAATGATAATTTAATAAAGGTGTTTGAAAAAAAAAAAAAAAGATGGGGCACTTTCACAATCAACATATCCTATCATGACAAACTACCACCTCTTGAAACCAGCACTTCTGCATGGTCTCCAATCTCCACTGGGAACTCTACGACAATACTGGGTAATAACTGGCAAAAGGGCAATAAGAGTTTTAACAATCAGAAAAAAATAGTTCAATGCAGAACATTAACCATAACAAAGCAACGTTTTAAACTAGCAAACTACTGTAGAGGAAGTTAAAAGGTAAGGTCAGCAAGAGGTTCAGCAAGGTAGCAAACAATGTTTGTTAATAAATAATCACAGAAAGCAGCAAAAAAAAGGTCAAGTCCTACAGCACCGTGAAAAATGGTAAGACCTAGGGATGCTAAGGCAAGAATGCATAAAATGGATGAAAAAAAGAAATGGTATGACCTGAAGCCAAGATTAAAGTATATCACCTGACAGCTAAAAGAAAAAAATATATATTGCAAAAGTGTAAAATTTCACAAATTTTTCTCCTAAAAACAACTTTATAAACAAATGTAGCCAGGGTCTTTTTTCCCTGATGTGAACATACTAAGCAGCAAAAAATATCTGGAGAGGAAGCTAAAGCATCGAGCATTATTGATAAAGATGGGGGGGGGGGGTCATAACCTAAGAAAACTTTATATGCCAACTAACTGAAAGCCTGAGGTTTCAATCCTCCTGGTTGAGGAAGACAGTCCTCGTCATCCCAGGTCTTATTTACAGGCCACAATTCACCTGAAAGGATCAAAAAAAGAAGTTATGTACTCACCATAACGTTCCATGTGTGTTCCCATCTCACTTTCATTCTTAACTGGTTGGGTTCGGCACCGATCCTTGGTTCCGACTCGGCCTTATACAAAAGCTGCAGGTCTTCCACTAGCTCGTGGCTGTTACCTTATCCCATCATGCTCTAGGAAGACTCCTCAGAACTTGTTTGCTGATATAACAATCGGTACCAATAGAAGTAGTAACAGTTATGGAGCAATGAAGAAGGTCAGAGAACCATTATTCCCAATTGAAAACCACTCTGTCCTCCAGGAGCTAAAGGTTGGGGGAAGGGGGGTGGGATGTAAGAATGAAGGCAAGATGGACAACACACATGGAACGTTATGGTGAGTACATAACTTCTTTATGTGATGTTGTCTTATCTCACCTTCATTCTTAACTGGCTGGGACAGAGTCCCTAGCACCATGTTTCCTGGGTGGCTCAAGGGAGAATATTCTTCAGAACAGTGGACCCAAAGGAGGCCCTGTTCCTGGAGGCCAAGTCTACTCTCTAATGAGTGATAAAGGTATGAGGCCTTGCCCATGTTGCTGCAGCACAAATGGTATCAATTGGAAGTCTCACTCGAAAGGCAGAAGAGGTTGATACGGCCCTTGTAAAATGACCTTTTACTCTGATGGGAAGCTCCTTGTTTTAAGATTTGTAAGTAAAGGTAATACAATCTGATAACCATTTTGAAAGAGTAACTTTTGATACAGGAGCACCCTTCATGATGTCTAAGAAGGATATAAATAATTGGTCAGATTTTCTGTAATCCTTTGCCCTATGTAAGTTAAAAACATAATTGTCTATGTACATCATGTTGGTGTAGCATGTACTCTGCCTTATTGCCATAGTTTGGAAAAAAGACTGATAGGTCTATGGATCGATTCAAATTAGATTCTGAACATACTTTGTGTAGAAACGATGGACTTGTTCGTAGAGATACTCTGTCTCTGTGAAACAGCATGTATGGGGGCTTTATTGACGATGCTTTAGCTCAGAAACTCTTCTAGCAGAAGTGATGGCTATTAAAAAGATCATCTTCCAGGTTAAAAATTTTATATCATAGGATGATGCAGGTTCCAAAGGGGGAAGAATCAAGCAGGATAAGACAAAGTTCAGGTCCCATGGTGCTGGAGGGGCTTTAATGGGTGGCCTTAATAAGACAGTGTCCTTAAGAAAGACCTTGCAAAGTCTGTGTAACAAAAAAGAACAACCACATTCAGGAGCCAGGAAACTGCAGATTTATTGTCTACAATAAATCTGCAGTTTCCTGGCTTCTGAATGTGGCTGTTCTTTTTTGCTGTTTTCGTGTTTTTTTTCTCCAAAGTCTGTGTAACATCACATTAGATCCCGATTCACCTATATGAAAATTAGATATTGCTGCTAACTGAACCTGAATGGTAGATGCAGTGGCACCTTCAGTGAAAAGCTTTGCCAAAGCTTCGCAAATAGAAGCTATAGGGGCAGAAAAACGATCAATGTGGTTATTTAGAGCCCAGGAAGAAAATCTCTTCCATTTGCTTAAGTATAACTTTCTCATTGAAGCTTTATGAGACAAGATCAAGATATGTTTCACTGATAGAGAAAAGCTAGGGAGCCTGGTTATATTTGGAATCGGAGCAGCCAAGCTGTCAATTTGAGGGTTGGAAGGGAAGAGTGGAGCATCCCTGATGCATGAGTCAGAAGGTCTGGACTGGGTCCAGAACCCCCGGCTCCTCCTGGAGGTGAGGCCAAAGGAAGGGGAACCAGATTTGACGAGGCCAGTATGGGGCAACTAGTATCAAATTACTTCCCAAGAAACTGGCTTTCTGAAGAACTTTGGGTATCAACGGAAAGGGAGGAAAGGCATAGAGGAGACCAGAGGGCCAGTGATGGACAGGTAGGCCTCCTTTCAAGAGCATTGAAAGGCATTACCAAGGAAGGTTTCCCTGTCGCCTGATTTTGTGGACCCCCTTTGCCGTGAGGTCAGTGTCTTCCATTACTGTTTCCCCCTCTGCCCCTGGGGGAATGTTCACCACGTGTGTCAAGAAAAGCTCTCTGGGATTTTTGGAACCACTTCATTCCCCCCTTTAGACCTTTTTGGATAAGGTCTAAAAGGTACGGAAAAACAGACTCCTATGACAGAGAGAGGTTTCCCTTCTTCACACCTGGTCATTATCTCTTTAACTTTTGGCCTGAACAGGAACAGGCTGTTGAAAGGGGCATTAATAAAGGAAGACTTAAAAGGCTCTGCAAAGTCGCACAAGCACATCTAGGAATATCTCCTTAGGGAAATTCCTAAACCCACTACCCTACCCGCTCCATCTGCTGCATAAGAAATAAGCATCATGGAGGAGTTGACTACTGAATTTAAGGTAGAGAGCTCAGAGGAAACTTTTTCTGATGCCCCTTCAGCTACAGAACCTTGGAGAGTATCTCCTAGCTCCTTCAGGAGAGATCTTTGAAGTCTGGTAAAATGGGTAAGATAATTTGGCGATCTGGGTGCAAATGTCACTGAAGAAAAAGTGCACTTTATGTACTTGTTTACCCTACAAGACTCCTTGTTTGGCAGATGGACAGAAGAGGACATCTCTGAAAGCTCCTTTTTTGTGGCAGTTGCTACCACCATAGCATCTACTGGGACTCCCTTCGTAAGAAAGTTCTTGTCCATAGGCAACGTTATGAATTTATTAGGCCTCCAAGGAACGGGCTCCACTGAGTTTGGGGACTCCCACGCCTTTCAACAAACTAGGTCCATAAGTTTGTCGAAAGGCAGAGACACCCAAGTGGTAGAAAGGTGAAATCCAAAAGCCTTCAGGTATACAGACTCATCCTCAGAAGGGTTGATGGGCTTCCAGCTGCCTCTCTGCTTATGTATTTCTAAGATGTCTGCAAAGGAAACATCCTCAGATGGTGACCATGGGGACCCGTCCAACTCATCGAGGTATTTATCAGATGTGATGGACTCCTCTGGGGAGTCTAAATGCTTCCTCTTGCATAGTCTTTTCTGAGGGACCTCCTCAAAAGGGTGTTCTGGAGAGGCTTCAGAAGAGATGGTTTCACCCAATGGGACATTCTGAGGCTTCGGGTCTGTGCTCCCCTGTGGAAGGAGTGATGCTGAGGCAGACACTGGTGCCTTTGGGGGAAGAATGTCTCAACCAGAGAGTGGATCTGTCTGTGGAGACAGCACTCTCCTCATCACCTCGAACGCCCCCCCCCCTGCCCAGGATCTGAAGAAACTCCTGGCTCCGAGGAACCAGAGGGCATCTCCAGAACCAAGGGGGTTGGCTTCGAGGTAGATGTAGGAGCCGAGCTCACTTGCATCGAAGCCCCGACAGGCAAGTTCGGATCCGACAACTGTCCGACTCGGCTCCCCTCCCTGGACCTGACCTGAGAGCGTCGGCTCCTAGACTCCTCGAGTTCAGACGGAACAGAGGATGTTGGAGCAGTAGTCAGAACCAAAAATCCTGGGGTAGGTCTCGGCTCTGTCGATTCCACTATAATCAGTTCGAGATCTTCTGGCTCCGAATTCCCAGATTGGATTGGAGGAGGAATCAGTGGTGAAGGGGAAATCTTAGTCGGCTCCGAATCCCTCTGGGTTGGAGTCAACAACAGTTTGGCAAGTGTTAGTGTCCTCAGAAGCCTCCACACCACCCGATCAACGTCATCATCAGAAAGGCTCCTGGAGGACCGAGAGGAGGGAGCAGAAGATCTAGCTGATTGCAACAAAGGGGATCTCAAGGTAGGAGAAACGGGCTCCAATTCTGGGGACCGGCTCTGTAACTGAAACTCCATCGGCACTGACACAGAAGGAGCAGATGAAGTAGATTTTTCTGGCCAGGCAGTCTTTAGTTCTGGAGATGCTACTTTTGAAAATTTTTAAACTGGCTCTGATTGACCACTAGAAGGAGATGACCTCTCTCCCGACTTCTCAGACTTAGAAGAAGGAGAGTTGGTCGATTTAGAAGTGCCCTGACCTTCTTCAAGAGCTTCACTGAAGGGGTCTTTAGTAAACCTCTTACAATCAGCATGTTATTTCTCTCAAGCAGCACTCTGTGTCTGAATGAGTGACAAATGGTGCAGGATTCCTGTAAATGAACTGCTCCAAGGCAGTATACACAAATAGTGTGACCATCAGTGAGAGACATTTTCTGGTTACACTTTCCACATTTTTTGAACCCAAAGAGATTAGTTTCTTTAGGTTCCTTAGACATGTTTGTATATAACAACAATAACAACAGCAATAGTAATAGCTAACCACCAGAGCAATAAAACTATGGCTAGTACAATAATATATATATATATATATATATATATATATATATATATATATATATATATATATATATATTATTTATTATTTTTTAAGAACAAACAAGAAGAGAAAACACCCAGAAGAGCAACCTTAGTAATTACAGCAGAAAAGGACAGTTCTCTAACTTAAACAAATCTGCCTAAAGTTAGAAGGGAAGAAAAAGGAGCCCTCTAACTGAAACGGGCAATGGTAGCCCTCTAATTCAAATGAGCTGTGGCTTAAAGTTAAGGGAGAAAAATTAAAATATCTCACTTCACAAAACTCTCTAATTTAAACAAGCTTGTTGTTAATAAAATAAACCAAAAGAAGCCCTCTAAACTAAAATGGGCTTAAGGAAGTAAAGTTAAGCCGGGATAGGGAGGGGAAAAAATGTCTAGAGGAAAAATGAAGGCCAGAAGCAAAAAACCACAACAGCGAACACTTTAAAACTAATTACAGTATCTAATAAACTCTAGAAGTTATATCTAAAATAGCAAAATGACAAGTATGCAACAAACAAGGAAAGAAAGTTCCCCCTTAGCCAGAGCTAATATGTAAGCTAATATGTTTAGTGGCAAACAAGATCTGGGAAGCCTTCCTAGAGCATGATGGGATAGGGTTACAGCCATGAGCTAGTGGAAGACCTCAAGCTTTTATATAAGGCCGAGTTGAAACCAATGATCTGTTTCGAGCCCAACCAGTTAAGAATGAAGGCGAGATAAGACAACATCACATCAAAACACATAATTGACCTTTTTAAAGAAAATAATTCCCTTCCTGCATACATAAACTGGCTATAAAAATCTGTGCACTTGGAAAATGTGATGAGAAGCATTTACTTTCAGGAATATTCATCTGTATAGTCAGAGGGTTACAGATCTATCTTCATATCACATGTTCAAACCAGTTCCAGAGGAATTGCCAACTTGAATTTCACAGAAGTCATGTCAAGAAGCTCAGAAGGTCCACATGTTTCTTATCTGCTAAAAACATCTGTACCATAGAACCTCTAATCTCTTAACTCACTGTAAAAAAGAGCAGCCAGTGAACAAACTTCAGCTCAGTCATTACTTATCAAAGGGCTTTATTATCTGAGATACAATACCAAAATACATCAGAAAAAAACAAATGCCAAGATACAGAAAATAATTCACTACTACAGCCTGGACACCAAAGGAAGACAACCAATGCAGATAACACTGAGATCCATTTGCAAGTCTATCAAAAAATACAAATTGTACCAAAGATCCACAGCATCCATGGCAGTGGATAATGAAGCAATAATCCACAACTGTGCATGAGTATATCAGGATTTACCTACAGCTGGTGTAGTTAGATCATGAGGGTGAAGCCCGAGTGATTAAACAAAGCCAACATTGGGTAAATCCTGATAAACCCATAAACAGGAGTAGATTACTGCATGTATGCAATCACATTATTTAAATCACATTATGTAAGAAAGAAATTACTTATCTTTCTTAAATAGTGTGATTGTATAAGGGGACTTCTGTCTTCTTCTTCCGTGTTGTCTTCACTGTTATTATATACTGCACATGCGTATGGAATCAATGTAGACGTGACAGAGAAAACAGTAACTCCATTGCTGTTTGTTTAGTTTTTTGTTTTTTTCAGGGACAGCACAAAAATATGAGGAAATCATCTATGTTTCTGCTTAGTTTTGCAGAACATACCTGATTTTTCTCATATTTTGGTGTGTCCTCCAGTATATGCCAATAGAAAGGTCTGGCCACTCAAAGGCACTTCAACAGCTGGACTTTTTTCTATTAGCATACGCTTGATTTACAACAAGCACGCTGGTTGGGCTGTCCAACCAGCATGTTCATTTTTGCATAGTAATGAGCCAGTATTGTAAAAACCATCTCATTAGTCTCAGAAATTATAATCCTCTAGAAAAATATTCGTAGTAAGTCAGTCACTGAACACTGCATGAACAAACCACCACTTAGTCAGCTACAGTACATCCAATTTATCAAAAACATTTTTAGCTTTCACATCCAGCCAGACTGGGCAATGAAACATTGAGACCACAAGGAAAGCCAGCAATATAAATTTATTTACTGATTTATTAGCATTTGTTTTACCAGAAAAGTCCGACTGGGCTATGACAGGCTCCTTTTCATCAGAGGCCTGGGGAGAAAAGCACCTTAGTTAACAATTCTTAAACTTTGCCATACAATAGAATATAAGACAAAACAGCAAATGTTAACTATCTCAAAACAAAAAAAAAGAGCTAGATCCTAGAAATCATTATATTCATTATATTCCACAAAGTAACATTTCAGTTTTAGCTTAGATTATGCAAGAAGACCAAAACGGAACTACAGATGGAGGGCAGATTTATATAGTTGTAACAACATTTAGCCAGGAGAAGAGTGGCAGGAGCATAGTTTTGCATCCAAGAGGTGGGTCCTAACGTTTGATTAGAAGGATTTTGGCTTTAAGGTTTGTCTTAGGTCTTATTGGAGGATTCCAACATTTGGATACATATAAGGAATAGATTGCTTTACCGTGTTTATTGTTTGGTCTATGTACTTGGGCAAGATATGTGTCCTTAGATCTGAGAAATCTAGATGGGGAGTACCATAGCATTATTATCTTTAGTGCAGGATATTTATTATGGTCATGAAGTATACTTTGGGCCAGTTTAAGCTAACTGAATTTTTGATAGTTGGGGAATTCAACATAATTATATTAACAATATAATATAATATAATTGAATTATTATTGTGTACAATGCACCAATTGGAATGTACCCGGCTAGACATCTCAGGCAGCTGGAGAGACCACAAAGGTACCTAACCAAGAGGATTACTGGCCTCAAACAGTTGCCCTATGCAGCACGATTGAAAAAGCTAAGACTGTTCTCTGTTGCATACTGCTTTCTCAGAGGCGATCTCTGTCTAACGTACAGAGCCATGTCCAACCCAGAATTGTTGAACATGCTCCATCTTAGCAAAACCAAATCTACTCGAGCTACACGCTCTAGGGATATAAACCTCAACACAACAATGAATAGAACATGCTGGAGGGACAGATTCCCTTCGCAGAGACTTCCCTTACTATGGAACAGGGTCCCGATCTACATAAGACAGAGCCCCTCACTATCACTCTTCAAGAGGAACCTTGATGAGTGGATGGGTAACAGAAAGTTCACACCGGGGATCACACCAACAGCACTACTAGATAGGGGCCAAGGGTACTAGCTGCTAGTACAAGGGTCTAGGGAACTACTAAAGGGGCGGTGAATACCGCACAACGTGACTGGGCTAATATATGCCTTCAGGCAGATAGCCCAGTACCAACCTATGAACCTATATTAACACTATATTCACACACACACACACACACACACACACACACACACACACACACACACACACACACACACACACACACACAGTCACATAGAGTAGGCTCATATACATGCAATTTGGCATAATTTAATATTCAAATTAGATTATTAGTGCATTATTTAATTTGATAATAGCATCTTACCTTTATGTACAAATATTTCCTTTTTTATAAATACATGCTAATATTTAAATATATAATTTGTCAGTAAGGCTGCAGAACTAAAAAAGGATAAAGCAAAGAATATTTAACTCTATACACATGTAAGTTTGTGAGTGTATATTTTGAAAGACACATTTTTGCCAATATGTGTAAAACAAATGACAGCAGTGATTTCTCTACCTCTGATTCCATGTATTTCTTTATTAAAATGTGAATGCTGTTACTTTAGAAACAACAGCAACCAACCTGCAAGATTTTTTTGCTTCATTAACTTAAAATATCTCCAGTGAGTCTGTATGACCTTAATCCAAGCAAATAAGAGAGGGCTTAACAGCTGAGAGATATGTCTGCTATGCAGGAATTAGATTATTCACACCTATGGAGCCTTTTGGTGTAATTCCACTTGACAATCATAGATTCTTATGGAATCAGGACATTGTTTGTTGCTGTTTTCCTCAAGCAAGTAACTAATTACAGGCAATATGTGAAAAGGTAGGCTGAGAGTAACGGAATGACACTAAAACTGCTTGTTTTAACATAATAGTATCTTTTGGGAAGTCATCCATCCCTGGTAACTATCATATTGACAACACACCCCTTAGAGTTGACCCAGTAGTCAGGGACTTAGGGATACACATAGATAGTAATCTACCCTTTGATCATCACAAGTCTACAATGGTGTGAAAATCATTCTATGTTGCGCAACTTATAAACAAACTTAAGTCCAAGGAAGTCATTGTTCCACTGTATTCGACATTCATCAGACTTATCATTGAATACAATGCTCCCTTTGGTATGTACCTAACCAGGCATATCCAACAAGTGGAATGTCCCCAGAGGTTTCTCACTAAAAAAATACAGGGTGTAAGTAATATGTCCTATGCAGACCGCCTCAAGGCCCTATCCCTGTAGCCTGTGTCCTACAGGCTTTTGAGGGGACATCTATGCCTGGTATATAGGGCATTGTCAGACCCAACTCTGATGAATGTCCTGCATATCCACAAAACAAACAGTACAATAATTACCTGTTCTAAAGACCTAAACCTTGCCTGTGATATAAATAGGATCTGCTGGAGAGATAGGTATGTATCCCAGAGACTACCCCCTCTATGGAACAGGCTCCCCATCCATGTGAGTTCCTCCCTAAACCAATTCAAGTGCAACTTGGACGATTGGATGGTAAACCGGAAATTCATCCCTGGTTTGGCACCTATGTCTTGAATGGACACAGGTAACCTGTAAATGGTTCATCTCCCAGGCCCATGTTTACACTTATCAATGGTATCAGAACTTGTCAGAGATTTGGGATGCACGGCTAGGCTTAAAAAGGTTCTTGTGGTCATTAGCCTAGTAAACACTTATTAACCTATGTACTCCAGGTGAGATATTAACTATTGTTCGTCACATACTTTAGCAATAACCCATGACTGGGTGTGGATATCACAGGATTTATCCAAGACTGGCAGCATGATTTGATCACAAGGACAAATATCCTTGCATTTAGTAAACAATCCCTTCATCTGTCATATAATACAGGCAACACCTTACTTCAAAATGAAAGTGCGTTGAGAGACCTTGGAATAACTTGCTATCACTCTTCCTCAAGACTGCTGCAAACTCTATAGCATATCCTGTTTCCATTCTCATTAACCATTCTATCAGTGAAGATTTATACCATACCTCTCCATAAAGGTAGAAACTCTGTTGAACTCTCTATCACCCAATTGCTATTCTTTCTTCACTCTCTAAAATTCTTGTGAATTGTGTTCACAAACAAATCCTGCCTTACCTTATGTTTGAAAACGTTATCAACCCTACCCAGCATGGCTTTCACCCCCACCGCAGCACCTCTTCTGTTCTCATCTGCTTTACTAACTCCATCTACTTTGCCAGAGACAATAATAAACTAGTATCCTTCCTCTTCTTAGACCTTCCTAAACCCTTTGACACTGTCCCCCATTCTATCCTCCTTTCCAAGCTCTCTCAACTTAACTTCACCCCTGCTACTATTTCCTGGTTTACCAGTTACCTCACTAATAGCAATCTGTAAAATGGTTTTCAGCTTTATCCCCCTTTCTCAATATAAATAAGTGTATCCCTCAAGGTTCTTTTCTAGGTCCCCTTCTCTTTAACATTTTTACTAATCAGCTTCATACTTCTTGTCCTCAGTCAGCTCTCATCCAGTATGCAGATGATTCCACTATCATTACCATTGCTGATAACCTTTCTGACTTACTCACTAACACCCAAACCTCTTTTAACCTCACTGAAATCTGGCTAACTAACAACCAACTCATATTTAACCCTAAAAAGACTAAACTACTATTCTTACCAAAAACTCTCAAACATCTTAAATCCTCTTTTACAATTTCTTCCCTTAACAAAACCTTAATCTCACCTGGACCCCGTACCAAGCTACTTGGTGTAATCATTGATGCCCAACTTAAATTTGATCTTCATGTTCATAACTGTATAAAGAAAACCCATCAAAACTCGGCCTACTTTACAGAAACCAAAAGTACCTCACCCTAACTCTAGATTCTTTCTTGCCCACCCTTATCTTCTTCCTAATCTTTTCTACTGCTCTCAAATCCTCACTAACTTATGGTCCTCTCTTCCAGCCAAACTGAAAGCTACATACAACAAATCTGCCACATTTGCAGCCAACATGCCACCAAAATCACATCACTGTCTTTCTCTCCAAATCCTCAGCTGGCTAGAATTTCCAAACCAATTCACATACTCTCAACTTCTGTTAATCCACACTATCCTTAATAAACCTTCCTCAGTTCCTAGCGTATCCCCTCTAGTCTCCCTCTTTAACCCATCACGCTCCCTCAGACGTTCTGACTAATGCCTTCTACAGATCTATAAACCTAAAAAATCTCTTGGACAAAACCTATACAGCTATCTTCCTGCTCTACCAAGGAATAAGCTTCCCTTGGCTATCAGAAATATTACTTTTCTTCCCTCCCTCTCTCTTCCTTTAATCTTTTCCCTCCCCCACTTTCCTCTTTATTAATTCTGTTTCCACGATAATATTTTCTAACTTTACTTCTTGGTTACCTTACTATTCTCTTCTGCTTTTCTATATACCCCTGTAATTTTACTCTTTCCAGTAACCTATTACTAACTCAGTTTAAACTAACTCATTCTTAGTCTTCCACTCTCTATAACCCTCTATTTTACAGTTCTTAGCATTCTGATTCTACTCTCCCTGCTCCCTCCATTACCCACCTTTTACCCTCACTCTACTAGTAAAATTAACTCATATGTTTCTATACTAAATCACCTACATTTCTTTTACTTCTTAGCTTCCTTTGCCTGGATCATATACTCTTCTTTACTATCCCCCTAAACTGTAAACTCTTACTTACAGACATTTTCTTTATGTACTATATTTGCTCATCTGTCCAACCTTTTCCTTTTTCTTTTCTTTTTTTTTTGATTCTAACTTGTTTTATTCCACAATCGCCTATTCTGAACAGTGAATACATTTCTTTCTTTTTTGAATTATGACTTTATCTTCTGTATAACTTGTACTTTTGAATTTTCTACTTTTCATTGGTGAGCTGTGAATTATTATGCAAAACTGTGACTTTGATTTTTATACTTGTACAGGTTTGTTTTGTGGAGTTTTTCTCCCCAGGCCTCCGCTGAAAAAGGGCTCAAGCACAAACAGACTATCCTGGTCAACAAATGTCAAATAAATAAATAAATACATTAAAAGTCCTTTGCCTTTGACTATCATGCTGCAATAGTGGTCAGATGAAGTATATTGTATAAGAAAGAGACTGTTTATTCTGTTTTTTTTTTTTTTTGGATGAGGAAACAAACTTTGGAAATGGAGGGATGAAAAATCGTAAAAGATTCTCTGATCAGCTTGCCCCTTTCATCTTGCTTTTTGATTATCTCTGCAGCAGCAGGGCCAAACACTAAATTTCTATCCAAGGGAGAATTTAAAATCTCATTTTTAAAATCATCTGGAAAGTTCTGGGAATATAGTCATGCAAACCTCCAAAAACAGCACCAGTGGCCATAGCCCTGGAAGAAGTATCAGAAGAGTCAAACATATACATAAGAAAGATATTCAGACAGTACAAAACATAAAAAAGACTGTCATGAAAATCTAAGTAATTGAAACTGTACTAAAGGAATTAATAAACAATATGCAATGTCTGAAGTGAAATACTTCATTATCTGGTATGTAGCACATGCTACTATGCCTTTTTTATCAGGTATATTTATCACACTACTGATTTGCAGCATAAGTTCACAAACATCGATAATAATGAAAAAATATTCCAAAAACACTTTCTATTATTCCATACATGAACTATAAAAACAAGGACTTCTAAGATTGCTCGATATTAAGTAACAGCTTAATTCTAGCTCTCCCAGTGTGAAAACAGAAACTTAGCAGATAAAGCCAGTGAACCTACAGTTCTGGGTAAATTTCAGGAACTAACTAGTAAGTCCACTGCCTGGATGCCAGAAAAAAAGAAATACAGAGGATCTGAAGAAAAATCAGCTACAAAAGGCACCAAAAAACACTGACTGGGAAAAGTACTGTAGCTGTTCAGCAAAAAGCAGGGCAAGCTCCAGACATAGCTACCAGTGACCTAGAGGAAAGTATCAGGCAACTGCACACAGACCTGACTAAAATAAATGAAACATTAATGGAGTATATCGACTCAAACAATAAAAGGCTGGAAAAATGGAAGAAGCTTTAATTATATATTCAGATAAGGTGATGAAACTGCAAAATTCAGAGGTCAAAATGGGGAAAAGCCTAGCTGACTATAAAAATGCACAAGCAGAGATGTTTAAAAAAATAATAGAATTAGAGGACAGAACACGTAGGGAAAACCTAAGATTTTATACTGTACCCGAGAAGCTGTAAGGAATAGCTGTATTAGTTTGATGAAAGTGCAAATAAACAAATGGACTGGTATTCCTCAACAGGAATTGTTAACTAAATGGGCACATCGTGTGTATGCTCCAAACATGGCTATGAGAAAACAACCTACACCTTTAATAGTAAAGATGCACTCTTACCAGCAAATGAAGCTGATACTAACAAAACTGTGGCAGATGGACAAAGCACTAAAAGTGTGAGACAGAAGATTCTTTGTGGAGAATGACTACTCGTTATCCACCAGGAAGAAGAGGAATAAATTTAGACTATTATTCAGGGAATGTTGAGAAGCAGGAGTGAGATTCAAACTGCTGTACCTAGCTATCTTCAAAATATTTTTCCCTGGAGGAACTAAATAATTTTTTGATGAAGTATATGCTAAGGAAGAAATACAAAAATGTGTCCAACAAAAGGTGAGCTGTGAAACACAAGCAGATTTTGCTTCCTGTTCTTCTGATATCAGTGAGCTGTGAAAAAGAAGCAGATTCTGCCTCCTGTTTTTTCTGATAATAAAGATCACAGAGAGACTGTGTCAGTGAAAATGTTTCTAGTGTTTCAATGGAAAATGCTTGTGAGAGGGAAAAAAGCACAAGAGTTGACTAGAAGATGACAGGGTTTGGGAGATGGAGATGAACAAGAATAGAACAATAAAATCTGGAAATATTGGACTTTCTTGGATTTTGTTACACTTGTAGGGGACTCTAAAGCATATGCCCTACTTCATGTCATTAATGTTCAGAAAAATACTCAGGACAGGGGAAGAGGAGGGAGAAAGCTAACTGTAAGTAAAACATTTTTTTAAATAGTACTATTAAATAAATAGTGCATGATTGTCTTTACATTTTATAAAATAATTTTTTTCTGTTATAAGTGTAATGGGGCTACTAGTATAAATAGGTTCTCCTGTTTTTTCTTTCTTTTTTTTCTTTCTCCCTATTCTTCTCTCTTTCTCCTTGTTCAGTTTTAAGAAATGTAGGCAGTGCAATTAAAAAAAATATCTGGTTAAAAGAGCATGACAAAAGAACAATTAGTGTGTTTTTTCTCATTCTTGCATACAGGAATGACTGGGTTAAGGTCATTAGCTTAATCCAGCAACAATGTTTAAATAAAAGCAAGTAAATGAAAAAGAATATTGAATATTATACGTCTTTTTTTTCCAGTAAACAGTTTTGTGTTTGGTTCTCATGTCTCTAGCAAATAATCTGTTAAAGAGAAATGGCTTGGAGAAAATGATTTCTACAAGCATTTTCCCAGCTCAGAGATCTATAAAGATAAGACAAAACCAGACACAGCTTAATAGTACCACAGGCTGTACCATGCATCCTAGCATGGATAACCTGTCTTTTAGGTTATCTCAGTTCTGTCTGTGTGTGTGTGGCTGTCAGTTTGAGACACATGTTCTGTAAGATGTGACACAGGCTCAACTGGAGATGACAAGAAAAATGTATAAAAGATTAACCTACCAAGCAGAACATGCTTGTAACACAAAAGCTAGAACTAGACATTTAACAAAAAAAACTGTTATACATAAAAGGTGAGAATAATAATCTTTCAAGAATATGATGCCTTCTGTAATATCTTTAAATGTTAATGGCCTCACAGATAACCACAAAAAAGCAAAAGTAGTGAACTATATTAAAAATGTAGAGTGCAAACAGCTATGCTACAGGAGACACACTTGGAAAGGAATGAACATGTGAATTTGAAAGGAAGAGGGGAGTACTTACATTAATTGTAAGAGGAGCTCCAACAGTGATAGAAGAGGATAACAAAAGTACTAAGGGGCTACTGAAAAGGCAGGAGGATTACACTGTCATGCATTTATATTCCACCAAAAACTGCTATAATGGAGCTTAAGAAAATTCTGGGAAAATAATCACATTTCAGCAAGAAATATTATTTATAGGTGTGGACTGGAAATAGAAGTTATGTCCTTACCATAACGTTCCATGTGGAGTGTTCATCTCGCCTTTGTTCTTACACATGGGTTCGGAGTCGATCCTCGGCTCCGTGTCGACGCTGCAAGCTCTGCATCGAGAAGAAGCTCGAGACAACCTAATACCCACAATCCCCCTCTGCCTTTACCTCAGATCTAGTTTGCAAGCAGACCAGCAGTCAGAGAGAGCACACTCATGCCAAAAATTACATAAAGCAAGAAATCATATATATATATATATATATATATATATATATATATATATATATATATACACACATGTACATCATACATATACAACCACTGCGAATGCAGAAGGAGAATACTCCAGACCAGGCACCAAATTGAACGTTCTTCCTGAGGGTGGGAGGGTGGGAATGTAAGAACAAAGGCGAGATGAACACTCCACATGGAACGTTATGGTAAGGACATAACTTCTACAGTGGCGGCTGGTGACTTCAAATCACAGGGGGGCTGCAGGAGATGCTGAATGGGCGGGGTCAAAGGGAAGGGGTGTGGTCAACCATAAAGGGGAGGAGCTATGCACAAAACCACAAAAAAACTAACTTTAATTAAATACGCTGCCCTGGGTGGCAAACCATCATTATGAAAGTCCAATCAAGACAAAAATAAGTGTAGAAGAATAAAAATATTTCAATGCATTGGCTGCATGACAGCTTACTTAATATCTAGATGGAAACAAAAGGTTGTGAGGCATGAAAAATAAATTACTTTTAAATACATTACTGGAATGCCAGTCAAAATCAAGTATAAGAAAAACCAGAAGCACTCAACTCAAACTACTTCTCCTTGCACTGCAGTTCTAATTATAATATATTCAGCTTTATTAAAGTACCAAGCAACATGCTGAAAGTAGAAATCTATGTGTTGCCCCCACTTGTAAAAATGTTTCTTATCCAAAAAAGACCTGCTGCCTGACAACGTTTCATGGGGAAAACATGATAAAAGTAAAAAATGAAAAGCAAACAAGAAACAAGCTCAAGATACATTGCTTAAAGGATTACTGTACAGGTTATGGACCACACATGATTGGCATTCTGTTTAGTTTACGGGTAAAGCCTGTAGAGATGACTGGAAGTCTCCAACAAGTGTAATGAGCTTTTTAAAATAATGGAATCCTGTCCTTTAATACCCAAGGCTTATACATTATCTAGTCAAGTATTCTCTGCATGGCAACAACAGAAAGGCTTTCAATGTTGGCAATTCTTTAACAGTATGCTTATTAAAGCTTACTTGCATCTTACGATGTCAGACAAGCTTACCTTATGGTCATTAAAGCATTGCTACTTAAACACAGAGCAACAGGCACTTTGAGTAATAAGCATAAATCAACAGTACAAAAATATGACAGAAACCAGACCATTCTGCAAAATCAAGGACAGATGAAAAGCCACTGTAGTACTTATGCAGTGTGTCCTCCCCATCCAAGGTAGATACAACTACTCCTTGCCTTGCTTGGACACATCCAGAGTCACTACATGGGGGAGTGGGGTGCAACAAGCATGTCACAATTTGAAATCTCTCTGGCTGACTGTGATGGCCCTGACACATTTGTCATACCTCTCAACTTCAAGAACAAGAAATCTGGACAAAGCCATACACAGAAGTGGGACAAAGGCACAACAAGAAGGACAATTTTAAATATTGCTCTAATAAACTTAGAAAGATAATAGAATAGGTCTTGCATTAGTATGAATTTTCTGAAGGGTATAAAATCTGAAACTCAAATGTCTGTCATTTTCTAACTTCAGTCTTTAGTGATTTGTCACTAATTTGCCAAAAACACAATTTTATGAAAAATGGACCAAAAATGTGATGCAAAAATATAAAATAGACACACAATACAGCTTCTACCTGTCAAAGAAGGGACACTTTAATATTAGTACTGCTACCTTGAGCAGCTGACAAAATAAAAGAATCTACATGCATTTCAAGTAATCTATAACTTTGATTATTACAGTTATTTCTTAATTGTAAACCCTCCATGTTTTCTTCCAAAATTGCTATTTTATGGAGGGATTATTAGGGGAAGAGCAACATTTTGAGCCAAAAATTGGGGACAGTTGAGAGGTTGGCTATGCCTAATTCTATAAAGCAATTTATTTGCATGTACCTCTCAACCTGTTAATGCAGTAAATCTGAACAAGGCCAAATATATTGGGGCACATATAAACAGTACTAAAATTGCTCTTGTATAAATTGAGACAGTTGATAGAACGGCTCTTACTTTAACATGCATTTTATGAAGGTTATGAAGTCTGAAACTTATTATTTAGTGACTTCTGGCAAATCATTTAGGAATTAAAACTACAAATTTTATGAACAACAAACCAAAAATAAGAAGCAAAAATCTATTCATTCTTTGAAAATCTGGACAGTTGGGAGGTATAGTTCAGCTGGGCCTGTCTGAGTTTGCTGCCCTTCCCCTGACAAAATAATGGTTGAACTGGAGCCTCTGCAGCCATTCCAATTAACCATTACTTGGCTATTTCACTCCATTTACCATAAACACTAATGTGCATACTGCTTTACTTCAATGATTGGACTTCATTTGAAAGTTTTATTTTGTATTTTACAGCACAAACATTAAGTAATCTGTTAAACAAAGCAATGCAGTCTCACAATGAAAACTTAGCATTAAAACTTCTCTGCCCTTGAAACTCACATTCATTGAAACCCACATTCAAAGAAAATACATTTTGCCAGTGGCAGATAAAGATTAATTTTGGGCTGTTTTCGAATCATAGGCCCCTTGCATATGAAACATACATGTGCTCTTTGATACACCTTCCTCATTGTACTAAAAATTATATTCCTTGTACAATACAGTCAGGGTTGCCAGACGTCCCTATTTCAGCGGGATTATCCCGAGTTCACCGCAGAAATCCCGGGTCCCGTTTAAGCTGTACAAATCCCGACGGCGAGGCGACGGAGAAGTGTGTGTTTTACTTCCTGGCTGTGTCTTGAAGTTGTACGTATATACGTACCCTTTTTTTCGTCATCCTGTGCGTGGGAGACTGGGAGGGCGTGATTAAGGGCTCTTCTGACTGCGACTGCTCTGCTGTGTCAGCGTACTGCGTAGCGACGAGACTGCGAATGATCGATGAATGATGCCAATGTGTCTACTCTTCTAGCAAGTTGCAACGACGACTACTGAGTGAGCAAAGCAGCTACACTTTCACAAAATTCACAGTGAGTTAACTTGCTTGATATTCTTAATATATTATTGAGCTGCGCATTGGCAGCAGAGAGCAGACTCACATATACAAAATGTATGAAGTGAGTGTGTGAGAGAGAGGTGACACTTGTCGTCGTCTCGTCCCAGTGGGCCAAATTGAATCTCATGATTAAATCTTTAGCTTTCACTTAGATTGTGTTCAACTCTAAGTAAATGAAATGACTTATTTGTGCTTCCAACTTGAGTCTTACCCTGTGAAAGGTACTTAAATGGTCCATAAAATCAACTAGTTCACAGAACATACACACACACACACACACACACACACACACACACACAAAATATGCCTGACTAACTGTAGTCAGTAATGAGACAGGAAAACTATCTTTATAAATTTAAAAAATAGACAATGAACTGTACTGGGAAATGAGAGATTTATTATCTTAGTGACAGTCATGTGATTTTTATGCTTGGTACAGTACAGGATATCTGAGATTCTGACTATAAACATATGGAGTACAGCTTTTACCAAAACAATGCTGATTTAAAAAAAATGTTCAAAGCCTAACATTTACAAGCTGCAGTTATACTACTAGTGTTGTCTGTATATTTTGAGCTAGGGTGGTAAATGATAAAATTTGAAAGTAATTCTAGATGCAATGCATTCATTAATGCAGCTATCTCTCTTGCTATGAATGATTAGCATACAAAACTGTTCTCAGTTTTTCATATAATTGCACAACTGGGCAGCTGTGAAGGAAAAACATCCAATTGGCTTGCTTAGGAACGCCCTTTGAAATACTGTTAATCCTGATAAGGCCAAGTTCTGCAAGTGTTTTTCTAGAAATGCACATACAAGGAATTTAAATAGTGCATAGTATGCAGAAAACAAATACATACTCTAAAATGTAAACATGCTTCTGAAATATTTTAGAAGCTATATGCTATGTATGCTTTGAATATTTAGTGACGTGAGCAATTTCATTGCAGTGCATGCAAATCTGCTTTTAGGAGCCTGAGGTTATAACAATATAAAATCTAAAATAAATGGACTAACTAGTACACCATAACCAAAGTTGTATAATAATAAATTAAACTACTTACCTTGAGTTCAGCCATTGCTTTGGTGTTATTTTCTGCACTCAAAACTTGATTGTTAGCTGTCACCAGGAGAGTGTATAACTTCAGTACATGTGTTAATAAAGCCCAGCCAAGATGGAAAAAGACTTTAAAAGTTTGTAATGTAGAAAGTAAGCTGCTGTTAGGACAAGCACGTACTGACTCAGTGTGGACAGATGACTCTCTGACAGATTTGGAGCTAGTTTAAAGTTTTACTAGCGTGACTTTAATTAAACACAGATGCCCTAGGTCTCTTAAGTTACGTAACATGTAATTTTATCAAAATGTTAAGCAGTACACTCCTACAGCACCATCAAAATCAGAAACAGAAATCTTCAAAAGAACATTGTATTACCACAAGAACATTTTCAAGATTACAAATGAAAACATGGAAACAATAGAACTTAATCTCTGGGCATTCATCTGTAAACCTAAATTCCAGTAAAGACATATCCAATTCATAAAATTGCTGCTGACACTGTGTGCCCTGAGGCTCTGTAACAATTGTGAAAACACAGACTCATGTAAGAATTCACAAAACAGCCGTATGGTGCAAATTAAATCCTTATTTAAAGTAGTAAAGATAATGAATCATGGATGAGCTACTCTAGTCTCAGCAGAATATAGTTTTATACTTGCAACAACCTCCATAAGCATATTTCATAATTCTAAACAACTTTCAAAGCTAGAGCAAATCTCCTACATATTGGATGGCATGGCACAGTGATGTAGTGGTTAACATTGTTGCCTCACAGCAAGAAGTTCTCCAGTTTGATTCTCAGCTGGGAATCTGGGATGCCTTCTGTGAGGAGTCTGCATGTCCTCGCTGCGTTTGTGTGAGTTTCCTCCAGGTACTCTGGTTTTCTCCCACACTCCCACATTCCAAATACATGCATCTGGACCATTTCTCTGAAAATAGGCTATGTCCTAGTCAGAATTTCCCAGTCAACAAATGTTAAATAAACTGAAGATGGTTGTCTTGCTTTCTAACAAGAACAGATAATTGTATTAGGCTAAGTATATTTACAGTTTTGTTTTAGAAATATTGACAAACTGTAACCAACACTAAGATGCAGGCAGAATGCATTGTCCTATTCCACATTCAGTTAGCATCTCTCAGGTATCAGAGAGTGGACATGGAGAAGGGATTAATATGCATGAAAAAGCTCTTCCAAACTGGTGATGGCACAGGATGAGCCCTGTCCACCACAAGTTGAATCTCCATCACGGATGATGCTAGGTATATATATCCCAGGTGAAATTCCTAAAATTAGGCACAGGTCAACATCCTAAGGTAAGAAGAAAACTTTAGCATATTGTGCTTCCTGTACAAGTTAAGCACTGTACATCCAGTAACAATCTGTGATGTCTTCCAGTGTAAGAGTACTGGCAGATGTGCACAGGCTTTGCCTCAATGGTAAATTACAAAGGACCGTGGTGGCCACGGATGTAGAGGTTAGCATTGTCACCTCACAGCAAGAGGTTCCCTGGTTCGATCCTCGGTTGGGGTGCCTTCTGTGCAGAGTCTGCATGTCCTCCCTGTGGTCACGTGGGTTTCCTCCAGGTGCTTTGGTTTCCTCCCACATCCCAAAGACATCATGCTATAGGTGGATTGGACACTCTAAATTGGCCCTAGGTGTGTGTGTGTGTGTGTGTGTGTGTGTGTGTGTGTGTGTGTGTGTGTGTGTGTGTGTGTGTGAGTGTGCTGGACTGGCAACTCGACACCGTAAAACTCCACTGCCAATCATGAGCGGACATGTGATCTGCTGTGGCCCTAACCGGGAAAAGCCAAAAGAAGAAGAAGAAGGTAAATTATGAAGGACCAAACAGAAGAGGTGACATACATGCCACTTGTAACCGCTTTAGAGTCAGACCTAGCTCCAAGGGTTTATGTTCAGGCTGGTGAGCTTGTCTATAAAATACCTGAGTGGGGAATGGTGTCAAAAGCCTTTGTGAGCTCTAGGTAGGCTGTGTGGGCCACCCTTCCCTCATCTATAGCCTTGGTAACTGTCTCAAAGAAGTCCACCAGGTTTAGGAGGCTGAGGCATGATCTGCCTTTAACAAAGACAAAATGGGTAGGGTCCAGTGTTTGGAGGTTCCCAATGTCTCTGTTACTGAGATCCATGATGATGCACTCCATAGCTTTGCATACCAAGCTAGTCAGGCTTATAGGCGATAGTTCCCAGGTTCTGTGCAGTGGCTCCAACTTTGTGGAGCGGAATAACCATTGCTGTGCACCACTCTGTGGGCATGCAGCCTGTGGAGAGGCTGAGTTTAAACAGTGTGTTTAGATGAGAGGTTAGTTCATCTTTGAGCTTGTGTAGGATAGGAGGGGACGCAGCCTGGGACACCATCCAGTCCCATTGATGCTGTGTTTTTGGCTTTGGAGAGCTGTTTTAACCTGAGTGTCTGTGATTTCAGGGCTACTGCATTCTTTTGGTATAGTTATGGGCCCTTTTGACAGATAAGAGGGGGGAGAAGTTTGCACTGAACCTGTATGCCAAGATGTTGGCTATATCGGTCGGTTCAGTGTATTTCTCAGCACCAACACCAACTCTGAGAAAATCTGAGAATTGCCACTTAGATTCTTGACATAGCTAAAGAATGCCTTGTGGTTATCTTTGGAGTCCATGGCGATTTTTCTTTTGAAGCTAGCCTTGGATGATTTTACAAGAGAATAAAGTTTCTTGCTGATAGTGATCAGGGATGTCTTCCCCATTTAAGTGCATTTATTGTTATCACAAGAAGTTTAAGGCTACTGAGTCTTACATACTCTTGCACCATTATGCCGTGTCAGTTCCCCACCATAGATTGTTGTAAGTTGTGTAACCCCCTTTTCGAGGAGGGTTGTCTTGTGCCAGTCATGCCTAGGTTGAATTTATGAATACTTATTGAATTATCCAGGTCCCATTTGAAAGAAGGTGGTGTGTTAAACTGATTTATATGAAGAGCAGTCTATTCCAGAGGTTTTGAAAATTCTGAGTAACTAATTTGTCTCTCCACCTTGTGTTACTGCTCTGTTAAAGCTGGTTTAGATCTGATGATCTGATATTTTTGGGATTGTTTGATTTGTGAAGGTACAAAAGGTCTTTGACTGCTGGGTCGCCTGACTGTGTGGAAGGCAAGGTATTGATTTCCTCTGAAGAGTCTGTAAGACACTCAAGGCCAGGAGTCAGTGCTTTTAGTCTTTTCTGGTAGCTTAAAGATTTTAAATGTAGAATTCTCTTTGTTGGAAACCTCTAGGGTGTTTACAGCTCCAGTTATACAAATCTGGTGAGGTACCGTGGTACATCCTAACCTCCTCTGATATTGCAAAAACTTTTGGGTTATGCAAAGGTTTTCTATGCAGAAGTCTATGAACTTATTTCTAATGATCATCTTACTGCAGGAGTTCTGTCTTTTGTTGTAAAGCATCTGGTACTACACTTGAGCTCTCAAAACCAGTTTTACATTAAGAAACATCGAATAGCGACTATTGCAGTTTAACTCCACTAAAAGTGAAATCAACTTGAGTCGGACTCTGTCTCTGTTCTTAGTGGTTTTATTTTACAACTTTTTTGTTGAGTTTACAAGACCCAGCCTGGCATTTCTTGCTTGTTCATAGTTGATTTCTACATTCTATTAAAATATCTTAACATGTAAAACTTTTCATCATTCTATAGATGAGTACTTCTGAAGATGTTGATAATACTCCTTCAAAGAAAATAAAAGGCTTGTGAAATTCAACACTGATTGGATGAAAAAATATTCCTGGTTGAGAAGGACGAAGGATATGCTATATGCTCGATGTGCAATAATACGTCATTTTCAATTGGACATGGTGGTGAAAATGACATCAAACGACATATGAAGTCTACTGCGCACCAACAATATTTCATCAGCGACGTCCACCAAAATAACAACATTTTCATGACAAAAATTCAAAGGAAGAAGATGATATTATTGCTGCAGAAACAGCTTTTGTTTTCACACTGTGAAGCATTCACACAGTTACATTTCCAGTGACTGTGCAGGATTGCTCTTTTCTTGTTTGTTCCCAGATTCAACAATATCAAAAAATATTGTTGTGGTAGAACTAAAGCAACAAAAATTATTACGTGTGCTTGCACCTGAATCAAAAAGAATTATTTTGAAAGAATTGCAAGATGACCAGCCATTTTCTGTGAGTACCGTGGCCAAATAAAGGCAATATAAAACCTTCCCATTAATTGTTCGGTATTTTCACAAAGAACAGGGCATTCAAACAAAATTATTAACCTTCTACTCACTGGAAAGTGAGACATCAGTTAGTATAGCAGATTCTATAACAACGGCTTTAAAAGATAATAATTTAAAATACAAAATGTAACAGCTTTCTGCGCCGACAATGCTAACGTCAATTTTGGTAAAAACAAAGCGTCTTTACAGAATTAAAAGACCTTAATTCAAATATAATTGGAATTGGGTGTAATTGTCACATACTACATAATACTGCTAAAAAAGCTGCACAAACTTTAACTTTTGATATAGAGTCCATCGTTATAAAAATTTATAATGAATTTAGTTCAACAAAAGAGTCGCACAACTGAAAGAATTATTCGAATGGCTAGAAGTAGAGTGGTCTGAAATGTTATGCCATGTGCCACTCGATGGCTCACTTTGATGCCCGCAATTGAGGTTAATAACAAATTTTGAGCCAATACGATTGTACTTTCTGAGTCAAAAATCCAAATCTGAAATTCTTGAATTGTTTTTCAGTGATGAATTGGCATTAGCATACCTGGGGTTTGTTGCAAATGCATGCAGTATTATTCAGAATGCGTTAACAAAACTTCAAAGCAATGATGTTTTAATAATTGATGTTTTGAAATAATGAGCGTATTGCAGTCACTCAGTCAAAAAAAAATGATGCCTTTTATGGAAGCATTGCTAGAACAATGTTACTAAAATGCAGTGATGACATCAAAAATCCGTTCAAAATGACGACAGACATTTTTGACACAGCGATAAAATACCTACAGAAATGGTTTGACTTTGAAAGTAACAAATTTCAATGCATTAATGTCTTATCCTTAAAACCAAATGTAAAAATCAATTCCGTCAATTGAAGAATTAACAAAATTGTTTAATATTACTTGCAATACTGACCTTCTATATGAAGATGTCTGTTTATTAAACAAGTTTGTACTGAGTATGACTGAAGCAAATGAGAAAAAAATAGATGAGAAATGGATAATATTTTTAAAGATCATCCTGCTTGCAGTAATTTGTACAAAATTGTCCACATACTCTCAATTCCACATTCCAATGCAATTTGTGAGAGAATATTTAGTCTAATGAGTGCAGCCTGGAGAAAGGAGAGAAACAGATTGTTGTTAGAGACTGTGGAAGCTGAATTAATGGTCAAACAAAATTTTAATTACACTTGTAAAGACTTTAGAAAATTTTTATCGACTAAAGATGGTGAATATATTTTGAAACAAGCTAAAAGCTGTGAAAAGTACTTGTAATAAAGCTGTTATTATATAACTTTGTGAATTTAAATCAAAATATTCATTCAAAGGTGGACTACGGCTACGGTATTGCTGTCATTACTATTGTGTGAGTATTCTGTGTATGTAGTTAATTCGTATGTGGTTTGATTATACATGTTTATAATTAGAATGCAACTACAATGTTTACAATGTATCTAATGAATATATGACTGTTTGCAATGCATAATAACTGTGATTCCTGCAAATGTTCAAAGTGTACTATTGTTATTATTATTGTTACTGTGTGACTATTATGTATATGTAGTTAATTCCATGTATGTGGTTTGATTATACATGTTTCTAATTAGAATTTAACTAAAATGTTTAAGGTATCTAATATGTGACTGTTTGTAATGTTACAATCCAAAAACAGCAGATGATAAACTCCCCAACACTCGAGTCCTTGGATACCGACAAAACAAAGTTTTAATTTACATAAAAATGAATAACACTGGAGCTCTTACACAGGGTTAAGCTTTCATCTGTCATGTGTGAAAAATGTTCTTTATTGTCGACTGAATTGCTGAATGGTTGAAAATTGTATTCCAATTCTACATATTCAACACCAAGATTACTGTTTGTAATGTTGTAATGCATAATAACTGTATGTATGTACTTATTTGCATATTTGGCTTGAGTAATATATGTCATTAAAAACAGCGACTACATGCAGTATGCAGTCCTTATCAATTATTTTTTTTTTTTTTTTTTTTTTGGTCTTCACTTCGTGAGAGACCTTCTATTTTTTTTTTTGTCCCTACCTGGGTTGCTGGAAATCTGGCAACCCTGAATACAGTACACTTGTTAGAGGGTGTTTTAAATTTGTTTTGAACATTTTTCCAGTAAGCAATGAAACAAAACATATGCACCCATAATGGCAAAACTGCCCAGTTGAGAACATTTATCATAAAAAAGTCTACTCAGACTTCCACAGTCCACCATTATTAGTAAATATACACAATTCTACAGTCCACCATTATTAGTAAATATGCACAATTCCACAGTCCACCATTATTAGTAAATATGCACAATTCTACAGTCCACCATTATCAGTAAATATGCACAATTCTACAGTGCACCTTTATCAGTAAATATGCACAATTCTACAGTCCATATTCAGTGAATTCAGTTCTTGCCATAGCTGTCAACCTTAGCACAAAACCTGGACGAAGCCAATAATGGGGGAATACAGTCCCAAAAATAGGGACAAATTTAAAATATTCATCTTATAAACTTAGAAAATTGCTAGAAAAAAGGTTGTGCTACTATGTATTCTGAAGAACATGAAGTTTGAAATTCAAATGCCGGTCAATTCTACTGCGGACAGAACAAAAACAATTTTCAGCAGAGACGAGGATTAATACTGCAGACACATCTTTGTAAAATGGCAGGGCATCAGAGCAAACCACACAAACACAGGCAGGAGATGCAGACTCCAAACAGAAGCCACCCCAACCAAGAATCAAACCAGAAAACCTATAGCTGTGAGGCAACAATACTACCACCGCACATCAATTATGCAAGGAATTAAACATTCAGAAACCTGAAGTCTGAAATTCAAATGCCTGTCAATTTTACTGCGGACAGAACAAAACCAATTTTCAGCAGGGATTAAAACTGCAGACACGTCTTTGTAAAATGGCAGGGCACCAGAGCAAATCCACACAAACACATGGAGGAGATGCAGACTCCACACAGAAGCCACCCCAACCAAGAATCAAACCAGAAAACCTATAGCTGTGAGGCAACAATACTACCACTGCACCATCAAATCTGCAAGGAATCAAACATTCAGAAACCTGAAGTCTGAAATTCAAATGCCTGTCAATTTTACTGCGGACAGAACAAAAACAATTTTCAGCAGAGATGCAGGGATTAATACTGCAGACACGTCTTTGCAAAATGGCAGGGCACCAGAGCAAATCCACACAAATACAGGGAGGAGATGCAGACAGAAGCCACCCCAACCAAGAATCAAACCAGAAAACCTATAGTTGTGAGGTAACAATACTATCACTGCACCATCAATTATACAAGGAATTAAACATTCAGAAACCTGAAGTCTGAAATTCAAATGCCTGTCAATTTTACTGCGGACAGAACAAAAACAATTTTCAGCAGAGACGCAGGGATTAAAACTGCAGACACATCTTTGTAAAATGGCAGGGCACCAGAGCAAATCCACACAAACACAGGCAGGAGATGCAGACTCCAAACAGAAGCCACCCCAACCAAGAATCAAACCAGAAAACCTATAGCTGTGAGGCAACAATACTACCACCGCACCATCAATTATGCAAGGAATTAAACATTCAGAAACCTGAAGTCTGAAATTCAAATGCCTGTCAATTTTACTGCGGACAGAACAAAACCAATTTTCAGCAGGGATTAAAACTGCAGACACGTCTTTGTAAAATGGCAGGGCACCAGAGCAAATCCACACAAACACATGGAGGAGATGCAGACTCACACAGAAGCCACCCCAACCAAGAATCAAACCAGAAAACCTATAGCTGTGAGGCAACAATACTACCACTGCACCATCAAATCTGCAAGGAATTAAACATTCAGAAACCTGAAGTCTGAAATTCAAATGCCTGTCAAATTTACTGGACAGAACAAAACAATTTTCAGCAGAGACGAGGGATTAAAACTGCAGACACATCTTTGTAAAATGGCAGGGCACCAGAGCAAATCCACACAAACACAGGCAGGAGATGCAGACTCCACACAGAAGCCACCCCAACCAAGAATCAAACCAGAAAACCTATAGCTGTGAGGCAACAATACTACCACTGCACCATCAAATACGCAGGAATTAAACATTCAGAAACCCTTAAGTCTGAAATTCAAATGCCTATCAATTTTATTTAACATTTTTAATCAGGACAGTCTGACTTGGAACAAATAAACAAATTTTCAGCGGAGGCCCAGGAAGAAATAATGCAGACATGTCTTTGTAACATGGGAGGGCACAAAAGCAAACCCACACAAACACAGGAGAAGATACAGACCCCACAAAGAAGGAACCCCAGCCAAGAATCAAACCCAAGAACCTGCAGCTGTGAGGCAACAATGCTACTACTACACCATCAAATATCAAGCATTACAGCATTTACAAACCACAGATATTATGAGGAACAGATCAGATCAAATATGAGGTAAAAATCTGAAATTTTTTTACAAATGGTGGTGGGTAGGGAACTCAAGTCTTTAACACCTGCATACAGGGTACAGGGTTCAAGCCTGAGGCATTCCCTACCACACCACCATAAGCACCTGGGGCATTTTCACACACACACACACACACACACACTCTCCAGTAAAGCACAAGCACCATACACAAAGAAAAATAAACATTGTAAATTGAAAGGCACCTTACCTGAATCCTGAATGAATACACGAGTTAACGTCCGTACAATCCATACATCCTTCCCGCGCAATACTGAAGACCCGTGAGATCCACATGCTCCTTCCCGACGCCGACGAGATCCCTGAGGCACTGTCCCGAGTCCCTGCTGCTCCTCTTGCAGTCCGGATGCCCCATAATCTGGCGGTCTGTGCACTGTAAAGTGCACAGACGCTCCTTGTGTCCCCTATGGGACGGCCGGCTGCCCTGAGCATGCATAGACCGATAAGCCGGGACTCGTCTATGCATGCAGTCCGCTAATTTTAAAAATATTTTTTATTTTTTCATTTCTTTTTCTTTCCCTTTTTTCTTTTTGAGGGGGCTGCAGTCCGGCAGCCCTATGCCACGAGCCGCCCCTGAACTTCTATATGTGAGAGTGTTCAATCTCGCCGTTTGTTCTTACACATGGGTAGCGTCCCTAGCTCCATGTTCCTGAGGAACTCACAGGAGAACGTTCTTGAGCACAGTGGAACCAAAGGTTGCCCTGTCCCTAGAAACCCTGTCCACTTTGTAATGAGAGATGAATGTATGTGGTTTAGCCCAAGTAGCAGCTGCACAAATCGTATCCAATGGTAGGCGAGCTGCATGAGCCAGGGATGTAGACACTGATCTTGTAGAATGTCCTTTAGGTTTGACAGATAAAGTTTGATTTGAAGAATCATAAACGTATATAATACAATCAGTTAGCCATTTGGAAAGAGTTCGTTTAGTAACCGCTATACCTTTCCTGCTGTCAGCAAAGGCTACAAAAAGTTGATCAGATTTCCTGTGATCCTTTGTTCTATCCAAATAAAACCTGAGTTGTCTATGGACATCCAATTTGTGTAACATATACTCTAACTTATTAGAGTGATTCTTGAAAAAGGTAGGTAATTCAATGGACTGATTAATGTTATTGGTAGAGCAAACTTTGGGGAGAAAGGAAGGATTAGTGCGAAGAGATACTCTGTCAGAGTGAAAGATCAAATAAGGGTGTTTAATAGAAAGAGCCTGAAGCTCAGACACTCGCCTAGCGGATGTAATGGCTACCAAGAAGAGAGTCTTCCACGATAAATACTTCAATGGGTAAGAGGAGGCTGGTTCAAAAGGGGGCAACATCAATTTAGATAGTAAAAGGTTCAGATTCCAAGGTGATGTAGGAGTTCTAACTGGTGGTCTAATATGGAAAGATCCTTTTAAAAAGGCCTTACAAAGTCTGTGAGCCATAATAGGTGCCCCACATTCTTCCACATGAAAGTTGGAAATGGCAGCCAATTGCACTCTTAAAGTGGCAGGAGAAGCTCCTTGATGGAACAATTCTGTTAAAAACTCCAAGATCTTGTTTAACGGAGCTATGACAGGGTCCAAATGATGTGAATTTGCCCAGAAGACAAAACGCTTCCATTTACTAGTGTAGGTCTTTGTGGTGGAAGCTTTATGAGAAGCCACTAGTATATTCTGAACTGCCGGTGTAAGAGAATCAGACCTGGCTAAAAAGGAAAGCGGAGCAGCCAAGCTGCTAGATGGAGTGATTCGAGAGAGGGGTGAGGAACCCCTGATGAGTGAGTCAGTAGATCTGGCTCTGGGTCCAGAATCCAAGGTCCCCGAATGCAGTGTTGCAAAAGAAAGGGGAACCAAATTTGACGAGGCCAGAATGGGGCAATGAGGATTATCGTCCTTTGAAGGTTGTTGGCTTTCTGCAGAAACTTTGCAATCAGGGGAAAGGGAGGAAAAGCATACAGGAGACCCGGGGGCCAATCGTGCACCAGCGCGTCCCTGGGGACTTCCCCTGGAGGGGGTAATAGGGCAAAGTAGCTCCTGCATTTGGCATTCATTGGAGACGCAAAAAGATCGCAGGAAGGCTGGCCCCACTTGCGAAAAATCGTCGAACTGACTGTTTGAGCGACCACTCGTGAGGCAACAGGATTGCTCTGCTCAGCCTGTCGGCTATGACGTTGGATGACCCCGGGATGTGCGTTGCGATCAGAAAGTGACCCGTGGACTCCGCCCATTGCCAAATTCTCATGGCCTCTCTGCATAGCTGATAAGACCTGGTTCCCCCTTGTATGTTTATGTACCAGACTACAGACATATTGTCTGTCTGAACTGCAATAGTCCCTAGAGGAAGAAGGGGAGCAAAGTGTTGCAATGCTAGAAACACTGCCCTCAACTCTAGAACATTGATGTGCAGATTGTACTCTAAATTGGTCCATTCGCCTTGGACTGTCTGTCCCTGAAAGATGCCCCCCCACCCTATCAGGGAAGCGTCCGTGGTTACCGTAGCTGTCGGCGTAGCACAAATGGTCTTCCGCTGGAAAGGTTGCAAGTCTGAAGCCACCAGGCCAGATGTGATTTGCATGTGTTTGTAATCAGAATTTCGTGTGTCAGAGGTAGCTGTTGGAACGACCATTGTGCAAACAGTAGCCATTGTAGAACTCTCATGTGCAGTCTTCCCAATGGTATCGCAATGAGAGAAGCTGCCATGAGACCCAAGACCTTCAGAACCAGTTTTGCTGGGGATTTTCTGGATGACAGAAGGAGAGAAATGTGGCTTTGTAGTGAGGCTATCCTTTCTGGAGGGAGCCTTAGAATTAAATGATGCGTATCTAATTCCGCTCCTATGAATAAGATATGCTGTGATGGCTGTAGTAAAGATTTTTCGAAATTTACGGAAATTCCAAGGTGAACACAAAGTTGTAGAGTGTAATCCCTGGCCTGTATCAGTTGACGCTGGGTGGTGGCAGAAAGGAGCCAGTCGTCCAGATACGGAAACACCTGGAATCCTAGGCGCCTCAGATGAGACGCTACCACTGCCATGCATTTGGTGAAAACCCTGGGGGCTGAGGTCAGACCAAAGGGCAGGGCTCGAAACTGATAGTGACTGGCTCCCAGCCAGAAGCGCAAATGATCTCTGGACGCCCTGGCCATTTTGATGTGGTAGTATGCGTCCTTCAGATCTATTGAGCACATCCAGTCGTCCTTCTGTAAGAATGGAAGGATCGATTGAAGCGTGACCATTCGGAACTTTTCTTTCTTGACGAAGGTGTTGAGGTTGCTTAGGTCCAGAATCGGCCTCCAGTCCCCTGTCTTCTTTGGAACTAAAAAAACCTTGAGTAAGTTCCGAATCCTATTTGGTCCGCTGGGACTGGTTGGATGACTTTTTTCTAGCAACTTTGAAATTTCTATAGCTGCTGGGTCTCGCAGATGGGGCGGCACATCTGGGAGTCTTCTTTGGAATGGGAGGATAGAAAGGGTATTCTGTAACCTCTGGTAACCACGCTTTTACCCAGTTGTCTGTAGTAAGATTCTGCCAGGCCTGAGGGTATAAAGCTAAGCGACCCCGACTGCCTCCAGAGCAGGACAGTCGGGCCTCCTCTCAGGAGTGCTGGAAAGGTTTTCCAGGGGTGTATCCCTGTCACCTTGGTTTTGCGGACCCCTCTGCCGCCAGGGCGGCGTCTTCCACCTCTGCCCCTCCTCTGCCTCTAGAGGGGCATCACCCCGCGTGCCTGGGAAAGATCCTTGGGGTTTTGAAACCACATTTTTCCACCGCATTGCCCTTTGGGGTACGGTCTGGATGGGGTGGAAAAACGGACTCCGACAGCAGACAGAGTCTTTACCTCCTGTTCACACCGGGTAAGGGTCTCCTTTACTTTGGGGCCAAAGAGAGTGGCACCATCAAATGGGGCGTTAGTAAAGGAAGACTTGAAGGCTTCCGCAAATGAACATAAGCGCATCCAGGATTGTCTACGAAGAGCAATCGCTGAAGCTGCTGCCCTACTCGATCCTTCGGCTGCGTATGAGATCAGCCTCATGGATGAGTTAACAATGGATGTAAGGGTATTGAGATGTGCTGTAACTTTCTCTGAAACAGCAGCATCTGTAGTACCCTGGAGGGTATCTCCCAACTCTTTGATTAGATCCCTCTGTAGACGTGTAAAGTGGGTCAAATAGTTCAGGGATCGCATAGAAAAAGCCGCTGAACTAAAAATGCGCTTCCCGTACCTGTCCATAGTCCTAGAATCTTTGTTAGGCGGATGGACAGATGAGGAAGATTCCGACATCTCCTTTTTCGTGGCCGCTGCCACCACCATAGCGTCCACTGGAACTCCCTTTGTGAGGTAAGCCTTGTTTTGGGGTGCAGTAATATACTTATTAGGCTTTCTAGGGACTGGTTCCACCATGTCAGGTGTCTCCCATGCCCTTCGAGCAATCAGCTCCATTAATTCATCGAAAGGCGGAGTGACCCAGGAGGAGGAAGGGTGAGCACCAAATGCCTTCAGCAAGACTGACTCATCCTCAGAAGGGGGAAGGGACTGCCAATCACCTCTCTGTTTTAGGATCTCCAAGATGTCAGCAAAAGAGACATCCTCTGAAGGTGACTTTGGGGACCCTTCTGACTCATCCAAGTCAGTGTCCGATGTCAATGATTCTTGTGGAGAATCTAAGTGTCTCCTCTTACACAATCTTTTCCTAGGGACTTCTTCGGGGGGAGCATCCGAAGAAGCCTCCGAGGAAGAGGGGGCACCCTCCAGGGGTGGCTGAGACACCGGTGCTCGACGCTTGGATGTGGCCGTTGGTGCAGAGGAGCATAACGGTCCTTTATGGGGAGGAGAGGCTGCTTCTACTGATGTGGTTGTCTGGGTAGACAACACCTTCCTCATGAGATCAAAGGCCCCCGGGTCCCGAGTCGAGGTATCTCCCGGTTCAAGAAATGGGAGAATCCCAAACAGGCAATCAAGGCATCAACCCCGAGGACGGAACCGAGTCGATCCGAGCCGAGGCCCCGAGAGGGAGAGTCGGAACCGAAACATCGGTTCGACTCTCGGTCCCGGAACCAAGGATGGCTCTTCGCCCGAGACTCGTACCGGATCCGACGGAGTCGAGGTGAACGGAGCTGACCGAGAAAAGGACGGTTCTGGCACCGAGGGCTCCACAATCAGTAGATCAGCCTCTTCCGGCTCCAAAGACTGGACAGGTCTCGGAGGAGGAACAGATGGAGATAATGGAAGGCCTTCAAGTCTCGACACCAATTGGGTGGAAACCGAGATGAGTTGGGATAAGGCCGTATTCTCCAGTAATTTCTGCACCACGCGGTCAACATCGGTGTCGGAGAGGGGCCTGGAAGAACGGGTCGAAGGAATCGAAGACGGAGCCGACCTCAACAGTGTCGGGGGAGGGAGCTCCGTCACCGGTTCCAAGACTCGAGGCTCGGACACTGACAACAGTTGAACACTCGGCCCCGAGGTCTGTGGAACCGGTGATCGAACCTTAACCGAAGAGCTCGGAGCCGATGACTTGGGCTCCGACGTCTTCGATTCCTTCGAGGATTTGGATGCCTGGTCTGAAGCATCCAGAGCCTCTTGAATAGAAGGTTTCAATAAACCCCTATCCATGAGTTTCCTGCGCCTATCTGTCATGACCCTCCCACTGAAAGAATGACAAATAGAGCAGTCTTCTTGCAGATGGAGAGGGCCAAGACAGTAGACGCAGGAACTATGATTGTCAGTAACTGACATTTTTTTTCCCACATTGGCCAAATCCAGTTAAAGAAAAAATGTCTGTCCAGTTGTCAATTCAGAAAGGGGTGGTAGGCCCCGAGGGAAACTCTAATAAGTTTAAAATTAAACTTAAACGGAACCGAGAATTCCTCAACCGTACCACACACACACACTTAGTCACTAAACAAAGTTTATAGAAGAAATTTAGTTGAAAAAACAAGAAAAAAATCTTAATCTTAGCTTTAGTTGTTCGAGCTCGACCCAGTGATGCGAACGCTGCAGCGGCAAACTAGATCTGAGGTAAAGGCAGAGGGGGATTGTGGGTATTAGGTTGTCTCGAGCTTCTTCTCGATGCAGAGCTTGCAAGCGGCCGACATGGAGCCGAGGATCGGCTCCGAACCCATGTGTAAGAACAAACGGCGAGATTGAACACTCTCACATTTTGATTTGCAACAGTGAGGATGTGTCCGGGGTGCCCAGAAGGGAAAATATATCAAAGGAAGCTAATTTTTTTAAGAAATTTATGAAAATATTTGGTATGGAAAATGTGAATTCAGTACTAGGATTTTACAGAGAATTTACATATTATTCCCCAAGATACAAAAACTGGGCTAGGCTCAACAGAATTTGCATTTCACAGGAAAATGTGCATTTAATTGAAGGTCTTGATACATATACAATAAATATTTCAGACCATGCACCAATAGTAACTAAAATAAAATCACAGGGTAATGAAATAAAAATGAGATACTGGCACTTCCCCACCTATCTGTTGAAAAGAGAGGAATTTAAGGAACGGGTAGTGGAAATTATTCAGGAGCTATAAGAGAAGATAGAAATTTCTTCTGAAAATATAGCTAGGGATGGGGATAAAATTAGTCGACTTTAAAAATGGGGTGGAAATAAAGGAAAGGGAGATATGGTTAAGTAGTAAGAATTATTTATAGGGACTGACAAATGTTAAAGTACTGCAAAATAGGGGGAATCTCACTCAACAAGAAGAGGGGCAAGTGCAAAATCCTAAACAGAAAATAAGGGATTACCTCAATAATATGCATGAGTTTAGAAAGACTATTGTTAAGTAACTGTTTTTGATAATAACTCTATAGCACAAAAACTTTTAGCACAATGACTCAGGCAACAGAAAGTAGAAAGGACTGTAAGCTTAGGATGCCTGTAATAAGGAAGATAACAAGGGATCCTATACAAGTATTAGAAATATTTCAGAAATTAAATGAAAGTCTGTATAAAGCAGAGAAATATGGAACTCAGGAAAAGGTACAAATGGAAATGTGTTTTTGGAAGAATTAAATCTGTCAAGGTTAGAGGCAGAGGGGGCTCAATTACTAATAGGACAGAAGGAGATGAGATAAAAATGGTGATGCATAACTAATCTACAGGAAAGTCTCCATGAACAGATGATATTCCTGTGGAAGTTTGGAAGTTAGGAGGGAAAAAGTGATAAAGATTTGGAAGGTTTTGTATTCAGTATTTTAAGAGAAGTACCAACATCCTGGAAGAAAGTGGTGGTAGCTATAATACCTAAAGAGGGTAAAGATCCATCACATCCTGCTTTATACAAGCCCATGTCAATACTTAACCATGATTATAAAGTGTTTCTGTCTATAATGGCTAAAAGAATGGCAAAAGTGATAAATAATGATCACTATGGTTTTGTGGAGGAAAGGCAAACATTTGGCAACATTAACAGAACATTGATGATCCAGAGGGAAGAAGAATGTAAGAAATTACCACTGTTGTTGGTGGGTTCTTGATGCAGAGAAAGCATTTGACAAAGTAAACTGGAACATTATTAGCAGACCAATGGAAGCATTTGCATTCCCTATTAAAATTGTAAGATTGATTAGGAAGATATATGAGGGATCTGACGTGAAAATTAAAGTGGGTGGGGTCCTATCAGATCATTTCTGCTTGAGCAGAGGAACCAGGAAGGGGTGTCCTCTCTCCCCTTTGTTATTTGCATCATATTTAGAGCCATTGGTAGAGAAAAGAAGATACTCAGAAATTCAAGGATATAATTGGTATGGTATTGAAGAAAAGCTGGCTTTATTTATATACAGATGATATTATTATATACCTGACAAAACCAGAAAGAGACACTACAGTGTTGTGGAACATATTGAGACAGTTTCAGATCTTTTCAAGATCCAAAATTAATGAAGCTAAAACAAAGGCAATAGAGGTAAATTATGTACCCACATATGAATTGGTTCAGCAATATCCATATTTATGGGTAAATAAAATGATTTAGGACTATGGATTAAAAATGATTCCGGTGTGGCAGCTTAGGATATGTGGGAAGAGATTAGACAAAAGATAATACAGAAAATGAGAAAATGGAAGCTCTTTTACTTGGATATCAACAGTATGATGCAAGCAGTTAAAATGTTTTTAGTCCCTTTAGTCTTATGCACAGTCAGACGTATTTTTATCAACCAGATGAGAAGTTGTGGATAGCAATTAATAAAGAGCTAAATAATTTTATCTGGGAGGAGAAGACGGCAAGAGTCAAGTGGGATAAGCTTATTCTTCCAAAGAACAAGGTGGATTGGAATTGCCCAATTTGAAGGGGTATTCCAGAGCAACACAGTTAAGGCTCCTATACATAGCACAAGCAGAAAACTATAATTCAAGCTGGAGATGACGAAATAGGGGAAGCTCAAGAAACAAGGAGAGACTGGGATTTTGAATGCAGACCTGTAATGAGAATAACAATAATCATACAGAATATTATACTCATAAAGTAGCAGAAACTATTCTAAGAAGTAAGCCAACAGTGGAATGGAAAAAGGAGATTCTGCTAATAGGGATGACTGCAATTAGGGATAGAGACAATAGGCAAGAGGTGGCTGGAATTTATTGGAGAAAACTGGCAAAAGAACCAAGGTACTGGGAGCAAATAACTACAGAGGGAGAGGTACTAGTGTGGTAAGACGCCAAGAACTTATTTGGACTGCAGGTTAGAGACTGCCTTCCCTATCAATGATTGATATCAGCGTATAGGCAAAGAGAAAGAAATAGGTGGGTCTTAAATGAAAGACCAGCACTGATATAATTTTCAGTAGAATGTAGAACAGAAGTTAACTATTAAGAAAGGAATAATAAATACAGCATATAAAATATTGCATGATAACTCATCACAGGTTAGATAGGATTGGGAAGAGAGACTGCATAAGCAATTCACAGAGAAACTACGGGGGGATATATGTATGTTTCCCAAATATGCAACAAAGTCTAAAAGATTTAGGATCTTTGCTCGAAGTGTTTACATAGGTATTGCTATACCTCATGTGGACTCCAAAGAATTTTTCTCAGGTAGACAGCAAATGTTGAAGGCATACCTCTCAACCATACTAAATTCCTCAGCATTTACCGGTTTTCAGGTTCTAATTATGGGGTGCCATGAATTCTTGAGTGGCCCCCCCTTTATTCCCGAATTTCCTGGCCTTTTTTTTGATTATTTGCTTCTGCTGATGTCAGCTTCAAGAGCAGCCTGTCGGAATTGGCTGAGGACTCAAGGGGTGTGACTAATTCACTGTACTTTATGGGCAGCAAGTAGTAGCATAAGCGTGTGTGTGTTGACTGCAGGTCTGCAGCTCCTCCAGGTAAAGCATTTTAACGCTTTTAACTTTAGCTACAATTTAGGCTTGAGGATTCACTGTACTTTATGGGGAGCAAGTAGTAGCGTAAGCGTGTGTGTGTTGACTGCAGGTCTCCAGCTCCTGCAGGTAAAGCACTTTTAACTTTAGCTGCAATTCAGTTTCTGGTCCTGTAATGTGCTGCTCATGCCGTTCATATATATAGAACGCATGCAATTAGAATTACTTTCCATGTTGATGTTGGAATGGTTATTTACTGTTGGAATTATCAGGACGCTGCACTTAGTTGAAGGTTATTTTTAACAGGTCTGCAGCAGAATTTTCTCTAGGTAAAGCACTTTTAACTCCATTCCATCATGTTTAATATGTGCTGATGATGCCATTCAGACATACAGAAGGTGCGCAATATAAACTACTACAGAACGCAGGCAATTTAAACTACCACTGCATTACTTTCCATGTTAGAATGGTTATTTACTGTTGGAATTATCAGGATGCCATCATGTTTTATTATGTGCTGCCATTCAGATTTACTGTTAGAATTAGTATTTGAACGTAGGTGGGTGGATCAGGACACCACCATGTTATATTGGAATTATTATTTGAAGGTAGTGTGTGTGTGTGTGTGTGTGTGTGTGTGTGTGTGTGTGTGTGTGTGTGTGTGTGTGTGTGTGTGTGTGTGTGTGTGTGTGTGTGTGTGTGTGTGTGTATGTGTAAAATGCCCCAGTTAGGTATACCTGGTGGTTAGGGTTACTCAGGCTCAAACCCTGTACGTTAGGTACAACAGCATGAGTTTTCTACGCATACCACCACTTCTGATTGAAGGAGTTATAGCTCTCAACTGTACAAATTTTCACAGAATGTCTAGAATGTTTGGCTCATACTTTTAGTCTGTTCCTCTTAAAATCTGGATGGTGCAGTGGTGCACTGGTAGTGTGTCACCTCACAGCAAGAGGTTCTCTGGTTTGATTCTTGGCTGAAGTGCCATCTGTGCAGAGTCTGCATGTCCTCCCTGCAGTTGTATGGGTTTCCTCTGGGTGGTCCAATTTCCTCCCACGATACAAAGACATGTGTCCGGAGCTTTTCTCCCCAGGCCTCTGCTGAAAATTGGCTTCATTCCAAGTTGGACTTTCCTGGTAAACAAATGTTAAATAAAAATAAAATGTGTGTTTTTCTGGCAAATCAGTGAGAACTGAATTCACTAAATAATGATAGCCATTTATGTTTCAGTTTTCCTCTCTTTCAGGAAACACATGGTAACACAACATTTTATTCTAGCAACTTTCTAAGATTATACAAGCAATGTTTAAAATGTGTCCCCAGTTTTTGGCCTTTGCTCCCTCCCCAATAAATTTTGGCTTTTTCCTGATTTCTTGTGCTGCACAGTTCTTTGGGGAAAGAGAAATTTAGTGCTTCTTATGCTAGTAGCACAACAGGTAGGATATTTAGTAGCACAACAGATAGGATATTTGCTTTTGCTGTAAAAGGCTGTGGGTTCAACTCTCACAATATGCAGATGCATTGCTGATACTGTACTGTGTTATATTTTTAAAGGGGGTGGATGCTCCAGTCCTTAGAATGTCCTCCTTTGGCAGAGATACCTAGTAACTATGAACCTGTTATCAGTTCGCCATCCATTCCCTATTGAAATATTACTAGCTATCATTTTTTTAATGTAACGTAGGCAATTTATTCTTCAAGGGCAACAGGTACTTTACTTATAGATGAAACAATGAAATATAAACTTATTTGCTAGCAGCAATCTCTTCATTATTTACAGATCTCTTTAATGTGGAATTATTTGGATGACTTTTACTTCTGCAGAGATTGTGCATATTTACTCATACTGGTGGATTGTAGAAGCTTGAGTAAACTTTTATGATGGAAATGTTCTGAATTGAGCAGTTTTGTCATTACTGGTTCATGCATTTTGTTTCATTGCTTACTGGAAAAATGTTCAAAATGATAAATTTAAAACATGTTCCAACAAGTGTGCTGTATTATACAAGGACTATAATTTAATACAGTCAGGAAGGTGTATTAAAGAACACATGTATGTTTCGTGTGCAAGGGGCCTATGATTTGAAAACAGCCCAAATGTAGTCTTTATACACCACTAACCAGATGCATTTTCTTTGAATGTGGGTTTCAATGCTGTTTCAATGAATGTGAGTTTCAAGGGCAGAGAAGTTTTAATGCTCAGTCTATTTTTGTTGTGAGACTGCATTGCTTTGTTTAGCAGATGTCTATTAGTGTTTGTGCTATAAAATGTAAAATAAAAGTTTTAAATGAAATCCAAATTATTATTGTAGAAGTAAAGCAGTATGCACATTACAGTTGTTGTTGTGTCTTTCGGCTTTTCCCGGTTAGGAGTCGCCACAGCGGAACTCCAGTCCGCTAATGATTGGCAGTTGATTTTTACGTAACGAGTTGCCAGCCCTGACGCACAACCTTCAACAAAGGTACGCCCATTCACGCATGTTTCCACGCAAAAGACGCTCTAGCTGAGAGTCAAACTGGACAGCGTCTTACTGTGAGGCGACAACGCTACCGCAGCACCACCACCACGGAGTTAATGGTAAATGGGGAGAAACAGCCAAGTAATGGGACATTAGAATGGCTGCAGGGGGACTCTGAGGCCATATTTTAGTTGTCTGTTCTTCAGTTTGCGTTTGAAATTTGGTATCCCATAATCCCATTGGAGTGTGCGGGGGTTACACAGTTATGCATTTAAATTTTATGTTCATCAGTGTACAGATTTGTACCTATTTTTCATGGGCCTTTGTGCATCTTTTTGATGTTTCCAGGTTGAGAGGTATGGTTGGAGGTGTGATGGGGGAAGAAGGAAGTAACTGGGAACATATTTTCTGGGAGTGTAATGTGCTGGCAGACTTTAAAGATTCCTTGCAGAATGCTCGGTCGGAGACACTGGGTGAGCAAATTGGTATAACTAAGGAAATTATGATATTGAATCGGAATTGCCTAGACATAGTAAGGCCTTGCTGAGTCCAATTATGATGGCTGCCAAAAAAGCAATTACTAGAAAATGGAATTCAAAGTCTAAACCAACTTTACTAGAAGTAGCAAATATAGTAACAGATAAAACAACTGGAATTGGGATCTTTAGTAAAGTGTAGGAGTTAATTACATAGGAAAAATGGGAATTATGGGATCAACACATGCAGAGGAGGAACAAGGTCTAAAAGAAGGCAGGACTTGACTGAGCTATCTAATGTCTGACTGACTGGATATATTATAAGTGATGTATAATGTTTGCAGCTACAGTTGTGTAAGCATGGTTTCTAATGTATAATGTTTGCAACTAAATACATGAATTAAAAAAAACAATTGCTACTGTACCTCTTTTCTTTACTCTTGAGCATTCACATACAGATTTACTTTATAACTCCTACCAACTTACTTATTTTAGTTATTTATATGTTTTAGTTGAATTTGCAAGATTCTAGTTTCAACAATTTGTACAGGGATACTTTTTAATGGTTTTATAATATATTTACACTTTTTATATGTTATTTGTTTCATAAATGTTTTTAAATATATTTCCTTTATACTGTTGTATTTTGATGTTAGTTAATGACATAGAATACTGTCCAAAGGATTTATGTTTTAATTTGAATTTCAATTTCATTGGCTACATTTTAATTAATGGATGTATAAAAGGGGATGAATGAGACATCTTATCATCTGATGAAGTTGATGACGAAAACGGGATTTACATTGTGAACGTTAATCTTGCTCTTGTGGACGTCTCGTGCTTGTGTTTGTTGGATTGTGACTATTAAAGCTGTGTTCGTCACTTTTGTGGGTCCAAGGTGCTTTGTTTTTTGATGACTTATTTTAGTTATCTTTTTAAGCATTGCTTTGTACATTCTGTTCTGAAACGCACTTTTTACTTTTGTGAAAATAACTTCTTTCATCTTTTAATGATCCAGTCTTTGTATCTTTTATTTTCTTTACAATGTTCAGAACTTCATTTACAACAGCTTTAATCCTTGATTTCCACTTTTGTGCAACTGCTTTTTTGGCTACAAGTAATATTAGACTTAGAAATGCCTTAAAGCCCTGACAGTTCTAATCCAGCAGGCCAGCTTAATAGCATCACCCCTTGTTGTTATAACATTCTGTAGGGAGTCCTTAAACTCAGTTAACCCCCCTACATTCCCAAAAACGTAATCCTAATTTCTATTGTCATTCACTTTGCATTTCCAATATCTGCTCCCTGTTTCAGGAAAAATCTGTTTCTACTTGGAGTATAAAAATACCCAAGTAAACATCTTAATGCAAATATTCAGAGCTCTCTGGACTTCATAATACACCTAGAGACCTTACGGATTTCCTTCCTTTTTTATTTATTTATTTGTTTATTTATTATTATTATTTTTTGTAATTTGCCATTTTAATCTTCACACCATTTTTTTCTAATCTCCTCTGATTGATTCTTATAGTCATGTAATATTTTATAAGCTTTGTAAATTATTCCTTTAATAGCATATTTTGTTCTTGATTCCACTATAAAAACACAACCAGAGCTCATGTTTCTTCCAATACTGACACAGAACATAATTCAATCTGTCAGTTTTTAATTATAATATTCTATCCTTATTTATATTCCCCTAACAGCTTACTTCCAAAACCCTAATCTCTCTGCACCCCAAATACTTTAAATTTGTGCCATCATCTTTTACCACTTCGATCTACAGTCCTCAGCTTGTGAGATACATATATATGTATGTATGTATATATTATACTAATTCATGTCTAGGGATGTAATTTACTGTTGTAGCCTGTGTTTTTCATTTATTTTATATCCTAGAAATACTTGAAACATGACTTAAAATATCCCACAGCACCTTACTGTCATATCTAGGATTTGTCAAGAACAGAATATCATCTGCAAAAAGACTGCGCTTTTCTCGACAACCAAACTATTTATATTCTTGAATTTGCAAATCCATTATCTTTTTAGCTCACAGCTCCAAGTATACAGCAAACAGAAGAGAAATTGGAGATATCTGACTGGTCCCTCTGTTTACACTCAAGCTGTAAGAAAGGACTCCTCACACCTTTATTTTTGCCTCTGATCCATCATATATTCTTATATATTATGATGAATCTAGTATGAATGTTCAAAATATATCAACGCCAAATAAAAAACATCAGCAAAAACATTTTAATTGTTCACTCTACTGTAAACTCTTAACACTGAAACAATAAAAAGATCGCAAAAGGAAAACAATGTACTCTTTCGATCTTTACACCAAAATTCTTTCATTAACACTAAGCCCTGATTATAAAAAACTCTTTCTGTAACACAGCTAAGGTAAGGTGTAGAGATAGAGTTAGGGGCAGGGGCAAGTGCAGGGTTAGGTTTTGGGTTAGCAGGCATGACTAAGGTGGTACATAATGCCTTCTAGCCCTAACTCTGTGTCTAACCCTACACCTTACATTAGAAAATATCACTAAACAAAACACCTTGGATACACTAAATACAATTACACACGCACACACATATATGCATATGGGTCTCTATCAGTTGACTTGAGTTTTTAGAAACTCGAAATTCATATGGTCGAGACCATATGATTGAATTTTTCAAAACCCAAAGCTTTTGAAGGGAGATTGCGGTACAGCACTGATCGGGAAAATTACCCTTTTCCTCACTATAGTGTGATCCCAGACTTGGTATATATAATTTGCAAGGAGTGCGGGGATGAAAAGGGGCTTGCCCCCCTGCAAGAACATAAGAAAAAGTAGATTTTTGTGGTTTTTTTTTTTTTTTTTTTTTAATGTTTGAGTTTTCGGAAACTCAATCATATGGTCTCAACCGTATGAATTTTGAGTTTCTCAAAATTCGATCATCTGACATAGACCCATATACACTCATATACACACACACATGTGCACACACACACACACACACACACACACACACACACATATATATATATATATATATATATATATATATATATATATATATATATACATGCATACATACACATATACACACCTCCTACAGCTATTGTAATCCAATTTACCTCTTTTAGCAAAATAGACATACAGAAATACACATATTTGACAATTTGAATTTTTAACAAAATGTCACAGCCTGCAACTTTTCGAACATGTACTATTTGAAAATGCAAATACGTAACTGTTCTGCTCAAAAATTCCTCACAAACCTTATTGAATATTTTGCACCTAAACTAATCAATAATAATGGTGTCTTTTTATATTCCAATATCCTATGAACCATCATTTTTCTATTATACGAAATATGTCTCCCTTTCTCAAAAATAAATTAATCCATGTTTATTAGGTAACATTTCACTATTCCTATAGCTAGCATAATCATAAACACTTTGTAATCGTGATTAAGAATTAATATTGGTCTAAATGATGCAGGCTCTGCAGGATCTCTTGCCTTCCTTTCAGTAATACTACCACCACTACCTTCCACTACGATGCAGGTATTCCCCTCCTTTCAAAATGTTATTAAACAGTGCCTTCCAAATTCTGAATACCCTCCTTCCACTTAACTTCCAGATATGCTAAAGAATTCCACCTATTCCTGTAGGTGTCCCAGTTGCTTTTTTTATTTTTTCCTTTATCTATGCTATTAACTTAGTTTCCACTTTGACAAACTTTGGACTATCTAACATTTTCAATTTTTTTTCAATTGTGTCTCTTCCTGACTTCTTCACTTCTCTAATCTATACCAATTTTCATAATATTGCCAAAAAATCTCCATTATCTTTTCAGGATTCATAATTAATCTTATTATCATAGGGTCACTCAGCTTTGTCACCACTCTTTCCACTTTCTGCTGCCTAAATTTCATGTTAAGAATTTCTATGCACTGAAATTATCAAAAAGCAATTGCTTATAGCCGCTTTCCTACACTTGTGTATATTGTCCATATATTTACTGGTCTTGCTCTTACCACACTCCAGTTGCTCCTTTTCTTGATCTGTAAGCTTTCCCTTCCACTGCAACATTTTAGCTTTTGCCAGCCTTTCGAAATAATGTTGTTAACCACATCTCTCTCCATTATTTATACTATTTCTTAAAGTCCACTTTCATTTTATCTCACACGTTAGCTAGCTCCTCAGGAACCATTTCTATCTGGTCTAATAACTCTTGGGTTTCACCTGCTACACATTCCTTAAATTCTCCATTTTTAATAAAAATATAGGGGAAACATCAATACCTTTGTTTTATTTTAGTTCCTTACATCTTCATATTAGATTTTATAGGAGCATGATCAGGTATAATTATTGGATAGCTTGCAATACTTTCAACCAAATATAGATGATCCTGAGATATATAGTTTCTATCCAGTGCATTGTATCTTTGGGAATAATGCGTAAACTACCTCGAAACTGCTGTTAGTTAACTAATGTCCCCAATGCCAAATACCTTAATGTAATGTCTAAAAAATCTCCCCTCTTTAGTTATCATTTCCTTTCTATGCTCCCTACACATCCTCACTTCTACACACTAAATTCCAGTAACCATCCGTAAATAAACTGCCCTGCTGAAAATGTATTATTACTTCCCAAATTTTTTTAAGCTTCATAACTGCAGTTTTATAGGGAATGCAGATGCATGCTATTATTGTAATAGACAAAAATGCTACCAGCACTAAACGTTCTACAAGGAAACAGCTCCAGTACTTATTATTAATGCCCACCCATCCAGGCATGTCTAAAGGTGAGTTCCCTATGCTTTCTCCTATTAACCTGGTGAACTTGGGCATACTGAGGCAATGTAGCAACTGCCTCATGTACAGTGACAACCCACTCCTCTTACCTCCCAACACTCAGACTTGCGAGAGATGCACTTACATATCCAAACTGGAAGCCACGCACTCTCCAGACAAAACCGGAATAGCTGGTCAAGAGGAGAAGGTCAACACTTGCACCATACCACATGGAACACATAGCCCTCTAGAACACACACCAGCACTGTCTTCACATGAAAACACAAACCACACACCCACCTTCGCTGAGGTTCTCAATAAAAATCTACCCAAACAGCAGAGACCTCCAAGACAGAAACGCATTTGACCACCACAACACAACACTAATCATGAGACACATAACTCTCCTAAACAGTGGGACATTCAACCAAAGCCCCTAAGGCAAAAAAACATGCCCAACACACTAGTCATAGGTAACTCGATAGTGAGGCACACTGATGTCCCACTCACTAGGCTGAATAAGGAGAAAGTAACAGTCAGCTGCCTGTCAGGCACCAGGATCCGCCACATTAATGGACGCACTCAGGTCCCTTAACAACAGGTACAAATATGACTCTGTCATTGTACATGTGGGTGTGAATGACCTAAGACGTACCTCCCTGGACTACATGAAAAGAGACATGAAGGAGCTCTTGGATTATGTAGCCCAGGCGGGTATGACCCTAGCCCTGAGCAGCATCCTACCATCACCCAGAATAATACCACAGTACAAGCAGAAAATTATTGATTTCAGCAATTGGCTAGGTTTCTGGTGTCAGTCTAAGGGGATCCAATATCTGTCTGCCTGGGATGACATGACTGACAGACCTCGATGCTTTGCCAGAGATGGCCTGCATCTGTCACCCCTGGGCTTCCAGATACTGGCCAAGGCTCTTGCCGCCCCTATACTGCCTTTTTAGGCAGTGTTCCAAAGTTCAAATTGCCACCGTAAGCTACAAACAAATGCAATCTGAGGGTCATGCTTATCAATGCTAGAAGTCTAAATCTCAAAATGCACTCGTTCAAAGCACTCCTTAAAATGGAGAACATCGGCATTTGTGCTGTAACAGAGACCTGGTTCAAGGCAGCAGAAAGCACCCCTGCACTACCAGGCTATAACTCATTCCACACCTTTTGGCCCCAGAACTTGGACCGAAGCTCCAAAGGCAGAGGTTTTTCCATATTCATAAAGGATGCGCACACCTCCAGACTGGTAGCCCAACATAATGCATCTGAGATACTTCAGGTGCAGCTAACACTGAGTAAGATAGTGCTTCAAGTCGTAGCTTGCTATAGGTCCCCAACCATGTCCCAAGACTCACACTCCACGTCCCTAAGTACCCTGGAGAATATTAGGGTCCAATCTAACACTCTCACACTGGACGACTTCAACTACCCCTCCATTAACTGGGAAAACTATTCATGTGCCAATACACTTGCCCAAAGCTTTCTGGAATTCATTAATTCCAATGCCCTGGACCAGCTCGTTCTTACCCCCACTTGAGGCAGCAACATCCTTGACCTCGTCATTGCTAACATGGACGACCATTGCTCTACACCAATAGTCAACTCCTCTCTGGTTAGATCTGACCACAAACTAATCACCTTGGAAATCCACATCCCTCTCACCCCCCCATAAAGGTAACCACCATGTAAAACTTCTCCAAAGCTAACTTTGAGCTCCTAAAAACAGACATTGCTAACTTCAACTGCAAAGCTATGGAATGCATCATCATGGACCTAATAAACAAGGATATAGGGAATCTCCAAACTCTGGATCCTACACAGTCTGGTTTTTTGAAGGGTAGATCATGCTTGGTCAACTTGGTCAACTTCTTTGGGTCAGTCACCAGATCTGTGGATGAAGGCAAGGTGGTTCATACAACCTACCTTGATCTGGCCAAGGCCTTTGATACCATTCCCTTCTCAGGAATCATAGAAAAACTCACTAAGCTAGGCATCAACCCCTATATCACTAGGTGGGCTGCAAACTGGCTCACAGATAGAACCCACAGTGTGAAAGTAGCTGACTCCAAGTCAGACTGTTGACCAGTCACGAGTGGAGTCCCACAGGGTTCAGTCCTGGGTCCTCTCCTGTTTGGTATCTACTTCTCTGAAGTCTAGGCCAACACAAAGGGACTCTAGCTGACAAAGTTTGCAGACAATTGCAAGTTGGAAGCTATTATCAACTCCCCAAGTGATGCTGACATCCTACAGAAAGGCCTCAGTGAGACCAATGACTGGTGCCAAAACCATGGCCTTAAGCTCAATGCCAAAAAACGTGTCATCATCCCCCTTGGGAAAAACCCAGCTCCCTTGAATTACCACACTGATGGTGGCCACTGAACACAGAAGATGTTATAAGAGATCTAGGAACACAGGTTGACAGCAACCTCTCTTTTGACCACCACATTGCCACTATGGTCAGAAAGTCCTTCTATGTGGCACATCTCATTACTAAGGGTTTTGCATCCAGGAAGAAAGAGGTCATTCTCTCCCTCTACTCTTCCCTCAGTAGGCCAATCATCAAGTACACTGCCCCATTTGGCATGTACCTCAATAGACAACTGCAACAACTGGAAAGGCCGCAAAAGTACCTCACAAAGAGGATCGTAGCCTTAACACTTGTCCTATATGGACAGAATAAAAAAAAACTCCAACTATTCTCTGTCTCATATCACCTACTTAGACACCGTCTCTGCTTGACTTACAAAGCCATGTCTGACCCAGCTCTGTTAGAAATGCTACATCTAAAGAAATCCTAATCCCTCCGCACCACACACTCCAGAGACCTCAACCTCACTACCACAATCAACAGAACATGCTGGAGGGACAGGTTCATAACCCAGAGACTGCCCATGCTATGGAATAGACTTCCCATACATGTCAAGCAGAGCACCTCACTGGCCCTGTTCAAGAGAAATCTTGATGAGTGGATGAGAAATAGAAAATTCACCCCGGGGATCACTCCAGTGGCTCTACTCAACAGAGGCACTAGGAACTAAGGTCAGGTGGCACAATGCCAGGGTAATCCTATGGGCTAGGCTTATAACGGCTCCAGGGCCATTAGCCTAGTACACACCCATGAACACCTATGAACCTATGCTAAAGTAAACATCTTTTCATGCTAGTATCCCTTCACTGTTATATATCTTCCAATGTTGTCTTTTTTTCTTGTTCTATGAAAATTGCAGCCTGTCTTTATTAATGTAATTACACCCCATTTCTTTGTCCCTGATATACTACTGATCACCCACTCCAAAATCCAATGCTTATTAAACTCATATATTAATTTCTATGCAAGTGCATCTCCTGCAGCATGGCAAATTGAACCCTAAATTTCTTAATATCATTCAATAGTATCTGCTTTATTTCCTGTGCCTAGAATGTGATAAACTTTTATTGTTAAAACTGAACAGTGCAACTGCTGAAGTTCATGACTAGGTAATCCTCCAAGCATATTGCCTCACACTTCTTTCTGGAAGAGGCAAGTAGGCTTTTGCATTACTTTTGTTTCCCCTTGTCATTACCTCTTTTAGCACTCGGGCTGCTAATCAAACTCGAGTCAGTAGTCTCTCAGTTTCATCCCTCACCACTATGTAGATTCATTACATATTCAAAGACCACTGACTCATATTACCATTCACACCTTGCCAGTACCCTCCTTCAGGCTGCACCCTCCTTTCTCCAGAAAGGCAATACCAGACAGTCCTGAAGGAAATCTGTAGATACCCATTCTGCCATCCAGTTTATGTTTAAAGGAAGATAGTGAGTTGCACTGCTTATTCCAAAAGCTCAGGAGGCAATAGGTTAAAAATCTGTCCCTCCACCAAGTTTTATTTATCTGCTGGAGATTTAAGTCACTGATTCTAGTATTGGCAGAGATACTGGATGAGGTGTGGGGCATTTTTTTCTGATGGTGTAGTAAGTGAGACAGAGATCTTCCCTCAAAAGTCTATAAGGAACTTATTAAAGAAATAGACCCTCCAGCCTCTCTCGGTAGCTGAGACTTTAGGCTTGCAATCCTTTTTGTGAGAAATCTTAGGAGTATTTGTAATGCTTTGATATGTTTAATGAGATATATCCCACAGGGGTACTGTACCTGATAACTGGCCTCATCAATGCTGAGTATAAAAGACTGATTACCTCTTTAGATTTTGATTACATTGTTTTGGCAATTAGCTGGGCTAAATAAGCCATGTTGTCTGATTGATTGCCACATGCTTGCCAAGACAGAAGGACATATTACTCCAAGTACCTAGGTCTTTGATTACACTATCATTTTATAGTGGAGTACTGTCTATATAGTACAATGAGGATAGGGGTTGTCAATCCAAAGTGATGATACATTAGCACTTAGTTTGAGCCCTTTTTTACCATACCAAGAGTTTACTAGGGAGATTTTATTCTGGGGAATTGGATGTCATAAGGTGATCTAATAACTTCCAGTTTACAATTATCTGAAAATTTTGTCGGCCAGAGATAATGGTGTTCTGCTTGGATATCTAGAAAGTAAATACCAAAAAGGAGAGCTCCCACCACCAAGTCATGAGCGACACCAATGGACACTTTTATACTTTAAGAGACAACTGCAACTCACACTGCATGGGCTCTGTCTTTTAAATTATAGTTATGTACTTACCATAACTTGGCATCTGTGCTACCTGTAGTCACCATTCATCACATTAGGGTCTTGGATCCGATATGGGATCCAAGCCGGCATACTCAGAACACAGCTTAGCTCAAGCTTCTCCCCTCCCATAATGCTCTGCTGCACTACACTCCCTCAGATCGAGTTTGCACAAGGAAGGAAGACAGATAAATCATAGAAACCAAATAGAACCTCCATATCCAACCAATCTTCCAGGCAGGGGGGCTGGAGGTGGGATCGTGATGAATGGTGACTACAGATAACACAGATGCCAAGTTATGGTAAGTACATAACTATAAATCTGATATTATCTAGTCACCATTCCTCACGTTAGGGTCAGAGTCCCCAGCTACCTAAATCCTGGGAGGACTCAAGGAGTGACATGATGAAGAACTGTGGAGCCAAATGAAGCCCTTCCTCTGGAAATCAAATCCAACTTATAGTGGAAAACAAACGTGTGAGGAGAAGACCACGTTGCAGCCACACAAATGTCATCGAAAGATTGACGATCTACAAAGGCAATGGAAGTAGAAACTGCCCTGGTTAAATGAGCCCTCACTGGTGTAGCTAAGGAAATACCTTCTGAAGAATATATAAAGGAATTACATTGCAAAATCCAATGGGAAATCGTGACTTTCAAAATACCCCTGCCTTTTCTATTAATAGAGAAGGCCACAAATAGTTGGTCTGAATGCCTAAATTCTCGCGTTCAATGTAAATAAAAGCAAAGTTGATGATGAATGCCCAATGTGTGCAGAATATATTCCCCCTTTATTGGAAAAGTTAGGGAAAAATACTGGTAAGTGAATACATTGGCTGATATTCGCTGGTAAGGCCACTTTAGGCATGAAGGATGGATCAGGTTTTAGAGACACTCTGTCCTTGTGGAAAATTAAATAGGGTGGCTTGACAGTAAGAGCTTGCACGCTGTCAGATGTAGGGGCTGAAGATTCGGGAGCAGTAGGAGAGAAGGATGAGATAGCAGATCTGGAATTGGATTGAGCACCCAGGATGGATGCCTCAAATGAGACTGTAAAAGGGGGAACCACATCTGCCGAGCCCAAAAGGGGGCAATGAGGATCATTTGAATCTTGAGGCGTCTGGCTTTCTGAAGTACTCTGCGAATTAGGGGTAACGGAGGAAAGGCCTACAGGAGACCCAGAGGCCAAATGAGGGACAGCGTGTCCCTGAGGGATTCCCCCTCTGGGGGGATCAATGCAAAGAAGTTGTTGCATTTGTGGTTGAGAGGAGATGCAAACAGATGGCAGCTGGATAACCCCACCGATGGAAGATCTGTTGAGCCACCACTGAGTTCAGGGACCACTCGTGAGGGGTCAAGATAGCCCTGCTCAATTTGTCCACCAACACGTTGGATGCTCCATGAATGTGCAATGCAACGAGAAAGCACCCCGTGGCCATTGCCCACTCCCAGACCTTCATGGCCTTGCAACACAGCAGATAAGAATGTGCGCCCCCTTGTTTGTTTATCTACACCACACAACAGCCGTGTTGTCTGACTGAACCACAATCGTCCCACGAGAAAGGCAGTCTTGAATGGTTTGCAATGATAAAAGGACTGCTCTCATCTCCAGAATATTGATGTGCAGTTTGGTCGCTAAGGGCGACCAAGTCCCTTGGACCGTCTGTCCCTGGAAACCCCCCCCCCCCGGAGGGAAGCGTCCGAGGCAACTGTCGCCACAGGAGTAGGAGGAACAAAAGGCCTGCCTGCTAGGAGATCTGGAGATCGGATCCAGCACAAAAGATGCCTGTGACACACTGGGGTAAGCCAAATGGGAAAAGGCAGGGATTGCTGCCACACTGACCACTGAACTGCGAGGGTCCACTGAAGGACCCTCATGTGGTACCAAGCCATCGGAACCAAATAACTGGCTGCAGCCATCAATCCTAGAGCCCTGAGAATGATTGAGACGGGAGAGCAGGTTAGCTCCAGCAAGGTCTGAACCTGGTCACAAATAAGCGACACCCTTCGAGGAGGTAAGGCTGCAATCTGAGAGGTGGTGTTCAACAGAATGCCTATGAATTCCAATTTTTGTGTTGGAGTCAGGGAGGATTTCGCAATGTTCACTGTGATCCCCAAGCAATGGAACAGGAAGAGAACGTAGTGAATATTGTTCAGTAGTTGATGCTTTGTGGGGGCCATCAGGAGCCAATCGTCCAAAAAGGGAAAAATTTGGATTCCCTGCAGTCGGAGGTGAGCTGCTACCACTGTCATACATTTGGTGAACACCTGAGGGCAGGGCCCGGAACTGGAAATGATCGACTCCCAAACGAAAGCAGAGAAACCTCCTGGATTTTCAATCCATCTTTACATGGTAGTATGCATTCTGGAGGTCTACTGAGCACATCCAGTCATTGCTGTGCAATACAGGCACAATCAACTGCACAGTGACCATCCGAAACTTCGACTTCTGCATGGACTGGTTCACGCGACTGAGATCCAAAATAGGACATAGGTCCCCTGTTTTCTTTGGAACCAAAAAGAAACGGGACTAAGTTCCAGATCCTCTCTTTCCTGCGAGGACCTGTTGGATGGCTTGTTTTTGAAGAAGGCTTAAGACCTCCTTTCGGGCTGCCTCTTATTGATTGGTTGGCACATCTGGAAAAGGACTGTATTTTAGGGGAATTTCCAAAAAGGGAATGCAATAACCCCTGAATACAATTGCTAGCACCCACAGATCATTTGTAATACTTGCCCAGGCTAACGGGTGCAGCGATAATCGACCCCCGACTGCCTCCAGGGAAGGACAGTGGGGCAAAGCCTCAGGGACGTTGTAAAGGTTTCTCAGAGAAGGGCTCCCTGGAACCTTGGTTTTGCTGGCCTTCTCTGCCCCTCGGGCAACGTCTACCATTGAAATCTCTTCCCCGTCCCCTGGAAGAGGAATCCTCCTGAACATCCTGAAAGGGAGACTGTGCCTTCCTGAACCACATTTTCTTACTCCCCTTCTGCGTCTTGGAAAAGGACCTCTGAGGGGCAGAAATCCTGATCCCAATGGCCGACAAGGTCTTCCCTTCCTGTTCACTGCGGGTCAAAGTGTCTTTCGCAGTGGGACCAAAGAGAGTGGAACCATCAAAGGGAGCATTAACAAATGACGTCTTGAAGGCCTCTGCAAACCCGCTCAAGTGGAGCCAGGCATGACGCCTAATAACAATACCTGAGCCCACAGCCCATGAGGACCTTTCCACAGCATTGGAAATGAGTCTCATGGATGAATTCACCACTGAATGAAGGGTTGACAGCTTTGGAGAAATAGCCTTGAATTCCTCCTCAGACATGGACCCAGAGAGGGATGAAAACAGTTCTTTTACCAAATCCCTCTGGAGATGGGTAAAATGTGCAAGGTAATTTAGTGCTCGCAGACTGAAAGCAGCCGAAGTGAACACCTGCTTTCCAAATCTGTCCATAGCCCTCAACTCACGATTGGGTGGATGGACAGAAGAACTCTGCTCTGCCAATTCCTTTTTGGTGGCAGTGGCCACCACAATAGCATCAACCGGGACCGCTTTGGACTAAAAAGTTATATCTGGAGGAGGGCTCAAAAATTTGTCTGCTTTCTTGGGCACTGGCTCCACAGTATCTGGCTCCTTCCAGGCCCTGCTGGCCATAAGATCAATGAGAGGATCAGCAGGAGTGACACCCAGGAGGTAGATGGCCCTGTACTGAAAGCCTCCAGGAAAACGGATTCCTCCTAGGACGGAATTTGGGTAGACCAACCACCTTTGGCCTTGAGGATCTCGACTATGTCTACAAAGGAGACATCCACCGGCGGAGATCTTGGGGAACCATGACCCTCTTCAGCATCAGTATCCTCTGTAAGAAACTCCATAGCAGAGTCAAGATGTCTCCTCTTACAAGTCCTCTTCCTGGGAACTTCCTCCATCTGGGGTGGTGGGGAAGACTCAGAAGAGGAAGGGACCCCTGTGGGGGGGAAATCCCCCTGGAGGACTAATTCGGACGGGCTGACCTGGAGCAGGATGAGACAAGCCACTCAGAAACTGAGGCTGGGTAGGAGAACCGTGCATGGGAGAGGCAGCCCTGATAGCAGAGAAGGATCTTTTGGCAGCCCGGAAGGCAGAATGACTAGAAGAGGTTCCATCCCCCTCTCCTGCTGATTAAACCCTAGCGGAAGAAAGGTTGGACCCCCCAGTCCCGCCACTCTGCCAGACGGCACCGGACCAGAACTGTCAAAGGTCAAGGCGCCCAGGGGAAGAGACCGGTTCGAAAAACCCAGGCCCAAATCCAATCCCATGGATCCTGGCTCAACAGGGCCGGCCAGTCAGGTGGCCTGTCCTAGGGGAAAGGAAACAGTGCCAGCCGCTGATCCCATCAGGGAAGGGCCTGAACTGGGTCCTAAAGCTCCCCTAGCCTCCACCCCACTCTACAGTCCCTGAGAATCCAAGCCACTGGTCAGATGAGGAGCGATCAAAGGGGGGGGGAGTGGATCCCTGACCTATGGGTTGGGGAAGCCAGAAGCCCCAAATCCATCTGAGCTTTCAGGAAGGCTCACATCATCCTGTCCATATCCATAGGGAGGACACTCCTGGAAGATCAGGAGGAGATGGAGGACCTACTAGGAATCTCACGCCTGGAGCTCAAGTTTCTTCTCTTGCACTCCCTGGAACGTGAACTAGCTGGAGAAGACAGCTGCTTAGGGGGCAAAGGATGCAAGGGAAGATCCTCCACTACTATAGGCTCCGGCACGACTCTCGGATCCTGCTGAATCGGAACCGAGCTCAACAAAGGATCCAAGGAAATATTTCTTGAATCCCTCGGATCTAAAAGGGTCAGATCCGAAGGTACAGTGCCTTCCCTTGAATCCGGAGGTCCAGGGCCGAGGTCCCTGGATCCGGGTGGAGACATCAAAGTCACCGGATCTGAGAGCTTAGGATTCGAGCCCTTGGATCCAGGAGTTGACTCCCTGGACGACCTGGAATGCAAAGATCTCGGATCCAAACCTGCCCTGGTTGAAGCCGGATCCGAGGACCTAGGATCCAACAGTCTGGGATGCTTGGTTGGGGCCTCCTCAACAGAAGGTTTCTTTTTAGACCCAGGAGGGCAGCCTTGGCCGGGGAAGCAGTGACCAAGGGCCCTCCTTTGACCAAACCCTTAATTAAGAGCTTATTGCGACGGTCGACCAAAGCCCCCGGGTTGAATGTGGCACAAATGACGCATTCCACTTCGAGGTGGTCGCCGACGAGACAGCAAAGGCACTCCTCGTGTGAGTCGGAAATAGGCATTCTGCCCACATGAGGAGCACCTTTTAAAACCTAAAGGTTTTTCTGACATGGCAGAACAGTAAGCAAAACCCGAAGTCCACAAACAAGCCAAGGTTTGAAAGCCTAAACTCCATTCCAAAACACTCACACACACACTTACTAAAGAAACACTCGCACACCATAAAACAACTAGGCCGAAGACAAATAAGAGGGGAAAACTACCCACTAAAACTACAAACTCAAGAAATAAGAAAATTCAAAATTCTGAGCTAATACACTTACACTAACAGGAGCTGAGCAATCTGCGTCTGACTGACTGAGCGGCAAATGAGATCTGAGGGAGTGTACGGTAGCAGCGCATTATGGGAGGAGAGGAGCTTGAGCTAAGCTGTGTTGTGAGTATGCCGGCTTGGATCTGATATCGGATCCAAGACCCTAACGTGAGGAATGGTGACTAGATGACATCAGATCAGTTTACTATCCATCTTACCACATATGGGTCCATTTTTAAAGCATTTAGTCTTTGTATGATGACTGCTTGAGGTATGAAGTTGAAGGCCCTGGACAGGTTAAGACACTCTGCATGTACTACATGGCCACCATCTATGGCCTCCATACCCCCTTCTGAAGAAGCCTACCAGATTAAATAAACAGAATCTACCCTTCATAAAGCCAAACTACCGGGGTCAAGTCCAAAAACATTCTTGATATCACAGTTTAAAAAGGAAGTTATGTACTCACCATAATGTTCCATGTGTGTTGCCCATCTCACCTTCATTCTTTACTGGTTGGGTTCGGAACTGATCCTCGATTCCGACTCGGCCATATACAAAAGCTTGAGGTCTTCCACTGGCTTGTGGCTGTATCCTTATCCCATCATGCCCTAGGAAAGCTCCCCAGATCTTGTTTGCTGATAAAACAATATGAAATAGAAAAACTTATTCCAAATTTATAGAGCAAAGAAGAAGGTTGGAGAACATATTTTCCCAATCATGACCACTCTGTCCTCCAGGAGCCAAAGGCTAGGGGAAGGAGGATGGAATGTGAGAATGAAGCCGAGATGGGCAACACACATGGAACGTTATGGTGAGTACATAACTTCTTTATGTGATGTTGTCCTATCTCGCCTTCATTGTTCACTGGTTGGGACAGCATCCCCTAGCACTATATTTCTTAGCTGGCTTACGAGAGAATATTCCTCAGAACAGTGGACCCAAAAAAGGCCCTGTTCCTGGAGGCCAAATCCACTTTATAATGAGTGAAAGGTATGAAGTGTTGCCCATGTTGCAGCAGCACAAATGGTATTAATTGGTAGTCTAGCCCGAAAGGCAGACAAGGCTGCCATGGCTCTCGTAGAATGACCCTTGACTTTAAAGGGTACATCTTTGTTATGAAATTTGTATGTAAAGGTAATGCAATATGATAGCCATTTTGAAAGTGTGACCTTAGATACAGGAACACCTTTTTTAGATTCTGAAAATGAAACAAATAATTGGTCAGATTTTCTGAAGTTCTTTGTCCTATGTAAGTAGAAACATAATTGTCTATGTACGTTCAGTTGGTGTAGCAAATATTCTGCCTTGCTGCCATAGTTAAGAAAAGACACTGGTAGTTCTATGGACTAATTTAAGTTTGACTCTGAGCATACTTTTAGTTGGAAGGATGGTTTTGTTTTAAGAGAAACTCTGTCACTGTGGAAAAGCATGTAGGGTGGATTTATAGATAATGCTTGTAGCTCTGAAACTCTTCTAGCAAAAGTGATGGCAATCAAAATAACTGTTTTCCATGTCAAGAACTTTAGAGCACAGGATGATGCAGGTTCAAAGGGTGGAAAAATCAAGCAGGATAAAACAAAGTTTAGGTCCCATGGTGGTAAAGGGGTCTTAATGGGTGGTCTTAATAAATTAGTGCCCTTCAGAAAAGCTTTCCATAGTCTGTGAGACATCAGACTGGGGCCTAAAACACTTACAAGAAAATTAGATATCGCTGCTAACTGGACTCAATGGTAGACTTAGTTGCGTCTTCATTGAACAGCTTTGTTAAAAATTCAAGAATAGAATCTATGGGTAAAGAAAAGGGATCAATGTGGTTACTTAATGCCCAGGAAGAAAATCTTTTCCATTTGCTCAAGTATAATTTCCTCGTTGAAGCCTTATGAGGCGAGATCAAGATATGTTACAAAGATGAAGAAAGGGTAGGGAGCCTGGCTATATTTGGAACCGGAGCAGCCAAGCTGTCAATTTGAGGGTTTGAAGAGAGAGGTGAAGCATCCCTGACACATGAGTCAGAAGATCCGGAACTGGGTTCAGAACCTATAGCTCCTCCTGGAGATGAGGCCAAAGAAAGGGGAACCAGATTTCATGAGGCCAGTATGGGGAGATGAGAATCAAATTGCTTCCCAATGAGCTTGTTTCTGAAGAACTTTGGGTATTAAGAGAAAGGGAGGGAAAGCATAGAGGAGACCAGAGGGTCAATCATGAACAGGCAAATCCCTTGGTGACTCCCCCGGAGGGGGATTAGGGCAAAATAGCTGCTGCATTTGGCATTCATGGATGTGGCAAAAAGGTTGCAGCAAGGCTGGCCCCATTTGCAGAAAATCATTTCTTCTACTTCTTGTTTTAGGAACCACTCATGAGGTATCAGAATCGCTCTGCTGAGTTTGTCTGTTATCATGTTGGATTTTCACGGGATATATCAGAAAGCACTGGGAGGAGATCGCCCACTGACATACTCTCAGGGCCTCTCGACAAATGGGTTAAGACCTGGTCCCTCCTTATCTGTTTATGTACCAAACAACTGGCATGTTGTCCATCTGTATTGCAATAGGTCTTAGCAGAAGAGAGTCCTGAAGTGCTTGCAATGCCAACAGCACCACTCTCATCTCTAGGACACTGATGTGCAAATAGGCCTCGTGATCCAGCCAAGTGCCTTGGACTGTCCTTCCCAGAAAATGCTCCCCTACCCTATCTGGAAAGCATCTGTGGTTACTGTGGCAAATGGCTGTGGAAGAATAAAGGGTCGGCCTAATGTCACATGAGTGGAGTGAAGCCACCAGTGAAGTTCTTTCTTGAAGGACTCCGTTACCAGAATTTGGTGGAACATGGGCAGTTCCAGCAATGACCACTGAGTGAATAGTAGCCACTGCAGAATCCTCATGTGCAGTTGCACTATTTATTGCTGCTGCCATGGTTCCCAAGACTTTCAGGACTGTCCTTGCCTGTACTCTTTTCTTGGAAAAAAGTTTTAAGATCTGATATCGCAGTACTTTAACTCTCTCTGGAGGAAGTTTTGCCATCATTTTTACTGTGTCTAGCTCTGCTCATATAAAAACAATACGTTGAGATGGGAACAAGGCAGATTTTTTGTAACTTATCATGATTCCTAGATGAGAGCAGAGAAGTAATGTGGTCTCTTGCTTTTAGTAGTAGATGCTTGGTGGTGGTTAGAAGCCAGTCGTCCAGATAGGGAAACACTCAGAAACCTAGACGTCTTAAGTGAGCTGTGACTACTGACACACACTTGGTGAACACTCTGGGGGCTGTAGTGAGACCAAAGGGGAGAGCCCGAAATTGGTAGTGACTGGCTCCCAGCCAGAAGCGCAGGTGACTCCTGGATGGCTTGTCCATTTTTATGTGGTAGTACGCATCCTGGTGGCCTATAGAGAACAGCCAATCGTCTTTTCCCAGAAAAGGAAATATCGACTGCAGTGTTACCATTCAGAACTATGTTTTTCTTACCAATTTGTTTAATCCGCTGAGATCCAGTATGGGTCTCTAGTCCCCTGTTCTCTTTGGCACTAAAAAGCACCTTGAGTAAGTTCTGGATCCTATTTCATCTGTGGTGACTGTTTGGGTGACTCTTTTTTCATGCAACTTTTAAATTTCAAGAGTTGCCTGTTCGTCTGACTGAGTGGAACGTCTGGGATTTTCTTTATATTTGGGACAGGGAAAGAAAATGGTATAGAGTAACCTCTGGATACGATACTTTGTACCCACTTGTCTTTTCTTATTTCCAGCCAGGCTTCTGGGTACAAATATAACCTCCAGAGCAGGATAGACGGGCCTCCCTTCAGGAGCGCTGAAAGGGCCTACCATGGAATGAATCCCTGTCTCCTTGATTCTGCGGACCCTCTCTGCCACTTGGATTGTGTCTTCCATTACTACTTCCCACTCTGCCCCTGGGGGAAGAATCACAACTTGTGTCTTGAAAAGCTCTCTGGGATTTTCATAACAACATTTTTCCTCCCTTTTGACCTTTTGGATAAGGTCTAGAAGGTAGAGAAAAACGGACTCCTATGGCAGAGAGAGTTTTTCCTTCTTGCTCACAGCTGGTTAGTGTGTCCTTGACTTTCAGCCCAAACAAGGATGAGCCATTGAAGGGGGCATTTATAAAGGAAGATTTAAAGGGCTCGGCAAAGTCACACAAGCGCATCCAGGTATGTCTCCTCAGGGAAATTCATGAACCCGCTGCTCTACTCGCTATGTCTGCTGCATAAGAAATGAGTCTCATGGAGGAGTTAACCACACAGTTTAAGGTGGAGAGCTGAGAGGAAACTTTGTCTGATATCCCTGCAGCTACTGTACCTTGGATAGTATCTCCTGGCTCCTTCAGGATATCTTTTTGCAGCCTAGTAAAGTGCTTCAGATAATTCAGCGATCTGTGTGCAAAAGTCGCTGAAGAGAATATGCGCTTCCCATATCTGTCCATTGTATGAGACTCCTTGTTCGGCGGGTGGACAGATGAGGATATCTCAGAAAGTTCCTTTTTGGTGGCTGCCACCACTATCATAGCATCTACTGGAGCGCCCTTAGTAAGGAAATCTTTATCTGAAGGTGCTGAGATAAACTTGTTTGGCCTCCGAGGAACTGGCTCCGCTGCATCTGGAGACTCCCATGCCTTTCAACTAATTCCAAGAGCTCATCAAAAGGTGGAGACAGCCAAGAGGTGGAAGGATGAGACCCAAAGGCTTCAGGTATACAGACTCCTCAGTAGCATTGATGGACTTCCAGCCACCTCTCTGCTTAAGGATTTCCAGAATGTCTGCAAAGAAGACATCCTCAGAGGGCAACCGTGGGGACCCTTCTGACTCATCGAGGTCTGTATCAGAGGTGACTAACTCATCTGGGGAGTCTAAATGCTTCCTCTTGCAAAGTCTTTTTTGAGGGACTTCAGAAGGGTATTCTGGAGAGGTTTTGGAAGAGGGGGGGGTTATCCCGATGGGGTATCCTGAAGCCTAGGGTCCGCGTATGGTGTGGCGCCGAGACAGATGCTGGTGCTTTTGGGGGAAGAATGTCAGTACCTAAGAGTGGAGCTGACTGTTGAGACAGCACACTCCTCATCACCTCAAAAGCCCCCTGTCCCTGATCCGACGATGCCTCCAGCTCTGAAGAGCCAGAAGGGATCCCCAGGACCAAGGGGGTTGGCTCCGAGGCCGATGTAGGAGCTGAGCTCACCCGCGCTGAAGCCCCAAGAGGTAAGTTCAGATCCGACAAATGTCCGATACGACTACCCTCCCCAAACCCGACCCGAAGAGCCTGGAGTAGGTCTTGGTGCCGATGGTTCCACTACAATAGGTTCCAGACATTCCGGAGCTGAGATCCCAGGTCAGCTTGGAGGAGGAATTGATGTTGAAGGGGAGGTCCTGGTCGGCTCCGAATCCCTCTGGGTTGGAGCCGATAGATGTTCGGCCAGTGCCGGTGTCCTTAAAAGTCTGCGCACCACCCAATCCACGTTATCATCAGAAAGACTCCTGGAAGACCGAGAGGAGGGAGCAGGAGATCTGATCGATTGTAGAAGAGGTGACCTTAAAGTACGGGAGACTGATACCAATTCTGGGGACCGGCTACATAATTCAAATTATATTGGCCCCGATACTGAAGGATCCAATAATGAAGATTTTTCGGGCCCAACAATCTTCGGGTCCAGAGAAGAAACTTTGGTCAGTTTTTTTGCTGGCTCCGATTGCCCAGAAGAAGGAAATGACCTTTTCTCAGATTTATCAGACTTGGATGAAGGAGACTTGGTCAATTTAGAAGTGCCCTGACCTTCTAATGCTTCAGTGAAGGGGGACTTCAGTAAGCCTCTAACAATAAGCTTGTTCTTTCTTTGAAGCACTCTAGAACTAAGAGTGGCAAATGGAACAGGTTTCTTGCAGATGCAAGGCCCCAAGACAATATACACAAATAGTGTGTCCATCCGTGATGGACATTTTCTGTCTACACTTCACACACTTTTTAAACCCAGAGAGTTTGGTCTCTATGTTCCTTAGGCATAGCCAGTCTACTAACAGACAACAACAACAAATATAAGAAAAAGTGGACAACTATTTAAAAGTCTAATAGATAAACCCAAGCTATGACTATACTATATATAAACCTTTTTTTTTTTTAAACAACAACAGAAGACAAAAAACCTGAGCAACTACAGAAACAAGAAAAGAAGTGGCAGTTCTCTAACTAAAATGAAACTTCCTAGTCAAAAGGGAGGGGGGAAGGGAAGAGGACAGCCCTCTAACTTAAACGGGCAATGGCAGCCCTCTAACTCAAACGAGCTGCCGGTTTTGGCTAGGAGTAAATAACAGGAGCAAAAAGATTCTTCACACACTCTCTAAATTAAACAATTGTGTAAAAGGGCCAGGTAAAAGATAGAAAGAAAGCCCTCTAACTAAAAATGGGCTTTAAACAGTAAATTTAACCCAGGATAGGAAGTAACACAGGCCTAACGAATAAAAAACGATGGCCAGAAAGCAAAGCAGAAGAACGAACTCTCTACACTAATTAGATTATTACTTAAAAGCTAATCATTAACTTTTTAAAAGCAAAAACACCAAATATAACAATAGTAAGAAGAAAAAGTTTTCCAACTTAGCCAGAGCCAAAATGGAAGCACCCAATCTGTTTAGTGGCAAACGAGATCTGGGGAGCTTTCCTAGGGCATGATGGGATAGGGATACAGCCACGAGCCAGTGGAAGACCTTGAGCTTTTGTATACGGCCAAGTCGGAATTGAGGATCGGTTCTGAACCCAACCAGTGAAGAATGAAGATGAGACAGGACAACATCACATGGTCAGTTATAATGCATCCCATGGCTTTGCTGATGAGGCTTGTATGACTGACAGGTAATCAATTATTGTGGTTGAATATAAACCCACCCTTATGGAGGTGCATCACTCTAGAAGTACAGCACTCATTAGGGGAAAAACAGTTTGAGGAATGCATCCACAAGGCCAAGTTTGATACCATTAATTAAACAAATCTGTATACTGTCAGGTCTCATGCAGGATGAATTTTTGGTCCTGGTTAGTACTTGCAGTAAATTATCTTTAGAGGTAATTGGGGCAGTAAGGGATTCAGATACTCTGGGTATTGAATAGAAGCATCAGGGAAGGAGTCTGCACCACATTTGTTTGTAAGGATATTGGCAATGTTTATTAGGTCAGAATAAGAGGTGCCATTATGATTTTTTTTTCCGTTTTCTAACATAGGTACGAGAGACTAATTATCTTTGGCTTCAGAGACTATCTTAAGTTCACGGGCTCTTTTAGTGGGCCTGATGGGTTTCTTCAGGTTTTACTTCTAATGCTTTTGATGTTATCCTTGAGAAAAAGGGGTTTTGGATCTACTAAATAATTTCGAAGTTTCTTTCTTTTGTGTGATGCCTGGTTCTGGTAGCAACTGCTAGCTCTATGCAATTTTTCTAAATGGGTTAAGAATTTCTTAGTGAAGCTTTCTGCTGTATGGTCAGTGGAAAAGCAGGCATAAATTAATTTTTTATATTTCATCACAAAGTAAGTTGAGGTTGGCATGTCTGTAGATCTTAAATTCAGTGGGATTTGCTGAAGGAGCTTTTGGAGGTTTAAATAAGAAGGTCCCAAGTTTATGGTCAGACTTCACTGGGGAAGGGGATACCAGAGGAGAAGCATAACAGCCAGCTATATTTGTAAGAATCAGGTCAAGAATGTTGTTTCCTCTTTTAAGTTTATTTAATAATTGCTCAAGAACATTTTTGTTTATTAAATCTAGGAATTTTTGGGCATATCCTACAGTGCAACTATATGTGTTCCAGTTTATTGAAGAGTAGTTAAAGTCACCCCAAATAAGGGTGTTTTTGCTAATAAGGAGATCAGTTAAAACACTGAGGAATCTTACATGTTCATCAGGGGACAACAAAGGTGGTCTGTAACAAACTATTAATTGATCATTGATCCTATCTAGAGAGGTCTGTAGTTCAATTAATTCATTTTGTGAGTCTCCAGGGACCTGCCTGGAGATAATATGCTTCTTGACAAATATGGTACTCTACCACAGCTGCCACTGAGTCTGAAGGCATGAAAAGCGCAAAACTGTGGTACAGAGTGAGTACTCTCTTTACACTTAAACCTAGCGTCTTAACTACACAGTTTTACATTTTCCAAATGCAGGAGTGTCTCATGATCAAGTAATTTACTGTTCAGACTTGAAGGGCCACTTTAATGTGATTAGATTTCAGGACTGAAATGTTAGTTATGTTGGAATACCCATCAACTGGACTCTGCAAAAAAAAAAAAAAAAAGGCACTGGAGAGCAGCACAAATTTTGGCCAATATGTGAAAGCCATGAAACATGAAGTGCAGGCCATTCCTAGTGAAGTAAGCTCAACTGTCGGCCATCTCGTTTCATGCTTACACATACTAGATCTCCCTTGAATGATACCAGCTACTTAAATTATTGAAGCCAATTGCCTTTCTTTGTGTCTAGGTATCATTCAAGGTGATGGAAGAATTCCACTCAGGACTGGTGTCTTATTTGCATATGGTAGCATTGTCACCTCACAGTAAGACGTTGTCCTGTTCGATTCTCAGCTAGAGCGTCTTCTGTGTGGAGACATGCGTGAATGGGCATACCTTCGTTGAAGGTTGTGCGTCAGAGCTGGCAACTTGGCATGTAAAAATCTACTGCCAATCATTAGTGGACCGGAGTTCCACTGTGGCGACCTCTAACCGGGAAAAGCTGAAAGACACAACAACGACAACATGCATGGAAAGTTCTAACATTTCCCTCAGCATATCCCTCAGTGTTTTACATCTGAAGTTATTTAACCCATATGTGAGACTACCATGTTGTAGTCAAAACAGTTAAGAGTGATAATATTTAGGGCCCTTGTAATGCAGAGGTGAAAGTGCTACTTATTAATGCTTGTATGTATTTCACTACAGTAAATTGGTAATACATTAGGCCAGATGATTTTTTTTTTTTGTATTTTAATCGTGCAGGCAGGATGATGAGTTTTATTTTCAGGATATGCAATTACTACTCCTTCTATTATTTATTTTATTTATTTATTTGCTATTTATTAAATGGGAGAGTGTGCTGGTCCAAAGACCCTTTTCAGTCATGACACAGGCCCGAAATGCAAGAGTACAGAAAATTCAAATGACACAATCAGAAAAACACTTGTTTAAATTATGCATTTTGACTGAATACAGTTATTCAATTTGTGCATAAAAAGCTTAATTAAATAAAATTGAAGCTAGAACATCTGTTAATCAACACCACCTTAATATAGTTTAGGTACTCACACTGACATAATAATACGGAGAAAACAGGAATCACATTGGCATACAGCTGTACTGTTCTAAGTTAATTTAACTGCCTAGTTTGCAATGCTTGAGTAGGTCACTGTTTGTAACAGAGAACAGCATTTGCACAAATATATGCATTATATACAAGGAAATGACATTTTCTTGATTGTTTCTCAGTGAGTATAAAGTACAGTTTTGTACCTACCATAAATGTAGATGTCCGAGAGGTATGCATCTGCAGTCCTAACAAATGGGTTGTCCTGCCTCAGGCAGCCCTTCGGTCGGCCGGATTCCAAAGTCTGGGTCTGGCCTCGGCTGATGTCGCACTTCACCCGACGTCATAGCTGCTGTCAATTGGGTATAAAGGCATCAGCCGACGCCATTTTCCTCAGTGTTTCTTTCCTCAGATGCCAGGTGCCCTCTAGGAAGGCTAAATTTGGATAAATGCAAATGATTCCAAACAGTAGAGAGCAAAATAGAAATAAACAGGTATATACATATATACAAACAAATACACCATAATAGATTCCCCCAGCTAGCTACTAGATGGGCAAATACCCTAGGAGTACCACAGAGGGGAAGGAGGGAGGTTAATCCTGACTGCAGATGCATACCTCTCGGACATCTACATTTATGGTAGGTACAAAACTGTACTATGTCCTTCAAGGATGCATCTGCAGTCCTAACAAATGGGTAGAATACCATAGCCAGACTGGGGGAGGAGGTACTAAGAAGATTATGGTGTAGTTAAGATCCCTTGCAAAACAGCAGTGGCAAAACCTGCTCGGGATCTGGAGTATAAAGGTAGATTATAATGCTTGGCAAATGTATGCACGGAGCTCCAAGTAGCAGCCTCTAAAATGTCTTTGGTAGCCACTCCTCGTAAAAAGGCTGTTGTAGTGGCTGTAGCCCTTGTGGAGTGAGGTCTGATGTTTTCTGGAGTTGCCTTCCCATGAAAAGAGTAACAAAATCTAATGCAATTTCCTATCCACTTTGAGATTGTCTGTTTTGAAATTGCTTTTCCTTCCATTCCTGTTGCATATGCTACCAGAAGCTGGTCAGTTTTTCTATTGTTCTTAGTTCTGTCCAGGTAGTAGCGCAATTGCCTATGCACATCCAAGGTATGTAGTAGTCTTTCCCCCCTGTTCTGTGGGTTGGGGAAGAATGTTGGTAGGTGGATTGCTTGGTTTAATGATACCCTGGAGACCACCTTTGGCATAAAAGTAGGATTAGTTCTCATGGACACTCTATCCTGATGGAAGATAAGGAAGGGCTGTACTGCCATTAATGCCTGTAATTCAGAAACCCTTCTTGCTGAAGTGATTGCAAGCAGGAAAGCAGTTTTCCAAGATAAGTACTGTAATTCTGCTGTTGCTGCTGGTTCAAAAGGGGGGAGTGTCAATTTTTCTAACACAAAGTTCAGGTCCCATGTAGGTAATGGTGGCTTCCTTGGTGGCTTTACATTTTTAATTCCTCTCAGAAACTGCCTGAGTAGAGGATGAGAAAAGACTGGAGGATCCATGTTGTATTCTGCTGAAATTGCTGATGCGTGGATCTTAATGGAGGAGTAAGACAGGCCATTGTGGAAAAGCTCTGCTAAATATTTCAGGATGTTAGCTATGTTTGCCAATGATACATTTTCTCCTTTTGCTGCACTCCAAATGAGGTATCTTTTCCATTTTGCTGAGTAAGTTTTCCTTGTTGAGGATCTGCGAGCCTCCAAGATAATGTCTTTAACCCTTTGAGATAAAACTGGGTTATTTTGTGTTATGTAATGTTCCAAGCAGCTAGCTGCAGTGTTTCAAGTTTGGATGCAGGATTTTGAAGTTGTTCTGTGTTAGCAGTAAAGGAACTAGGGGTAGAGGCCATGCGTGTTCCCAAGACATACTCCTCAGTAGCGGGTACCAAAGCTGCCTCGGCCAGTCTGGAGCTATCAGGATGATCCTTGGGTGAGCTTCTTTGATCTTCAGTAGCACTTTGTGCATCAAAGGAAGAGGTGGGAATGCATATGCTGTCAGGTTTTCCCAACTGAAGGATAGGGAGTCCACCTTCCAAGCAAGTGGGTGGTATGTCCTTGTGCAGAATTTTTTCAATTGGTGGTTGTGAGGGGATGCGAACAGGTCTATTTCTGGAAGTCCCCATTTCCTTGTAATGGATTTGAAGATGTCTGGATGCAGCATCCATTCGTGGGCATCCGTGGTAGTTCTGCTTAAGATGTCTGCTAGTATATTTTCTTTTCCTGGCACAAATATGGCTTGGAGCTGGATGTTGAGGTTCAGGGCCACATTACAAAGGTCCATTGCCATCCAGCATAGAGGATATGAATGTGTGCCTCCCTGTTTGTTGATATACCAAATAACTGTGGTGTTGTCTGTCCTTATCAGCAAATGACCCTGTTGAAGAAACGGTCTGAATGTCTGAATTGCCTGCTTTACTGCCAGCATCTCTTTTTGATTTATGTGTAGGTTCAGCTGGTCTTGTGTCCATAAGCCTTGTATGCACTTGTCCACCATGTGTGCCCCCCAACTGAGGTCTGAGGCATCTGTGGTGATAGTCTGGCTTGGGTGAGGCCTGTGGAAGGGCAGTCCTTTGTTCAATTGACAGGCCTGAGCCCACCACTGGAATTCTTGTTTCAGGCATGGAATTATTGGAATATGGGTTTCTAGGCTGTGCTTGTGCTGAGACCATAAATTCCTTAGGTACCATTGCAACTTCCTCATATGTAGTCTGGCATGTGAAATCAATATTATGCAGGATGCCATGTAACCCAGGGCTTGCAGGATTTTCCTTGCTGTAAGCTGGGTCAATGCCATGAAATAGAGTGGTAGTTGCTTCTGTTTTTCTGCTGTGAGGAATGCCATTTGGTTTGATGTGTTCAGTTCTGCACCCAAGAAAGTTATCCTTTGGGATGGTATCAGCCTTGACTTTTTTATGTTGACTGTGTATCCCAGGGCTTGCAATAGGTGAATAACCTTTCTCAAATCTTTTGTTAATTTGTTTTTGTTGTCCGCTTGTAACAGGCAGTCGTCCAGGTATGGATAAATTTGAATTCCCTGAAGCCTGCAATGAGCAATTACTGATGCCAGGCATTTCGTGAATACTCTGGGCGCAGTAGATAAGCCAAAAGGCAATGCTGAGAATTGATAATGCTCTGATCCTGCAAGAAATCTGAGGTATCTTCTGCAATTTGGTCGTATGGGGACGTGCAGGTATGCCTCCTTGAGATCTAGAGTTACCAGCCAAGACTCCTTGCCCAGCATGGGAAGAAGTTGCTGTAGTGTCAGCATCTTGAATTTTGGAACAATGAGATATGTGTTTAGAGCGGACAGGTCGAGAATAGGTCTCCATTGATTTTTCCTTTCTTGGTACCAGGAAAAGTCTGGAATAAAATCCTTGTCCTTGTTCCATAGACGGTACCTTTTCTATAGCTCTCATCCTTAGTAAGTGGTCTATTTGTTCTAGAGCGTTTGTCTTTTGGTTTGGAGGTAGGTTTGGCATTCCTCTCTTCCTTGGTAGAGTATGGAAGTGAAACCTGTAACCTTTGTCTATTGTCTGTAAAATCCATTTGTCTCCTGTAATGTAATGCCAGTTTACTGAAAATAAGGCTAGCTTTCCGCCTAAGGGTGCTTCTAGTTGTTCCCTGGTAGGCGGTTTCAGAGCCAAGTCACTGTGATTGTCCTGTGGAAGTGGTAGTGGCTGGATCTGTGGCAGTACTTCTCTGGTTGTTAGGCTGCCACTGACGTCCCCTGTAGGCACCTCTGGATTGACCTCTGCCTCTTGGGTGCCTACTTCTGCCTCTCTGTGCTCTGGTGGTGTCTGGAAAGGACCAATTCTTGGAAGGCCAGTTCCTACTAAACCTCGGAGGCTGGACCTGTAAGAAATCCTTGACTGTCTGGACAGATTTTGCCTTTTCTTCCATCTTCTTTAACACTTGCTGTGCAGGGGAGCCAAACAAACTGTGTTTTTCCATGGGAGCATCTAGGAGCTTTGACTTTACATGGTCTGGTAAGGTATGCTCTTTTAACCATGCATGCCTTCTGATCACTGTACCAGTCATAGCTGATCTAAAGGAAGCCTCCAGTGCATCATAGCCACATTTTAAGGAATGATTACTGACCTGCTGAGTGTTATGTACCAATTCCTGAAGGGACTTATGGTCTAAAGGTTCAGGAGAGGACAGTTTTTTAGTTAGCTGATCTAACAAAAATTCCTGATACTGAATCATGTGGAATTGACAGTTTAAGGCCCTAGCCGAAAGAGTAGCAGAAGTATAAACTTTTTTACCCCATCTCTCTAAAGCCCTAGATTCTCTTTCAGAGGGGAGGGGGTTTTTGGCAGAGGCAGCTGCTACAGCTTTGGGGCCCTGAGAAATAGTTTCAGGATCCGCAATAGGAGCCTTATACAAGTGATAATGTGTGTCCGGAACCCTGTAGTATCTGTCGGGCTTAGCAGGGGCCGGGGGAGGAGAGTCAGGGGCAGTACAAGCATCATTAAATGCATCATCCACAACTGTAAGTACTGGAGGAATGGCTAAAGGCCTATGCTGTGGCAAATGTAAAAAGGTCCTAAGCCTTTTCCTAGAGTCTGAGAAATCCTGGCCCTGCCATTGAAATTGTTCTCTCATAGCATGCAAAGTTTCCCCAAAAAAAATTCTTCAGGAGGAGAGGCAGAAGGAATGGAGTCTTCTGCGTCAGAGTCCTCATATGGAGAATAAGGGCCTTCTGGAGGATTTGAGTTTTCTGAATCATCAGAGGAGTAATCTGTAGAAACTGGCTCAGGGGGCTCTGCTCTAGGCCTCTTCTCTGGAGGGGGATGAGAGGCCCTGTCAGGGTGAGGCTGGGATCCCCTGATCAAAGAAATGAGATCCTCTGCTAGACTGAGCATTTGAGTACTAGAGCTAGGCCTGTGTGAGGGGGTTTTAGCAGGCATGGTCTTTGAAGATTTAGCTGCTTTAGCCCTAGAAAAATATTGACATGGATGCAGGGGGCCGAGCAGCTCCACGTGCAGGAGTAGATATATCTAAAGGGATAGTATCTGATAAATCCTGAGAACCTGTAAGAGCAGGTGGAAATTCAGTAGCAGATTCAGCCATGCTGGATGAGGCCTCGGTAGTAGGAGGCATGCTTTCGGCCGAAGGAAGAACCGAGGACTCGGTTTCAGCCGAAACCGAGACACTCGCGGTTGGCTTAACTGCAGTTTCGGCCGAAACCGCGGACCGCGAGTGTCGGTCCTTTCCTGCGCTTTTGCTAATTGTGAAGTCGGAGTCTCCGACGGCATGTTGTAAGCAAAAGCGGAGCCAAAAAACTCCTCTGCAAACTCCGACCGCCGTCTAAGTGTCCGTCGGTTGAAGGAAGCACAGGCTAGACAAGCTGCTACGCCGTGGTCTCGGGCTAAGCAAGGTAGGCAGTAAGAGTGGAAATCTTTATGAGGTATTTGTTTCCCACAAGTTAAACAGTTATTCACTTTTTCTGACATCGGCTGAGGCAAGAAAGAGTCCCCAACGGGGTACTTAGCTTTTTAGAAGTCTTCGGTAGTAGCAATCTCTGGTTCTGACCGACCGGCACTTGCGAACAGCTTCTGCTTCGGGCGCCACGCGGCAAGAAAGACTGAGGAAAATGGCGTCGGTTGATGCCTTTATACCCAATTGACAGCAGCTATGACGTCGGGTGAAGTGCGACATCAGCCGAGGCCAGACCCAGACTTTGGAATCCGGCCGACCGAAGGGCTGCCTGAGGCAGGACAACCCATTTGTTAGGACTGCAGATGCATCCTTGAAGGACATCTGCTTGATGAGTAGGAGTTTTCTCATCGATGAAGAGTAGTAACCTTCATTTAATATATATATATATATATATATATATATATATATATATATATATATATATATATATATATATAATATCAGAGCACCTAAGAGGTAAGTTGATCTTTCAGTTACAGGTAGCTGAGTCTCTTAAGAAGGCTACACTGGCAGGTAAGAGGGTCTGCAAGAAATGAGATTCTGCAAATTTTGCTTTCAGCAATCTGGAGTCTGTGACTATTGCAGAAGGAATGAGATTAGTAACAGTAACCCATATTCCAGTTTTGGAAGAAGTACACTTTTACAAAATGAAATGGGAGTAGCAGGTGAGAGAAGGTGTGAAATTCTATAGCATAATTTTAGTTCTGTGATAGCACTTTATTATCTATATTGTCAGTACAAATGTAGAAGGTGAGGGAAGGGTTGACATTTAAGTCCTATGTGTATTCTGGTACAGTGAGAACACTGTTGCCACTGTTATTGGTTAACCAAAAGCAGCAGGAACAGCAACGGTGTACACAAACCAACTATATAAAAACCAAAACACCAATAAAATCAGAGGAGAACCAGGTATTTTAGCATAAAATGATTTCATTTGCTATTCCATTATTGCAAAGTGTGGCAGTTGTGGCAGTTTGTGAGGGGTGGAAAGTCTTTTTATGGTTAATGTGGTGGCTATTTTGTAAATGTTAGAAAAGCACTGCTGGAGTTGGTTTTGTAGACTGTGGGGAGACTTGGGATTCCAGGAGTAGTATGTTGTCTGCATATAATTTAACATTTGATTAGGGAAAACGTCTTCTCTGAGGCTGCTGATAAATAATGAAAATAGAAAGGGCCCTAAAACTGATTCCTCTGGAGCATGCATACTAAGGCTGCCATCTGATGAAAGTTGGTTGTGAAAAATGATTGAAAAGTCCTGTTTTTAAGATAGCTTTGGAAACATTTTGCAATTTGGTGATAAGCAGTCTGTGGTTTACAGTTTCAAATGCCCTAGTTATATCAACAAACATACCAACTGTAATAAGGCCATTGTTGATATTGGAGTAGGCTGCATCTGCTGCACAGAGAAGGGCTGTAGTGGTGCAAAATGCATTTCAGAATTCATGCCGCTTGCCTGACAGAAGACTATAGCTACTGGCATGCTTATGCATTTGCTTGTATAGGATTTTCCCAAGGATTTTGGCTAGTGGGCTGACACTAGAGATTGGTCTATAATCTTCTTGGGTTTTTCAGATAAAGATGGTCAGCATTAACGTTGGGGGCACAATTCAAGAAGTAAGCGATAGACTAAGGATAAGGGTAAGAGATTTGGGAAATTTATCAGCTGCTCTCCTAAGGAAGAAAGGTTGCAGAGAATAGAGGCTAGAAGATGAGAGTTTTACTTTTTTAGTAAAGTGTTAGTTTCCTTTACAGATATCTCTGTTAAGCAGAAAGTAAATGCATATTCTACTATGGGATACAATCCTGGTAGTCGGTTGTAAACTGAGGAATTATGATTTGTAAGTGTAAGGGGAAGGAGTGGGTAAGGGCTTATAGAGGGGACATAAGAGTATCTTTAGAGTCAACCTCAGAATTGTTTGTTGTTATTATTGAAGGTGAAAGAGGGGCTAGCAATTTCGCCTGTAAGGGACTTTAATTCCTTCAACTTTCTTTTTTGGGTTTCTGGTGGCTCTGATTTGCCCCTCCCTTAAAAATAAGCCTTTGTTTTCTAACAGAAAGGTACATTTAGTGAAATTAGTCATTTGTGAGTTTTGCTTCCAGATTGTCAAGGCCTTGTCTCTATGTTTAATGAGATTCCAGATATCATTTGAGATCCAGGGGTATTTCTCCCCTAAATCTTCTACATGTTGTAGAGGAGGGTGAATTCTGGACTGAAGTAATGGTTTTGATGAAAAATGATAGAGCGGCTAGTAGATCTTGTATAAGGTAAACAGGTAACCAACTAGGAGTACATGGTTGCTGATTTTTGTTTGGGGAAAGACCAAGCTTTAACTACCCGGAGGTTAAGCTTTATTGACTTGAAAGACCACTAACATATTGCTGGGCAGAAGGGAGGATGGGGGACTACAGATAACTGTGATATTAAGCAGGTTTGATGTCCTAATGTAAGTTTGGCTGTTATACAGTTTGGTGCTTAATCATTGGTTTGTCGGGCATTATTTGAGGATGCAATTTGTAGGGATGCATTTTGACTGATTAGTAATGTAACTCAAAGGATGTTCTAGTTTAAAAGAATGAAGGAAGAAAAATGGTAATTATTCTTTAACAAGGACTCTGTTTTGGCTAGGTTGTGTGGGGTTTCAGTGATAACTCAGGCTTCACGTGGACTATTTATTATTTCCATTTAAGATATTATGCAGGCGACTTTGATGTTCTTATCTCCAGCGATAGGTCCATTGTTTTGTTATTTAGTGTTTATTTAAGAAAGGCTGTGTCTGGTTAGGGGATGGGTTAAATATTACTTTGGGACAGGGTTGGACGGATGCCCCCTGATTTAAGTATTTTGTATTTTAGGTAATAGCTCCATGAGAGTAGGTATTTCCTGAGAGGAGCATAGACAGTGTTGCAACATGTGCATTTGGATAATGAACTGTTTTCTTGTGATGTATGTAAAATGTTCAGATTACAGATCTGTATAAACTATACATTAGGGCTGTACTGCCCAGACATAGCCTACAATGAAAGAGGAAGAACAGAACTCCAGAGGGTACAGAGAGTACTGATAGTAGTACTGACAGAAAAGTATATCCCAGATGACTGGAGAATAAGCATTTAGTACCAGCATTCTAGTGCTGGTGTTTAAAAACAAAAGGGGGATATTCACAACTGTGGGCAGCACAACTGACCCAATGTTTGCAGTGAGACAGATAGCTGAGAAGACGATGATAGGAGAAGAGTCCAACTGGACAGTCCTAGACTTGGAGAAAGCATATGACTAGGCCACAAGAATGCTTATTTGGATAGTCTTGTGATGGTTTGTAGTCCTGGAAACAATGGTAGAATTAGTGCAGGCTATATACATGGACCCAGTGACACAATTATGAACAACATTTGGACTCACACAGGGGCTCCCAGTAGGAGTGAGTGTTCATCATGGTTCAGCTATGTACTCGCTGCTGTTCATACTGGTGATGATTTACATTAGCAAACAGGTCGGAGGGGACAGATCGACAAAGCTGCTGCATGCAGATGATGTGGCATTGCAAGAAGACTCTAAACAAGAGGTTCAGCAAATGATAGGGGAAGAGAAAGCACACAGAATGAAACAGAGTAGAGATAAGACAGTTGTCATGGCAGCAAATAGGAGAAATCAGAAGAAGCTAGAAATTGAGATAGAAGGGGAAACTAGTGGAACAGGTTAACAGTTTTAAGTATTTGAGATGGGTAGTTGAAGAGAAGGAAAGCCTGAATGACGAGGTGAAAGCTAGAGTCAAAACTGGCATAGAGTGTCATGTGTAGTGTGCGACTGAAGAATGCCAAAGAAGTTGAAAAGTAACGTATGTAAAACAGTGGTAAAGCCAGTACTACTGCAAGGTACAGAAACCTGGACAATGAAGACAGAGCAGCTGAGGAAACTCGAGGTGATGGAGATGAAATGCCTGAGTCAAGTGGTTGAGTGCACACTGTGGGACAGATGAAGAAATGAGGGCATCAGAGCAGAAGCCAAAGTAGCTCCAACTGCAGAGAAGATCAAAAAGAACAGATTATGGTGACTAGGGAATATGTGCAGGAAAGCAGAAAACAACCTAGTGAAGAAAATTTGGGAAAGACAGGAAGAAAAAAAGAGAAAATGAGGATGCACAGCAAAGGGATGGATGGACTGCGTGACAGAAGACCTCAGACAGGCCTGACTGTTGACGAGGGTAGAAGAGTAGCACCAAACTGAGAGAAATGTCGACAGTTTGTGTGACACCACAGCCACAAGCAGAAAATAGGAAAAAGGGGTTGATGATGATGATGATGTTGTTGAAGTAGGTAATCTGTTTAAATTATTGAAAAAGGTGCAAAGGTAATTGTATAGGGTTATGGATACTGACTGATTGTAGTTTATAGTTGTGGGTGAATCTATGGGCAGGCTATCTGCAATATACAGTGTGGTTGTTAGGTAGAGTAAAATGGTGCAGCAAGCGAGGGGAAGTCTTAATAGAGGCATTGTTTATTGAAGAATGAGAAGTTATGTACCTACATAACGTTCCATGTTATTTGTCTTCTTCTCGCATTCATTCTTGCTGGATGGGTTCGGAACTGATCCTCGGTAATAGCTCTCGAGCTTTAGTATTGGCCGAGTCAGAGCCGAGGATCGGCTCCGAACCCATCCAGCAAGAATGAAGGCGAGATTGACAACTTAACATTGGTGGTTTAAGTATAGTTAAAACGCTGTTGCATACATCCTACAAATGCAGGAAAGACTGTAAGAAACAGAATGGAACAGAGGGTTGGTATAGTCTAACTGCTATGCAGGTTATGTAAACTAAGTAGATAAAGACAGCCTGTAAGTTCCATAGACTATGAGGTAAGGAGCTGTGAAGACATTAGTGGAAAGTGGGGATCACAGGATATCAGTGATATCATGCATCCATCATGCAAGATATATGTGCCCAAATAGCAGCTGACTTTCCTCAACAAATACAGAATTACAACAAGTGACTGAAGCATACTGCCCATTCTTTTACAGACAACTCAGAATCCACAGATAGTGGCTGATCAGTGGCTTCACCTTTTTTGTCCTGCTCTTAAATGTTCTGCAGTGCTTCTCCACAGCATTATACCCAGACATGATCAAAAGAATCCTCAGAGTATATATTTTTCGGAGCTACCTACAAGAATCATCATGGTTTACATGGTTTGAAGATGCCATAAATTGTCTGAATCCCTGTTTACAACACAAATCTCTACAAATCCTGCTTGCAGACATCATTACTCACATAAAATAACAGATGTGGACTTCTTCATCAAAGCAAGGTTAACTGAACCACTGAACCCTGACAAATCAAATGAAACTTGATGAAAGCTGTTTGACTATACAGCTGTCCAACATTCAAAGCTGAAAAAAAAATGAGTGGCATAGGGCTGGAAGGGGCCATCATAGGGTGGCTCACAGTGTTTGTTTTGTTTTTTATGTCCTAAGACCCACCTCCTACGCACTGACAATATATATGTAAGGATGGGTGAGCAATGAACAGTATCCATCCTGGGCCACTAAGAGCGACCGCAATTGCTCTGCTCTCCCCATTTAAGCCTCTGCCAGAAATCTAATAGAGAGACTTTGGGTATGGTCCTTCCCCCAGGATGGACATATCCATCCTCCATGCCAGTGACATCAGGTTCCCAGGCCGCTAATCAAACTCATCGCCAGGGTTGTAGTCAGGGCTTTATTTCTGTATGCAACCAGGCTGGCAAATACTCCAGTATGGATGCTACAGTTCCAGGAATATTTTTTCTCTCCTTGATGTATTTTTTTCATATTAACTCACAGGAATCAAATCAATATGAGTTAAAAAGACATTTGAGATGCTGTCTCCGTGGAAGTCAAGGATAAAACCCTGACTACAACCCAGTCAGCCCAGGGCCAGATTTTGAGCTGAGTGCTACTGGCAGTTTCAGAGAGGTGAAAGTGAGTAGATGATGCTGGCTTTGCCATCTCGCTGGGACAGTGGTAAACCAGTATGCTCCTCTACGCCCAGTGCACAGGAAAGAGAAAGTACAACCTCAATGAATTCAATGGCTCATTAAGCAGGACTTGTACTCTGTTGCTTGACTTTGATGCACATGCAACAGCATACACAGATACTGTTGGACTGGTGTTGTGGACCCCCACCTAGGCAGCACATACATCACAGTTGCAGGGTCAGGAAGCTAGGAAATAACATTAATGCTGACTGGATGATGCCCATTTGCCAGTCACTTCTTGCCTCCCAACACCACTCATCACAAACAGTAGAGGCAATTTAAGGTAAGTCTCCATAAAAATGCAAAGCCCCCTCGCAGGATAATGTAAGCTGCAACAAGCAGTACACATGGAAGGAACAAATGGGCCAAGCAGGGAGGTGCCACAGTAATACAGGGACAGCTCAGTGGCACAGCAGACAACATTGTCACCTTACAGCAAGAACGCCCCTGGTTAGATTCTCAGCAGGGTGCTTTCTGTGTGGATTCTGCATGTCCTCCCTGTGTTTGTGTGGGTTTCCTCTGGGTGCTCTGTTTTCCTCCCAAATTCCAAAGAAAGCAGTAGGTAGATTGGACATTCTAAAACAGACCACAGGTGTGAGTCTATATCTGAGTATGTGGTGTGGAAGAACTACTGTGGCAGGGCTAGCCACCCAGAGGTGTAAACTTTGGCTTTAGATGACTGCCACTACAGAAATGACACACTAACCTAATGTGCAAAAATGGGAAAAAGGGTTAATGGATGGATGGATGGATGGATGGATGGATGGATGGATGGATGGATGGATGGATGAGTGGGTGGATGGATGGACTGGAACAGAGGGAGGTGATGCACGATCAAACTTAGGGAGGAAAAAGAGAATAATATAACAAGAGACCACAGGAAGAAGAACAAGATGAAAAGATATGTGAATGCTAGCATAAAAAACAAGGGCAACTCTTTTCACCATAGGTAAACTGTTGTGAAGTGTAAAACACCACAAGCATGCCCTACAAAATAAGAGAATTAGAAGAGCCAATAATTACTGTGACAAATGGAGAGGCATATAATCACCATCTACTGTTCATTTCTGAAGCTCTGGCATAACACAAGGAATTTTAAACAAAAGCAATATGGCTATTTTCCAAGAAAGAAAAAAAAAAAAACACTTCTACTAACGGATTTTATGACAGTCAAGTTACCATGGACATAATTTCCAAACAGCAGCAAACAGACCTTCTTATTTAAATTAATACATCTGCTCGTCTGTTATATAACCTAATTCTAACATCCTTTTTCTTTTGAAGGTCATCTTAAAATAATGCACAAAGGTGCTCACCATTGAAAATAAATGTTTACTTAAACTCATTTTTTCTTTAATGTGTAACAGACTGCAGACTTGTTGCCACAAAGCATATCTACTTAGCTTTGAGTGTGTGTATGTGTTTGTATGTATAACTGTATACTTGCATGCATGCATACTCACACACGCGCACACACACACACACACACACACACACACACACACACACACACACACACACACACACACATCGTAAGAAATTGGATGCAGTCAATACTTGTTCAAGTTTAGACCTTAAAATTTACTGCAGGGCAATACAGCAATTCTGTTGCGAATTGCACTGAACCATTCTCTTCTTCCAAGTTCTCCAGACTACTTCAGAACTCACTCAGTGAGCCTCTTTGACTAAACAACTTCTGCTATTTCACTGTGAGCCACTGGTTATATACGTAGCTCCTCCTGCTCTATATCTAATTACCTGCCAAACAGGTGAAGGCTTAAAGGGCCAGCTACTTATACCCATCCAAACCCTAACAATTTTGAACATTTTTAAAGAAAGTCCTACAGCATTTTCTGGATCCTATTTGCCCAGAAGTACTACATTCCCTGTCAGTACTACCTGCCAGGCAGCTAGTAATACACACACACACACACACAAATCTGAATCTTGCGCTGTATAAAAATATTCTGTAGTTAAATATATCACTGCTACTGCTTGTTGTGTCTTTCGGCTTTTCCTAGGGGCAGCCACAGCGGAACTCCGGTCCGCTAATGATTGGTAGCAGATTTTTACGTGCCAAGTTGCCGGCCCTGACACACAACTTTCAACGAAGGCACGCCCATTCACGCATGTCTCCACACAGAAGACGCTCTAGCTGAGAATCGAACAGGACGTCGTCTTACTGTGAGGAGACAACGCTACCGCAGCACCACCACCGCAGCATATCACTGCTACTACTATTTACTTAATTATACTGCTATTACACTTCAATGATATCCTACTAGCCCAGAGTACAATCCCACCATATAAATCCCAAAGACAGTACCACGGTGTAAAAGCAATATATGTCATTTGTCTTAATTTTAATAATGTTAATGTGGATGTATGTCAATGTAGATTAATAGTGGAAAATGAACCTCTGTTTCTCTTAACAGAAAGAGCTGAGATAAAATTGAAAATGACCTCCTTGTGTGCCATATTGACTATGCCTTCACTATCCCTAAAACATAAGGTACCAACTTGTAGCTCAAGATTGAAGAAACGGCTTAGGAATTCACCTGGTAGACAATCTGCAACTAGAAATTTCATAATAACAGAATGGATGATCAGCTTTTTCCCCCAAGTAGGACTCTCAGAAGGTCAAGTACATTTTCCCAAACAAAAAAAGTACTGGCAACTTTTGAGTTGTGGAGAATGCAAGTCTTACATGACCACTGCTTCTCCCATTTTGCTTACCTTCCCAGCTGATCATCAGCTGCTTGATGGTGCTCCAATTGATCCTAAAGTGAATGTCCTCAGTAGAACCCACCCCCGGGCTGGGACCATCCTAGCTATCATTGAGCTGGGAAGGGGAAGGAAAAACGCAGAATGAAACAACCCAGCAGTATCATTCACATATGCTGTATCTTTTGTAATGTCCTAACTAGGTAGGGCTGTTTGATATCACATGCTTCACTGAATAGTGTCAACTTGCTCCTGCCCCCTGAAATGTTAAATTCAAAGACTATCTGCTATATGATTACAGCATTAGCCTCATCACAGGGCAATACTAGATCACAAATGTAAACTCCAGTTTGCCTCCTAAACTGGATAAAAAGATAGTTACCACTGCTTTCCACCCCTACCCTCCCACCTCTTCCAGAATGACCACATCTTTAGAATGAATCAGGAAGAAAAGTGCATGAAGTAGAATTAAATTAAAGAATTATGCATGAACTGAATCATACAGCTGCCACCCATTAGCCTTTCAGACATTCTACTGTTATCTATGAAAATTCCAAAGTACTGTTCGAGTAAATTGTATTTTTCAGAACGTTGCCATCAGTTGTAAACAGGATAGCTATTTGTTAAGGATGTATTTTCATTTACTGAGTTGCTTAATTAATAAAGTAAACTAAGCCTGCCCTGACCACGTGTACTGTTTGTATGTCTCAGAAAAGTCATGCTCAACTATGCAGTGACCCCCGCTGTGTGCTCCCTGGACAAATGTTAAATACTACTGTGGCTGTATTATTTGCTCTGTCATGTCAAATAATGTGAGCTATTGTGACCTGTGCATCTTTCAAGTCTCCAGACATGAAGCTTTTACCCTACCCAACTGTTATTTTCTAATTCCATGGTCACCACACTGAAGAAAGTGGTGCTCCTTTTGGAGGAAGTCTATGTCAGCCAGAGAGTTAATTATAGCCCCTAGTTTGCAGTCGTCTGCAAACTTGGTCAGCCATAGTCCTCCTGTGCTTGCCTGTACCTCTGAGAAGTATATGCCAAACATCCTAGGACTGAGCCCTGGGGAATGCCACTTGTAACTGGTTTAGAGTCTGACCTAGCTCCCGCAACTCTCACCATGTGGGTTCTGTCCATGAGCCAGTTGGCAACCCATCTTGTGATGTAGGGGTTTATGTTCAGGCTGGTGAGCTTGTCTATAATACCAGAATGGGGAATGGTGTCGAAGACCTTATCAAGGTCTAGGTAGGCTGTGTGTACCACCTTTCCCTCATCCATAGCCTTGGTAACTGTCTCAAAGAAGTCCACCAGGTTTAGGAGACATGATCTGCCCTTAAAGCTGAACTGGGTAGGGGCCAGAGTTTGGAGGTTTCCAATGTCTCTGTTAATGAGTTCCATGATGATGCGCTCCATAGCTTTGCAGACCAAGCTAGTCAGGCTTATAGGGTGATAATTCCCGGGTTCTGTTGTGGCTCCACCTTTGTGGAGCAGAATAACTGTTGCTGTGCGCCACTCTATGGGTACGTAGCCTGTGGAGAGGCTGAGTTTGAACAGTGTGTTTAGGTGAGGGGTTAGTTTGTCTTTGAGCTCATGTAGGACACAGCCTGGGACACCATCCGGTCCCATTGAGGCTGTGTTTTTGGCTTTGGAGAGGGCTGTTTTAACCTGAGTGTCTGTGATTTCAGGGACTCTACATTCTTCTGTTATGGTTATGGGCCTTTTTGGGGGTGAAGTTTACGGTGAACCTGTCTGCCAGGATGTTGGCGATATCGGTCGGTTCAGTGTATTTTGTGCCATTCTGCACTAACTCCGAGCAGATCTGAGCATTGCCACTTAGATTCTTGACAAAGCTACAGAATGCCTTGTGGTTATCTTTGGAGTCCTTGGCAATTTTTCTTTCAAAGCTCGCCTTGGTAATTTTATGAGGGATCGTAGTTTCTTGCTGATACTGATCAGGGATGTCTTCCCTTCTTGAGATTTTACTCTTTTCTGTACTAGTTTCCTCCTTCTATTGTATAGATTGTTTATGGCAGGAGTCCACCAGACTGGTTTCCTTTTCTTGGAGGAGTGAGTCTTGGTTTTGCTTGGGATGGCACGATCCATGCATTCTTGTAGGTGCCCGTAGAAAGCATTAGTAAAGAATTTTGCAGCTTGGACAGAGTTATCCTTCAGCAAGGGGGCTTTGAAACTTTCCACCTCTGTCTTAAGTAACGTGAAGTTTGCTTTTGAAAGGTTTTTCACAGAGGTTTTCTTGTCCGGGGGTGGGGGCAGAATGTGGATATCCAAAGTGATTTGTTTATGATCAGATCTAACCAGCAAGGGGTTGACCTCTGGTGTGGCACACCGGTCGCCCATGTTGGTGATGACCAGGTCCAATATGTTGTCACCTCGGGTGGGAGTGTTGATCAGTTGAACTAGGGCGTTTGAGTTTATAAATTCTTGGAAATGTTGGGCAAGGGAGTAAGTACTTGAGTAGTTCTCCCAGTTAATGTTTGGGTAATTGAAATCACCCAATATTAGGGTGTTTGGTAGGACCTTTATGTTTCCCAATGTTTCCAGAAACGCAGAATCGGAGTCCTGGAACATGGTGGATGATCTGTAGCAAGCTACAATTTGAATTGCAGTTTTGCCCATTGTTAGTTGCACGTGGATGATCTCTGAAGCATCGTGCTGTGCCACTAACCTGGAGGTGTGGGTATCCTTGATGAATATGGATACGCCTCCACCTTTTGTATTTCGGTTTGGGTTCTGTGGCCAAAATGTATGGTATGAGTTGTAGCCTGGTAGTGCTGGGGTGCTCTCTGGAGCATTAAACCAGGTTTCTGTTACTGCAAATATATCTATTTTTTCCATACTGAGGAGTGCCTCAAGTGCGTGCATTTTGAGGTTTAGACTTCTGGCATTGAGTAGCATTACCCTCAGTTTTTTGTTACGTGTACTATTTATGGCGGTGGGTTTGTCTTTTGAGCCTTACCTAAAAAAGGCACTATGGGGGAGGCAAGGGCCTTGGCCAGTATTCGAAAGCCTAAGGGTGACAGTTGTAAGCCGTCTCTAGCGAAGCAGCGTGGCTTGTCGAGCATGTCATCCCAGGCAGACAGACACTGGATCCCCTTTGAATGACACCAGAAACTTAGCCAATTGTTGAAATCGAGAATTTTTTCTTTATACTGTGGTACCATTCTTGGTGAGGGCAGGATGCTACTCAGGGTCAGGGTCATACCGGCCTGGGCTACATGATCACAGAGCTTTTCCATGTCTCTTTTCATGTAGTCCAGGGAGGTACGGCTCAGGTCATTCACACCAGCATGGACAATGACTCATTCTGAATTCTACCAGCTGGAATAAAACAGCTTGGTTCCAGTAAATTAAGACTCATCACCCCTCAGGACTACAAAAAAAAAAAAAAAAAACCTTTTGAGGCAGGGATCAGCAAATGGAAATTATTTATACAACTGTAAGTGTGAAATGGTAGCACTTTAAATACTCACATATTCAAATGTGAAGCATAGCAGGTGTTGGGTTACCACCTGTCCCACTTTGTGAGGGACAGTCCCTCTTTGGGCAGTTGTGTCCTGCAAAAAAATTGTAAAAATGGCAAATGTCCTGAGATTTTAGGGCAAAATTATTTCCTATATTTTATGTAATAGTTGCATAAAACAGTTATTCTGTATCCGAAACACCTAATGTTATAAGAAACAGAATAAGCAACTAAAATGCTACAAGAATAAGCTTTTATTTAGGCATAAAAGTGAAGGTATGTCCTTTGTACTGGCAATGGGTATATTTCACCCTGCAAAATCTGACGTTTGTACCAAAAATGTCCCACTTTGGGCATTTGAAAAGGTGGCAACCCTAAGCAGGTGCAGCACTATGAAGTTGCGAGGCGGGAGTGAACAATTTTGGCTACTCTCCTGCTGCTCAATTAACTTGTTAAATTCTACAGCCATGCTCCAATCACTGTAATGTGACTTTGTCATACATACACTGCATTTTTGTGAATAAATACAGTAAAAAGTGTATGTAACATATAAAATCCATAACAGTAGATCTTTAATGAGCAGGCACTGTAACAGTAAATCTTAACACTGTATCTGTCTTCTATCTCATCACGAATTTTCATCAGCGGTACTTTTGTCCATATACGCATAAAATATGGTCTCAAACCAGTGATCCATGAATTCTTGTGTGATATGCAACATACAAGGTTTTAGAACTTTGGAAATTTAAATGTCAGTCTGACAAAACATAATACTTGCAAAACTTACTGTCACGTGTAAAGTGCTATTGCATGAGGGCAAGCTCCCATGCACCCTATTGTGGGAGAGTTATACCCTACACTCCTGCTACTCAGATACTAACTCTGAGCTCTGCTATTTACAGGTACTAACTGTGAGATTGCTGTACCTCAAAGCAAGGGAAATACAGCAAAACACTGCAGTCTTGGAATTTGTACATATTCCTCCTCTTCACACTTAAATTGCTGTTCAGTTGATCCTAAATCCAGTCCTCTTTTCAATGGGTCACCCCTCACATAGCGCTAATGTTGCTGGACATTTTCTTCTGTTCTCCTAGCCACTTCTGGCCCTCACAGGAAATTATGAATGCAGTAAATCACTATCGTTAGAATGACAAAACAGAACAAAGTACCACAGAAACCTAGTAATATGTTATAATAAAACTATATACACCCTCCCTAGTGGATTGGAGAAAGGGTTGTTCTATTCTTTTAAGTGGCCTCTGTACTCTTATGGTTGTTATACTAAGGAGACTTGCATTGGACTACAATATGTTTTTAGGGATGGTCAGTTTAATAAGAAATCATACTATCTAGTTAGAGCTCCACACATTACTCTCATACTCCTGGGAGGTAGACAACTGCAGAACACCCTACATCATCTTGGAAGACTACCAGTTCTTATCCTACCCATGTGTGTCAAACTTGTACTGTTTTGTGAACAGCAGGCTATCCATCTGTTTCTAATACATCTTGCGCAGAAGCTTTTCAGATATAAACTCAGATATCTTTTGCCCTAGTAGAATGAGCTCTTATTATGCTACAGCCTAAAGACAATACAGTCAGCTAACCGTTTAGATACAGATTGCTTACTGACCAGTTGGCTATCTTTTCTCTTCCTGAATTAAATAAAATGCTTATCAGTATTCTGAATTCAACAGTCTTTAGAACATGTGGCTGTTTCTCAAAATATCTTTTGCAGAACGATGGCAAAATAGTTAATGTCAACCTCTCAGATACAAGGTATGGGCTTTGACTCTGACCTCTGGTTACTGGCTAGGCCTATAATAGTTTGCAGACTTATAGCCTAGTATGAATAATTTATAAAGGTGGGGTTGGCATAATAGTTAAGGTGCTTACCTCAAAGGCAAGAGGTACAGGGTTTGAGCCTCACCAAAGAAAATTGGCTTAGCTTAAAATGGCCAACAAGGGCAGTTAGCCTAGTACTTACTTAAAGCCTATGCATCTATACACTTAGATATGTGTTGCCAATACAAAATGAGCTCTTAACTGTTTCTTGTACATGTTACAACAAACGGTAATATAGTATGCCAACAATTTAGATACAAGCTGCTTACTATTCAGCAGGCCTTCTTTTTCTTTCCTGAATAAAGTAAAATGCTTATCAGTCTTTTCTGAATGCATTTACTGACACTGCTGGGGGTACTGCACTCCTGAGTGTGTCATCCTTCGGATGAGATGTTAAACCAAAGCTCCATCTGTTTGAGTAGGTAATAGCTCAGGAGGATGTAAAAGATCCCATAGCACTTACCAAAAGAGTGGGGTAAGTTCCTTGATGCCTGGTCAAATTTCCCTTAATAGTATAAATACCCCTCAAGTCTCCCCTGAAAAGAAGCTACTAGCCTAATGGGGCTAACCCAGTCAACAAAGGATAAATAACAAAAAAAAAAATCAAATAAATAAATAAAAATCAGGCCCTGTCCCCCATGGTCGGCCTTAGGCATAGGCGAACTAGGCAACCACCTAGGGTGCCGTACAGGCCGGCCTTGTAAAGGGCGCAATTTTGACTTATTTATTTTTTTATTTTAATTAGTGCATTCTTTCTTCCCAGTGCCTACATCAGGTGGCGGGAAGAAAGAATGCACTAACTAAACTAATTAAAATTAAAAAAAGAAATACAAGGGCGTCAGAACCATGGGGGGGTGAGCGCCCTCCTACTTTTACAGCTGCAGCAGGTTGATTGCAATATTAGCGTCTTCTCTTTTAACGAGAATCATGCATGCTTATGCCAGCTTGGAAGTAAATCCAATTTGCAGTCTCACGCAAATTTTAAGCTAGCAGTTCCGTGAAGTGGGGGGCTAAGTCCATGTGGCAGTTTGATTTAGAAAGAAGGTGAGTAAGTGTATGCGTGCGTAATTCAAACCGTTTGTTTCTGTATGCGAAAGAAAGTGTGTGTGTGTGTGTGTGTGTGTGTGTGTGTGTGTGTGTGTGCGTGGGTGTGTGTGTCTGTATAGAATTTCAATTACCCGTTCTGTTTGTATGAGAGATAAAGTGCGTGCGTGTGTATATGTGTGCTGCTAACAGAGAGAAGGCAGATGTGCATGTGTATAATTTAAAAAAAGAAGTTATGTACTCACCATAACGTTCTATCTGAGTAGGTAACTTCATTTGTCAGCAACCTGTGGGTATCGGATCTGACCCAGATCCGAGCCGGCAGCTTTCCAAGCTAGAGATCCGAGCTCCAAGCTTTTTCCCCTTACCCATAATACCCTGCTACCTCCTTCCAATCCTCAGATCACGTTTGCCCATCTATATAACCTCACAACAACAAAACAACAACCTGAAGAATCCTAACCTAAGGATTAACAAATGACCTGAGAAACCATCCTAGGGTTCAGGTAATCAAAGAACCAGGTTAGGGGGAAGGAGGGAGGGTCAGTTGCTGACAAATTAAGTTACCTACTCAGATGGAACGTTATGGTGAGTACATAACGTCTTTATCTGAAGTAGGTAACTTCATTTGATCATCAAACTGTGGGACAGAGTCCCCAGCTACCAAAAACTTGGGAGGTCCTCAAGGAAGGATATTCCGGAGTACTGCAGTGCCAAAGGCCGCCCTAACTCTAGACACTAAATCCAATATATAGTGAGAGATAAAGGTATGAGAGGACACCCAAGTAGCCGCAGAGCAAATGTCATCCAAGGGAACTCTCGACCAGAATGCAGCAGATGTAGCCATAGAGCGGGTAGAATGATACAATACCCCACTCGGGCATTATAGATAAGCTCACCAGCTTAAATATAAACCCCTATGTCACTAGATGGGTTGCAAACTGGCTCAAGGACAAAACCCACATGGTTAGAATTGCTGGAGCCATGTCAGACTCCAAACCAGTTACAAGTGGCGTCCCACAAGGCTCAGTCCTGGGACCTCTCTTGTTCGGTATATATTTCTCGGAGGTACAGGCCAACACAGATGTACTGTGGCTGTCCAAGTTCGCAGATGACTGCAAACTGGGCGCCATAATCGACTCTCCAGCTGACACAAGCATCCTCCAAAAGGGCCTCATAGAAACAGACAACTGGTGCCAGAGCCATGGCCTCAAGTTAACGCCAAAAAGTGTACAGTCATCCCCTTTGGCAAAAACAAAGTGCCCACAAATTACCACATAGGTGGTAATCCATTAAGTACAGAAGAAGTAATTAGGGACCTGGGGACCCAAGTTGATAGCAATCTCTCATTTGACAACCACGTGGCCAAAGTGGTTAGAAAAACATTTTATATAGCCCACCTAATCATGAAGGGTTTCACATCTAGATTAGGGGAGGTCATCGTGCCTCTTTACTCATCCCTCATCAGGCCCATAATCGAGTACAATGCCCCCTTTGGGATGTACCTTACCAAACACCTGCAGCAACTGGAAAGACCCCAAAAGTACCTCACCAAGAGGATCAAAGGGCTCAAACAGATGCTATATGCTGCCCGGTTAAAGAAACTCCAGCTCTACTCGGTGGCATACCGCCTGCTCAGAGGCGACCTGTGCCTGACATATAAAGCCATGTCAAACCCGGAATTAAGGGACATGCTGCACCTCAAAAAATCCAAATCCCATCGAGCTACACGCTCAAGAGACTTGAACCTCAGCACTGAAATAAATAGAACATGCTGGAGGGACAGATTCATAACCCAGAGACTCCCTTCACTCTGGAATAAAATCCCAGTCCAGGTTAGGCAGAGTCCCTCACTGACTGTCTTCAAGAGGAATCTTGATGAGTGGATGGGAGATCGTAGGTTTACCCCGGGTATCACTTCTATGTCACTGTTAGACAGAGGCACAGTATACTAACCTCGAAAAAGGGCATAGCAAAATTAATTTAAAATGGGTGGCGAAAGCCAAACATACTCTGGCTAGGCTTATAAATGCCCTAGGGCAGATAGCCTAGTATGAACCTATGAACCTATGAACCTATGAGCATGAACCCCTGTAGGCTCCAGCAGGCCAGATAGTTTGTATGTGAGCAGAATGCAATTCGAAATCCATCTGGCCAGAGTTACCTTCGACACATGCTTACCGAAGAAGATTTTTGCAAAGGAAACAAAGAGCTGATCAGACTTGCGGAATGCAGCTGTTCTGTGTAAATAAAAATGTAACTGTCTATGAACATCTAACAAATGAAGTTTGTACTCCCCTTTGTTTTGATAATTAGGGAAAAACAACTGGGAGATTAATGGACTGATTGATGTTCGCCTCGGAGGCCACTTTAGGTAGAAAGGATGGGTTAGTCCTGAGAGAGACCCTGTCCTTATGGAAAACTAGATATGGGGCTTTAATACAGAGGGCCTGAAGTTCCGACACCCTTCTAGCAGAGGTAATCGCTACCAAAAGACAGTTTTCCAGAACAAGAATTTCAAATCAACAGAAGCTGCAGGTTCAAAAGGAGGTCCAGTCAGAGCCTGAAGGACCAAAGTTAGATCCCATGGAGGGACGGGGTTCTTAGTAGGAGGTCTCAAGAGGAACGTACCTTTCAGAAAGGTCTTGCAAATCTTGGTGGACGCAAGAGGATTGAGATTGTCCCCAATGTGAAAATGGGAGATGGCAGCCATTTGAACCTTTACAGTAGAAGAACTGGCTCCTTGCTGAAAAATATGAGATAGGAAATAAAGCACTGCTGGGATGGGAGCAGTGAAAGGGTCCAATTTCCTATGAGACGCCCAAATGGAAAAACGCTTCCATTTACTATTGTAAATCTTCCTGGTAGAAGGCTTATGCGCCGCTACGAGGATAGATCTGACTGCAGACGAGATACTGGGAGTCCTAGCAAATAATGGAACTGGATCAACCAAGCTGAGAGCTTGAGATTGACCAGATTCAGAGGTATCAATCCTGAAGGATGAGATATCAGATCTGGGATGGGTCCAAGATCCAGAGTGGAGCTATAAGATGAGACTGTAGGCACGGGAACCGGGCTTGACGAGGCCAGAATAGGGCTATGAGGATAATCTTGTTCCCCAACCGACGAGCTTTCTGTAAGAATTTTGTTATCAACGGAAGAGGAGGATAAGCATAAAGAAGACCGGGTGGCCAAGCATGAACTAGAGCATCTCTGGGGCTTTCCCCGGAGGGGGAATTAGAGCAAAAAACTCACTGCACTTCACGTTGGAAGGCAACGCAAAGAGATCGCAGCAAGGCTGACCCCACTTGCGGAAGATCTGTTTCGCTACTAAGGGATTCAGAGACCACTCATAAGGTGAAAGGATAGTTCGACTCAGTTTGTCCGCTAGGATGTTGGACTGACCCGGAATGTGCGTTGCTAACAGAAAACGGATGGTGGATATCGCCCAGTCCCAAACTCTCATGGCCTCTCGGCAAAGAGGGTAAGACCTGGTCCCCCCCTGTTTGTTGATGTACCAGACCACTGACATGTTGTCTGACTGAATAGCAATAGACCCTGGAGGGAGAAAGGCATGAAGGACTTGCAATGCTAGATGCACCGCCCTCATCTCCAGAACACTGATATGCAGAACGGTCTCTGTCTGGGTCCACGTACCTTCGACAGTTCTGCCCATGTAATGCCCCACCCCCACCCAAGGCAAGAAGCATCTGCGGTCACCGTGGCTTGGGGTTGTGGCATAACAAACCATAACCTTCCAAAGCTCTCGAGATTGGAGCCACCAGATGAGGGAATTTCTGCAAACTCTGCTGAGAGGAATTGGTAAGTCCAACGGGTGGTGAAGGATAGACCACTGAACCTGCAAAGTCCACTGGAGAATCCTCATGTGTAAGCGAGCTAAGGGTGCGAGATTTATTGCTGCTGCCATGGACCCTAAAGCTCTCAGGACTGACTTCACTGATGGGGCCGGTGACCGAAGTAGGGCTAAAACGTGTAAGGTCAAACTGCGAAGTCTGTCTGATGTCAAGAAGGCCTTGGTCTGAAGTGTGTCTATTTTGGCCCCTATGAACTCCAAGGCTTGAACTGGTTGAAGGGATGACTTCTTCAAGATTATGGTGATCCCCAGTCGGGACGCTAGAAGTAGAAAGCAATCCCTGGCTAAGGAAAGTAGATGCCTGGTGGGGGCGGTAAGGAGCTAGTCATCTAGGTAAGGAAAAACCTGTATTCCCTGAAGTCTCAGGTGGGCCGCTACAACTGCCATGACCTTGGTGAACACCCTGGGGGCTGTGGTGAGACCGAAGGGTAAGACCCTGAACTGGTAATGACTGGCCCCTAGCCGAAAGCGGAGGAACTTCCTGGATCGCCTGTCCATGAGAATGTGATAGTACGCATCCTTGAGGTCTATGGAGCACATCCAGTCCTTCTCCTGCAGCAGGGGCAGGATGGATTGAAGCGTGACCATTCAGAATTTCTCCTTGGCAATGAAGAGGTTCATTGTTGAAAGGTCGAGAATTGGCCTTAAGTCCCCCTTCTTTTTTGGCACCAAAAAGAACCTAGAGTAATTGCCTAATCCAGACTGGCCTGGGAGGACGTGCTGGATGGCTCTTTTTTCTAGCAGCTTTTTTACTTCTAAAGCTGCAGCCTCCCTCTGACTGGGTGGAACATCGAGGAGGCGCCTCGACTGAGGAGGCAGGTTTATGAAAGGGATTGAGTAATCTCTGGATATAATTCGAAGCATCCAGTGGTCTGTTGTGATGGACTCCCATTGGGCCAAGTGCTTCAAAAAATGCCCCCCGACTGCCTCCAGAGAGGAGCAGTCGGGCAACCTCTCAGGGCTGCTGCGTGGGTCGGTCAGAAAAAGGTTCCCGCGACCCAAAATTTTTAGGCCCCCCCTCTGCCTCTGGGCTAGCGTCCACCTTGTCCCCCTTTGCCTCTGAAGGATGAAGGGTCCGGAGCGTAACGGGACTGCTGAGACTTCCAGAACCACATCTTCTTTTGTCCTCTCTGGTTCCTGGAAAAGGACCTTTGAGGAGCCGAGAAGCAGACTCCGACAGCAGACAGCGTCTTCCTGTCTTTCTCGCTCTGATGGTCTTCCTGAACAGGGTAGAGTCGAAGGGTGCGTTCGCGAAGGACACCTTGAAAGGTTCCGCAAAATCACAAAGCCAGAGCCAGGCGTGACGCCTTAAGGCAATGCCAGACCCGCTGGCTCTAGCGGCCCCCTGCCGTGGCATGGGAAAGTAGCCGCACAAACGTGTTTGAAACAGATTTCAGAGTGGCCATGCGAGCAGAGAAAGTCCGTTTGTCCTCGGCCGACATGGACTCAGGGGGAGACTCAGTGTATTCTTTCACCAGATCCTGATAAAGTCTAATTACATGGGCCAAATAATTCAGTGCCCTTATGGAAAAGGTAGCTGAAGCAAACATCCGCTTCCCGATATGATCCATCGTCCGAGACTCCTTATCAGGGGGATGGATCGAGGAACTATCCTGGGCCAGTACCTTCTTGGTGGCTGCCAACAGCACCATAGCATCTACAGGGGAACCCTTACTCCAAGCCATCCTATCCACAGGGGGACTAAGAATCCTATCTGGACTCCTGGGGATTGGCTCTACAGTATCCGGTTCCTTCCATGCCCTGGTAGTGATGAGGTCAAGCAGGGATTCGGCCGGAGGGGACACCGAAGAGGTAGACGGATCTGCATCGAACGCCTCCAGGAACAATGACTCGTCCGAGGAAGGTTTTTGGGCTGACCACCCCCCCTTTAGGTGAAGCATTTCCATAATGTCTCCAAAGGAGACATCCTCGGGGGGTGACCTGGGGGAACCTTCCCCTTCCTCCAAATTGATGTCCTCCGTGAGGGACTCAGGGGAGTCCAAGTGCCTCCTCTTACACTTATGTTTGTGAGGGGCCTCCTCGGTGGGACTGTCCGAGGAGGGCTCACCAACAGGGTTGTGTGTCACCAGTGGAACGGGCTGGGGTTTCAACGCAGGCTGTCCCTGGGACTGGATGATGGAAGACAAGCCCATCTACAAGGGAGTGGGGTGGGATCCAAAGAAAGAGCAGGGGGCCTCGAACCTCTCAAGAGGACCCTCTCCACCACGTCGAAAGCCAAGGGTGAACCGATCTCTCTGGACTCCATGGTTAACATTCTTGGATCCAGCGTGGGGATCGGCGTCAGAGCCGAAGCTCTCAGACCCAAGAGGGAAGTGTGCTCCGACCGAAACGGAGCCGAAGACACACTGGCCCCCTTGGATCCGACGCATGGCTCTCGGCCTTGAGAGCTCGGATCCGAAAGGGGATCCTACAAACTTGAGGGCAAGGCCAGTGTCGAGGTAGCAATAACCATCGGCGCCGACTCCCTGACTCCAAGACTCCTCGGATCCGAAGGCTCCGAAACCCAATAGTGGATCGGAGAAGGAGCTATTGGGGCAAAAAGTGTGGCTGAACTCCCCCCCGGATGGGGGGGGATAGGCAGCAGCACTCCCATCTGCAGTTGTTTTTGGAGGAAATGATGCATCATCCGGTCCATATCAGCACCGGAGAGGCTACGGGTTGACCTAGAGGAGGCCACCGAAGCTGGCCTGGAAGGCTGCCGCGATGACCTTGAAGATGGTCGGGCCTACTCCTCTAGTTCCGGGGAAAATGTGGAGAACGGAGCCGAGTGGAGGAGGGCCTGGAGACCTTCTGGGGTGAGGAGAGCAGCTTAGCAGGCCGGGCCGAGTGGGCCCGTCACTTGTGGCTTCTATGCCTCTCTTTCTCTCTCTCTCTCTCTCTCTCTCTCTCTCTCTCTCTCTCTCTCTCTCTCTCTCTCTCTCTCTTGTCTTTTTTTGAGTCCCTCTCTCCCTGGGAAACAATGGGAAGTTGAGTCCCAGCCAGGGGAGAGGGGACAGCAAGCTGACCAGCCGCAGCAGTGGCTGTAGCCACCGAGGGAGAGAAGGAGGAAGCCGACACTGTAAGTAGGAGACCCGCCAGAATCAGCTTATTCCTCCTATCCCTCAGGGCCCGGGGGTTAAAGGCCGCGCAAATTTGGCAGCCCGATGACAAATGTGGTACCCCCAGGCAGAGGACGCACTGAGTGTGGCCATCCACTGGGGAAAGCTTATGGCCACACTCAGTGCACTGAAAAGATGGCCTTTAGGGCTTCGGCCAAGATTTCTAAACTAAAACACACACGTACCCACACAAACACTATAAGGGGAAAGGTTCACTAAGATTTAAACATTTAAACTATGAGAGTAAAACTCAGGGGTTTAAACTAAGGAATTATACTATCCACACACAAAAGCTAAGAAAGATTTTGAGAAAAAAATCTACTTACAATCGTCTAAACGTTAGGAGCTCGAGAAACTTGTGCATGACAAAGCCGCGGCAAACAAGATCTGAGGATTGGAAGGAGGTAGCAGGGTATTGTATTGTGGGTAAGGGGGAGGAGCTTGGAGCTCAGATCTCTAGCTTGGAAAGCTGCTGGCTCGGATCCAGGTCGGATCTGATGCCCTCAGGTTGATGAGGAAAAATGAAGTTACCTACTTCAAATATAGCAGTTCCATTCATTTCTGCATGAGAAAGTACTTGTCTGTGTGTTGTTTGAGAGAGTAGGAATGTGTGGAATTTTGACTAGTTGTTAGTTGCTGTATGAAAGAGAAGGCATGTGTATGTTGCTGTGTGAGAGAGTAGGTATGTGTGTGTGTGTGTGTGTGTGTGTGTGTGTGTGTGTGTGTGTGTGTGTGTGTGTGTGTGTGTGTGTGTGGGTATGTGCGTTTGTGTCTATATATGTGTGGTTGGGGAAATGGAATGAAGTAGTGCCTCTGCTAAAATGATGTATCGGCTGCCAGCAGTGATTACCACAAGGGCACCAGAAAAGGTTTTGTTAGTGCTTGTGGTAATCACCGAGAGATACAGAGACATACAAATTAGTTTGTAATAAGGTCTTCCTCGTTGCAGCAAATGAGACTTTGGATTTCTACTTTCTGAGATCGTAATAAAAAGTCAGTTTTAGTTGCAGTCTAACCACTTGTGGCGAGGCTTGATTTTGAATCTTGGATTACAAGTTTCAATTACTTTAAAAATGAACATATTAGGAAGATAAAATTGCTCCTGGTGTTGTACTTGTAATTATATTTATTCATACAAAAAAAAGGAAGGCATATTATTTCAATTACTGTGGCAATTGCCATTCAAAATATATAAAGAGAGAGAGAGAGAGCTGCTTGTCAATCAACTGCATTTTATGTTGATAAGAAGGAAAGAAGGAAAAAATACGGAGTACTTAAGGACATTAAAAATAAAAATGCATGAAATGCATTTTGTAAACATGGCTTATCAGTCAACCATGTATATAATTTTAAGTTTGAAATCTTGGGCATGGTTTTAAAAAATAACCATTGGGGCAAATTTTGGAAAGTAACTTGTGTACAGACTAAGTTATAGAAATATAGACTGATTGCTTCTCATCGACTGGAAATTAATGCTGGTATTGCTATCAAACCATAATGTGTGACAACTCATTAAGCAATGGTTTACTGAAAGTCATAATGCTGAATGTAAATCCTGAAATGTCAAAATGTTGAAACATTACAATGTTCAACTCAAAATGCCTACTAACAGCATATGTGTAGGACATACTTACACAGCGTCAAAACATAGACAGTCAACAAACAGCAACATTTCTCTTTTAGTGAAACTCAGAAATAATTGCTAACGTAGATCCTGCAGGAAGACAAGTCCAGCTCACTCCACATGTGACAAAGTACATATTTTGATTTCACCATTTTAACATGTTGGTATTTTGATAGTTCTGCATTGTACATTCAGTATTATGGTTTTTGGCATATAGCCTTTCAGTAAATTGGATTGGACCCATCAAACACACTGCAAGAAAAAGACATGTTCCAAAAATGTGATTGTTTTTTATGCTGTTGACTTGAAACATGTTTCAGGTGTGTCTCAATTAGCCCAGAATGCATATTCACTATATTTAAGAGAGCTTGTGCCTTTGTGCTGTTTGACTTAAAAAAGCATCAGGCCTTTGACAATAGACAGTGACAAACTATTGGCTATTAGTGTTAAAAGAAATCTTAGAAGAGAGATATTTTCCAAACTTGTGTTTCCCTGGATATGTTATATTATTCAGCTCTAAAATGCACCTAGTCATGTTGTGTCTTTCGGCTTTTCCCGGTTAGGGGACGCCACAGCGGAACTCCGGTCTGCTAATGATGATTGGCAGCTGATTTTTACGTGCCGAGTTGCCAGCCCTGACGCACAACCTTCAACGAAGGTATGCCCATTCACGCATGTCTCCACACAGAAGATGCTCTAGCTGAGAGTCGAACCGGACAGCGTCTTACCATGAGGCGACAACGCTACCGCAGCACCACCACCATGGATTAAAATGCACCTAGTCATAATTGTTTTAATTATATGATGGACAGATATTTTTCAGATCCAAAACTGTAGATGACAAATGGGTCCAGGTAAGTGACAAACTATTGGCTATTAGTGCTAAAAGAAATCTTAGAAGAAATATATTTTCCAAGCTTGTGTTTCCCTGGATATGTTATGTTATTCAGCTCTAAAATGCACCTAGTCATAATTGTTTTAATTATATGATGGACAGATATTTTTCAGATCCAAAACTGTAGATGACAAATGGGTCCAGGATAACATAGTTCAGTTTGGGTCAAGAAATATGGCATAGACCTCTTTATATTTCAGTTCATGGAGGATATAGTTTGTCAAGACACCTAAATGGTGAAACACCACTTATCTTCCATTCGGATCGGGTAATTTATTGTACCTACGGGTCTAACAAAACTTTAGATGATGATAGAGTATTTGAGTGCATATTGATGGTAGATACATAACGGTAAAACTCATATATGACCTCAGAGCAAAAAGATGGGTATAAGGCCTGAAAATCTAGAAAAACTTGACAAAACCCATATTACCATTTTTCCCCTAGAATAAAGATAAAATTGACATAAATGGCAATACCTGCTAAAACCTACTATCTTAGGACCAAGCAAAAATGTCTTTACTCATCAAAAATAAATCAACACCATTACTTTGTAAAGTAAAAAGGTGTCCTTCTCCCAGCTATTCTTACTCCTTCTGGTTTGCATCTAAGAGTGTAGCACTGTTGATACAGTACTGTTACTTCCTATCTTTTATGTGTGAAGCTGGCATTCATACAGGTAGAGAGTGCCTACATACTGAAAAATTAAAATCTACAAAATCACACATTTATTTTCAAAGAGATCACATCAGGGAAAAACCTTCCAACAAACTTATAAGCCTTACTGATGCTGCATACCCACTTTTAACAAAATGAGACCATCATTCTTAACAATAGCATTAGTGCACATATTTAGCCTTCATGCTGGTCCACAGACAAATTACAGATGCCTAGTAAAACAGTTACCATACTTCCATTGACAAGAGTTTTCACCTTAAAATATCGACTACAAGCCCATGCCTACTTTACCTACTTTGGTTAAGATACAAGGCAAATATATCTATAATCAAATGCATGGCTTTTTTTATGGAATACTGTCTCTTAGCATGATCCATATTCAAACTTTGTCATATTATAATTACTACACTACCACTTCTAACATGAACTGCCTGGCCCCTTTGACTCTGTAACCTACGCATGTTTATGTATAACCTATAACTTTATGGAAATGGGCCCTTACATACTATATATATATATATATATATATATATATATATATATATATATATATATATATATATTTTTTTTTTTTTAATATGGATATATAGTTAGATTCTGCATCATACATCTTAGAATAAAACAATATTTAGAGCAAGAGAGCAGAGGTAAGAAGTAGTTTTATTATTAAGCTAGTGCTTTATTACTCAGAACACATCCTCAAAGCTCAGACCTGCTGTCATTGCACATGTATCATTTTTTTTTTAGTAAAGGTTGTCTGTAATTGGGCTGGACTGATGTGTGATCCAAGCTACATACCAGAGCCTTGCATGGTTCATAAATAGACCCATGTGCATTTGGGTAAGAATATATTCAACCATGTACATGGGGTAGTCTACTTAAGCTGTTAGTATGCAAAATGTATCCCACATTGTCCTCTAAGCTGAGCCAATGAAGACACCAATATGACATTACAACTATTTTTGAATAAATAGATATTACTGATGCCACAACAAAATAACCTCATAACCACATTATAATACAGTTTGTAACTTTATGCTTTTGCTGGCTGGCATAACCAACACCCTTCCAGCTCAACATTAAGGTCAGCCAAGCTGCCTCCGACCTGATTATAAAGATCCTTAGGGCTTGCCTCCCACTCCAAACACCACTTGCCTTGGCCAAGGCTTAATCCTGAAACCAAATTCTGTGATGAAGAGGCCACTGAAATACAACCAGGGGGATAGAAGTGGGGGAAAGCACAAGGCAACCACCAGCTGCCTCTGGTTAATGGCTTAAATTAAGGGTGGCTGGGTGGGATCCTGTAAGTCACTGCCAAACATAGCTCTCAACCTTCCATCGCCAAAATGAGGAACACTCACCTTCATAATGTGGAACACATACTAATGGCTTACTAACAACTTCAACTAGGAAGGTCATAGGATGGTTAAAATATGCTGGTTTTACTTATAAAGAAGATCCTTTAATGAATTAATATGATTAATTTCAATTTACCTTGGATTTCACTTAAAAAAATTCCTAACACTGAATGTGTGACAGACTCTTTCAGTGTGGAACTTTGAGGAATTTCGATGAACATGAACTTTTTAAGACCCCAAATGAAGTATGTTCCTCGCAATGAGGTACACTTGAGAGGTATGCCAAAATGTAACTGAATGCAAATGATGCTCACATAAATAGGGGAGAGGAGCTTCCCACTCCACCTCCCTTCAGTTCACGGACAAATAGGGTCACTGGTAAGCCATTCTTTTCCTTTAAACTCAGTCATTACAGACACCAATTGTATTGCTGATCCTTCATCAATTCCCAAGTATTTATACACTCCCTCTTGCTCAAGTTCTTTTATATCACATTCTTGTCCCAAACTGATGTTTTCCTGGTGCTGCAGTTTTCCTGCTTTAAAGGTTGCTTTTGCACATTTATCAAGGCCAAATGACATTCTGATATTATCTGAAAAAGTTTTGACAACCTTCAGCTGAGCTTTCAGTTCCTCATCTGATGAACTATACAGTTTTAAATCATCAACAAATAGAAGATGAGAAGAATGGTTGCATGCCTGCATTTAGGAATACTTGAATTTGTCTAGAGAACGGTAAAGGTTTTCTGTTTTGCAATGGATGCATCTGATTTAAGGCTTGTAGTTCAGAAGCTTAAGTTGTTGATTTTATTCATTTTAAGTATGCAATTTTGTTTGTCATTGGAAAGTACAGGAGACTTTTTTTTCTATTTCAAGGGGGGAGGGGGCTGGGTTCCAGTATTACAGGCATCTGAGTTGTTGGTTTTCGGACCATTCATCAGGTTATGGACTTCTTTGTCAGGAAGTTTGCAAAGTGTAACTAAATAAAATAAAGAAATGTCTTTTTAATTGAGTAAAAATTGTCAGAAACTATTTATTTTGAAGCTGGCTGTCTAGTTAGCTTGAATGAACGAAGAAGCCATTCAAAAACATAAATAATAAACAGGCTAAAGCTTATTGTGTTGTTTTATTAACTGAGCAGGAATATGGATTGTCAACAAAGTATCATAAGAAAAATGGAAATATATTGCTTATTATTACAGATGATCAACAAATAATTATGTTGGTGAGAGAAAGCAAAGAAGCTACTTACTATATGTTTAGGAAAATATACGTTGTCCACTTTGTTAGCTTGTTTAAGTCTTTCTGGGTAGTCACTTTCTAGATGAGACTTTGTGAGAAAATTGTTACAAAGTATTACCTTTGTATGTAATTATATTTAGGTTCATAGGTTCATAGGTTCATACTAGGCTATCTGCCCTGGGGCATTTATAAGCCTAGCCCGATTGTGTTTGGCTTACGCCACCCCTTGATTTGAGTATACTGTGCCCTTTTTAAAGTTTAGTTTACTGTGCCTCTGTCTAATAGTGACACGGAAGTAATCCCCGGGACAAACCTACGATCCCCCAGCCACTCATCAAGATTCTTCTTGAAGAGAGTCAGTGAGGTGCACTGCCTAACATAAATTGGAATTCTATTCCAGAGCGAAGGGAGCCTCTAGGTTATGAATCTGTCCCTCCAGCATGTTCTATTTATTTCTGTGCTGAGGTTCAAGTCCCTCGAGTGCGTGGCTCTAAGGGATTTAGATTTACTGAGGTGGAGCATGTCCATTAATTCTGGGTTGGACATAGCTTTATATGTCAGGCATAGATCGCCTCAAAAGTAGGCGGTATGCAACTGAGTAGAGCTGGAGTTTTTTTAACCGAGCAGCATATGGCATCTGCTTGAGTCCCTTGATCCTCTTGGTGAGGTACTTTTGGGGTCTTTCTAATTGCTGCAGGTGTCGGATAAGGTACATCCCAAAGGGGGCATTGTATTCTATGATGGGCCTGATGAGGGATGAATAAAGGGGCACAATTACCTCTCTTGATCTAGATGTGAATCCTTTCATGATGAGGTAGGCTATGTAGAAGGTCTTTCTAACCACTTTGGCAATATGGTTGTCAAAGGAGAGATTGCTATCAACTTGGGTCCCCAGATCCCTAATTACTTTCTCTGTACTTAATGGGTTACCACCTATGTGGTAATTTGTGGGCACATTGTTTTTGTCAAAGGGTATGACTATACACTTTTTGGCATTTAGCTTTAGACCATGGCTCTGGCACCAGTTATCCGTCTCTGCGAGACCTTTTTGAAGGATGTTTGTGTCAGCTGGAGAGTCGATTATGGCGCCCAGTTTGCAGTCATCTGCGAACTTGGTGAGCCATAGTCCTCCCACGTTGGCCTGTACCTCAGAAAAGTAAATACCGAACAAGAGAGGTCCCAGGACAGAACCTTGTGGGACGCCACTTGTGACCGGTTTCGAGTCTGACATGGCTCCAGCAACTCTGACTCTGTGGGTTCTGTCTTTGAGACAGTTTGCGACCCATCTTGTGACATAGGGGTTTATATTTAGGCTGGATAGCTTATCTATGATGCCCGAGTGGGGTATTGTGTCAAATGCCTTTGCGAGGTCCAGATAGGCTGTGTGGACTACCTTCCCTTCATCTATGGCCTTGGTGACTGTTTTGAAGAAATCGACCAGGTTCAAAAGGCAGGATCTGCCCTTGATAAAGCCAGATTGGGTAGGATCTAGTGTCTGTAGGTCCCCAATGTCTTTGTTTATGAGTTCCATGATGATCCTCTCCATAGCCTTGCAGACTAGGCTAGTCAGGCTTATGGGGCGATAGTTTCCAGGGTCAGCAGAGGCGCCACCTTTGTGGAGTGGGACCACTGTTGCTGCACGCCATTCTTTGGGCACATATCCTGTAGTGAGGCTGAGATTGTACAGCAGTTTTACTTGAGGGATTAGTTCTTTTTGGAGTTCATGTAGGACACAACCAGGGATGCTATCTGGTCCCATGGAAGCAGTGTTTTTTGCTTTGGGAAGGGCGGCCTTCACCTGAGCATCAGAGATGTTTGGGAGGCTGCACTCTGACGGGATAGATACTTGCTCTTTTGGGGGGGAAAGGGTGGAGAAGTTTGCACTGAACCTGTCTGCCAGGATATTGGCGATGTCTGTGGGTTTAGTGTATTTTTTGTCGTTTAAAATCAACTCAGAACAAGTCTGGGAGTTGCATCCCAGGTTCCTAAAATAACTGAAAAAAGCCTTATGATTGTCTTTAGTGTCCTGTGCAATTTTTCTCTCGAAGCTGGCTTTGGAGGATTTTATGAGGGATCGTAATTTTTTGCTAGTACTGATCAGAGATGTCTTCCCTTTTAGGGATTTTGCTCTATCATGTAGTAGCTTCCTCCTTCTGTTGTACAGTTTATTTATGGCTGGGATCCACCAGACTGGAAGCCTGCCTTTGGATGATTGGGTCTTGATTTTGTTTGGGATAGCATGATCCATACATTCCTGGAGATGTCCGTAGAATGCGTTTATATAGGATTCTGCTGTTTGGGCCGTAGTTGGGGCCTTGAAGGATTCCACTTCGGTTTTGAGAAGTGTGAAGTTCACTTTTGAGAAGTTTTTCACTGTGGTTTGGGGTGGGGTTGGGATGTGGATATCCAGTGAAATTAATTTATGGTCTGATCTTACCAATGAGGGATATACTTCTGGTATGGAGCACAGAGTCCCCATGTTGGTAATGATCAGGTCAAGTATGTTTTCCCCTCTTGTGGGAGTGGTGACTACTTGTTCCATAGCATTTGAGTTTATAAATTCCAGGAACCTTTGGGCTAAGGTGCTGGGGCTTGAGTAATGCTCCCAGTCTATGTTTGGGTAGTTGAAGTCGCCTAATATAATGGTGTTCGGAGAGATCTTCATGTTCTCCAATGTTTTCAGGAAAGCCGAGTGGGATTCCTGACTTTGAGAGGGTGGTCTGTAGGATGCTATAAACTGAAAAGCAGCCTTGCCCACTGTCAGTTGCACATGGATGGTCTTTGATACTTCGTGCAATGCCACTAACCTGGAGGTGTGGATATCCTTGATAAATATGGAAACTCCCCCTCCTTTTGTGGCTCGGTCTGGGTTTTGGGGCCGAAAAGCATGATATGAGGTATAACCTGGTAGTGCTGGGGTGCTCTCTGGAGCCTTGAACCAGGTTTCTGTCACTGCACAGATATCGATGTTCTCCATACTGAGGAGAGCTTCGAGTGCATGCATCTTGAGGTTAAGACTTCTGGCATTTAGCAGCATTACCCTTAGTTTCTTGTTCCTTGTACTGTCTATGGAGGTGGGTTTGAATTTTGAGCCCTGCCTAAAAAAGGCACTATGGGGGTGGCAAGAGCCTTTGCCAATATCCGAAAGCCCAGGGGTGACAGGTGCAAGCCGTCCCTAGAGAAGCAACGTGGCTTGTCGAGCATGTCATCCCAGGCTGACAGACACTGGATCCCCTTTGAATGACACCAAAATTTTAGCCAATTGTTAAAATCGATCATTTTGTCTTTATACTGTGGCATCATTCTAGGTGAGGGTAAGATGCTGCTCAAGGTCAGGGTCATACCGGCATGGGCTACATGATCAGAGAGCTCCTCTATGTCTCTTTTCATGTAGTCGAGGGAGGTACGTCTCAGGTCATTCACGCCAGCATGTACAATGACTGAGTCATATTTGTATTTGCTTTGGAGTGACCTGAGTGCTTGCGTTATGTGGCGGATCCTAGCACCCGACAGGCAGCTCACTGTGACCTTCTCTTTATTCAGCCTGGTGAGCGGGACATCAGTGTGTCTGACAATAGAGTCACCTATTACAAGAGTATCAGGTGTGTTATTCAGCCTTAAGGGCTGTGACTGCTTAGCACACTGACTTTGTGTGCTATGTGTTGTACGTGTTTTGTTTTGGGGTAGCGTTTGCTTGGATGTCTGCTTTGGAGGTCTCTGTTGCTTAGGTAGATTTTTATTTAGAGCCTCCGAGTATGTTTTGTGTTTTATGTGTTTGGTTCGCTGTTGTGGTGGGACTATGTGATACTGGAATTGTGTTGTGTGAGGTTACCTTCTCCTCCTGACTGGTTACACCAGTTTTGAGATGAGAGAGCTCAGCCTCCAGTTTGGCTATATGGTTGCATCTCTCACATATATTTGAACCTGTTTGGAGGAGGAGAGTGTTGTCCGTGTACATGAGACAGTTGTAACATTGCCTCAAAATTCCCAGATTCACCGGCTGGACTGGAGAGGAAACCATTGACTGACCTTTGGACATGCTAGAGTAATATAGGGAACTGAATTAAAACGGACCAATAGGGGACAAGGTAATCGTAGAGAGTATAAGAGTAAGTAGTGCTTATGGTTTATTAGTGCTAAATTGTAAAATTGTTTATTTGGACCAGTGAGGGACCTTAGAATGAGAATATGGTGTTTAATTTGAGAGATAGAGCAGTTCTAAGGGAAAAAGTGAAGAGCAGACTTTGTGGAGCCAGGAATAGTTTAAACCCAATTAGGCGGCGCTTGCCCGATGTTGCGCTATGCGCAAAAACGTGCAAAACCGCGCAAAAGAGGATTTTAAGAGAGGGAGATCAAGGAGTTAGGAATTGACCCAAAATGGCCAATAAAACTACAGTTTTAAGGCATTAACCACTCCCACAGGGGCAGGCAGGCTGCTCAATGTTTATCACTGCCACTGATGAACACAGAGACTTCCCTTTAGCCCAAGCAAACAATGGCCTCCAAGAAACTTACAAACAGTTAAGAACAGCAAATCTGTAACTGAACTTTTTTAAATCTCAGAAAAGTGGGAAAAGCAAGATTTTTTGTTTTTTTTGCTTTTATTTTTTTTTTTATTTATTTCTATTTTTTTTGCTTTTTTTTTTTATTTGACTATGTTACATTTCCTATGTTTCTTACATGCCACTTGCATATATATATATTCATACCTCTCAACTGTGCAGATTTTTGCCTCATATTTTTGGCCTATTCATCATAAAATTTGTGTTTTTTTCTGGCAAATCACTGAGGATTTAAATAACTAAATGCTATCATACATTTGATTTTCAGCCTTCATTTCCTTCAGAAAATGCACGCTAGGACAACTGCTGTTATTCTAGCAAATTTCTAAGTCTGTAAGACTTCATTTATAATCTGTTCCCATTTGCGGGCCTTTGACCCCCCCCCCGCCATTATTTTAGGCTTCATTCAGATTTCTTGTGCTAAGAGGTTGAGAGGTATGGAGGCATGGTATGTAATGTCCTAGTTGCCAATTTATTTGTTGCATTTTAAGAGGGCATAGGGGTTCTGCATTCCTTAGTGTGTCATCATTTTGTTTAAGATGCCTAGTTACTATGAACTTGTCTGTTTCTCAGTCATTCTGTATTGCAATATTATCAGTGTACCATTTTTTCTTTAAAGCAAAGAAGGCAATTAATTCTTCAAGGACAGCAAGTACTGAATTTGTAGATGGAACAGTGAAATGTAAACTAATTTGCCAGTAATATCATCTTCATTAGTTACAAATCTCTTTAATGTAGAATTATTCAGATGATGTTTACTTCTGCAGATTGTGCTTATTGACTGATACTGTTTGAGAGGCCTTTTATGGTTAAAATGTTCTGAAATGGGCAGGTTTGTCATTACTGGGTCATACATTTTGTTTCATTACTTACTGGAAAAATGTTCAAAACTACAAATTTAACACATGTAACAAATGTAAATGTTTTCAGTGTGCAACTAGCTGTTTTTTGTTTAGCAAATGAAACACTGTGTTGTAGAAACTGAAAGCAGTGTTAGTAGCATAATTGCCCTTGATGCAGAAGGCTGTGGATTCCACTCCCACACCATGTAGATGGAGTGCTGATATGCAGTGCCCATATGACTGTTGATTATTTGGTGCATTATAAGGTGGGATAGAGGTTCTACACGCCTGAGTATGGCCTTTTGTATGAGATACCTAGTGACTATGAACTTGTTAGTCATTTTCTATTGCAATATTACCAACTTACCAATTTGTTAATGTAATATAGGCAATTAATTTTTCAAGGGCAGCAGGCATTGAATTTGTAGACAACGTTGACATGTAAAGTTGTTTGCCAGTAGCAACCTCTTCATTAGTTACAGATTTCTTTAATGTGGAATTCAGATGATTTTACTTCTGCATAGATTGTGTGTGTGGAGTAATATTGGTGGATTGTAATGATAGAAGTCTTGAGTGGCCCTTTATTATTGAAATTTTCTGAAATGGGTAGTGTTTGGTTCATACATTTTGTTTCCTTGCTTATTAAAAGAATGTTTAAAACTACAAATTTAAAACATATTCTAACAAGTGGTGCTGTATTATACAAGAAATATAATTCAATACACTTAGGAAAGTGAATTAAAGAATAAATACATGTATGCAAGGCCCTAAAAAAATGTGTGCATGGAGTCTGTTCTGAAAACAGCCCAAAGGTAAACTTAATTCTCCACCAGCCAGATGCATTTCTATGAATGTGGGTTTTCATGCTGTTTCAATGAATGTGAGCTTTGCCATTTCAATGAATATGAGTTTCAAGGGTAGACAAGTTTACTGCTCATGCTAAATCTGTTTTCATTGTGAGACTGTATTGTTTGTTTAGCAAATGGCTATCTGTGTTTGTGCTATTTCAGTATCTGTAATAATTGTAGAAGCAAATAATAGAACATATGCGTAGTAACTGTTGAGATAATCAAATAATGGAATACTGGAATGGCTGAGGAGGGGGCTGCTGCTGGGGGTTGCTGCAGGTGGGGCTGCTCTGGGGTGGCGGTCTATTACCCTTCCTAGAACCCTATTGACCATGATCTGACTCTGGTATTTCAAGTAGAAAATACATATGCAAAGGTAGCTGCAGTTTAACTACATTACAAGGTATCTTTTTCTTCCTGTGCATATAAATAATTTAAGGAAATGACTGGAGTGGCTTTCTTGGGGAATGACCCAGTGGGTGTGGCTCAAATAGAGGTGTTTCATGGGTGTGGTGAGGGTGGGGCTTAAGGGGCGCCGGAGCACTACTTCACCTAGGGTGCCATTTCGGCTAAGGCCGGCCCTGCTGTCCCCTGTTCTATAGTGTAGCCTGCACTGCTTTGAAGGTGACTTAAATAAAAATCATCTTGAAAGACTATCAGTTATGTACATTGCTTTTACTTCTTTCAGGACGATGTGAAGCAATTTAAGTTGTGATCACTCACCCTACCCTGACAGGATGTTGACATGGACTCCCCAAGTACCACCTGGGTAATCTGTTGTTAGGCAAAGGATATTCGATGGTGGAAATAAACGGATTAGTTTGGACAAGATATTTGTATTTGCTCACTGGAGGAATTCTTTATGTACTTAAGGAACTAAACTCTTCAGAGTCACGATCCTTAATGATTTGGCACTTATGAACTTGTTGACACATAATAAGCAAAGATCTGGTCTAGAAATCTTGTCTTTTATGGAGAAAAAAAAGCATGGAGAAAATCCTAACCTATACCACTTCAACTTCTTAGTGCAAGAAATCTGGACAAATCCTAAAATAATGGAAGGGAGGCAAAGGCCCAAAATACAGAGAGATTTTTAAATATTTTTCATATAAATTTAGAAAGTTGCTAGAATAACAGCATTTGTGTTAATATGCATATGAGCAACATATGAGCAACAGTTAGGCAAATGCAGACCACCCATTTTACTGAGGCCTGTAGTCGGAATACAGCTACTTTTGGGAACTAAGCAAAGCAAGGAAATGTCTATTTCCAACTTCTTCATATACAGTGTGGAAAAGGGTGATAGCTAGTGCTTAAATCAGGTTTAGCATATGAAGGATAATCTGCCGCCTTACTCACATTGAAAATGTGTGCATTTATTCATTGTTTTCATAAACATTTTTGATTCAGAGATGTGGTCCCACAACATTACTAAAAAAAATAACAGTTGCTTCAAAATAATATATCCAGGGCATGTCAGGGACTGGCTGGCACAGTTGTAGAGAACTTATAGCTCTTAAACTGGTTTTAAGATTTACAGGCAATGGTGATTACATCTGATCTAAACACATTTACTTGACAACCTGCCATGGAAAAGAACATGTCTAATGAATTATTTGGGAAGAATGTGAGATTAACTTGACATCTGTTGTTTTAACACATAATTTGCAGATAAGGAAAACTTGTAAACCACTGAGCTTAATGCTATAACTATAAAACCAGAGATTCTATGATGTTTTGTTCTGCTGGTTCACTATATAAGACAAATAATGGTGTACGGGAAAAGCAGAAACAATAGGTGAAAATGTTACTGCACTGTACTTTAGTACTGACATTATATCGTACTAATGAAGGCAAATATGACTTATGATCTTATATTTTCAAAGACAGGAGGAAGGGAAATGTAAGCTATCACGTTCTTTAAAGAAAAAATGCATGCTGTCTTGAGCTTGTTTAGAATCTTGATTCGCAGTTAATACGGAAATGTAATGAGGCATAATCCCATGCATCAGAAATTGAATCTCAACTGTTTCAGCAGTATGGTTTGACATTATACATGTACCTCAATGAAAGCATGGTGGCTGGACAAAACAGTTTTTGCTTTCTATAGTACAGTGATTTATTGCCATGAATAGTTGCTGCTGTTTTTCAGTGGGCTTTCTTTGCATAATAATTAATTCCTTTGGAAAATAAAGTAAACAATGCTTTTGGTACACTTATAACTGTAAATGGAAGGTAAGAAGAACATATCATAAGTTGCTAAACATGAGAAAAGCCTAATGGAAAGCAACAAGGCCTCACTCTGAAGAATTGTTGCATCAAGACATTTCTTTAGGTGATACTTTGAGGAATACCGTAACAAACTGAAAAAATGTTTTGTTTTTTTCAAAGAAAAAAGCATTATATTTAAAAATGCAATAATTGTTTAAAATATATATAAAGTTGCATTGTACTTACCTGTTCAGTAAAATGTAAAATGTGAAAGAAAATATGTAAAATGACATACAAATGCATTTACAACTATAAAAATGTATTGAGATTGGAGAAGAAGCTAGACCTTGCTTCACAAATGTGTGGTATTTAACATTATGGCTAGGTCATCTGACGATGACGCCTTATTTGGACAATAGCTTGCTGAAACTTTTCCATTCTAGAGCCTTGAAAATGTAACTCTGGAAACAAGAAATGTATCTTCTAAAACTCAGATGAAAGCCACAGAGAATCCTCTCTGATGAGTTGTAAACAGAAATACTGTTTGTTAAGCCTAGTCAGTTAAAAGTTTTTACTGCTCTGCTTTCTGTAAGTTAATGCTTGAGACAGAGCTCAAGCTATACCGCATATAAAGAGTCTAGAATTTTTACTTTGATCTTAATGCTAGATACTGTATGAGACAGTATGTATATTTTAGCCAGAAGCAGTATTTTTTAATTTATATGTTAGAGTTTTGGCTGAGCATTATTATTTGTGACTGTTTTTATTTTACATTCCTTATGCAATAATATTTACAGTGACATATTTGCTTTTCAAACATATTTTATTTTATTTTTTCCCAGTAAATATTTTTATTATTCAGCCTTGAGTGCTTGTGGATGAGGGTTTATTGATTGGTTTAAGGGGTTATGCATTTTACATCTACCTATAACTGTATGGCATTCACCCACTGAAGGATAACTGCTCAGAGCTAACTGCCATCATTTGAATATTTAAAGGCATGTGTATTTCAAGGGTAAACAGTAAGATGTGTTATTGTTTAGTTAGGTTTGATTGATGGCAGCATACCTTAAGACTTGGAAGACAGGGTATTGGTAATGGCAGTCACCTCTTACCACCACATTCCGAAACACTATATGTGTGTTGGGGGTGCATGAGTGTGTGCATGAACATGCATGCAAAACAACTTAGGTGAAGTTTTAATTGCTGTTGGCAAAGATGCACTGAAAGGCACTGGGCTCAGTCTGAGGTAGGTAACATCCTGTGATGTCAGTGATTATAACTAATGCTTAGCTGTGCAATGTGAAATTCATTTGAGTGTGACAAAACCTGGCTATTGCCCAAGGCAGCGCTATACATTTACTGACTATCCTTCAGGTCAAGTTTCCTCTATATCCTAATTGGTACTACTGGTGGGATTCAGATCTCAAACTGCTGGTTTTATTGAAATCAGCCCTTGACCATTTTATATGAATTAGTAGACAGGGGTTGTATTTTGTAAAGTGGACTTTTGTATCCAGTAAAATAGTTTTGGTCACCAAGAAGTGTATATACCCTTGCGGCTACAAGATAAATATATAGAAGTGTAACTTGCAGCACAGCATCTCAGTTCACCCCAGGTTACCTCAGAACTCCGTTAGAACTGAAGAGACTGGAGCTGGAGTTGAAACAAGTAGATACTGAGAGGGGGAAATATAGCTTGAGGTGCAAAAGGGCAAGAGCAGACAGAAACAGTAACAACAAAGACAGGTCTAAGCTGCTGAAAAGAAAAGCAGAAAAAAGGCAAGGAGAACAAGCAGAAGCAACACCAGCATGTCAGCAAGATGTTTGCCCTTCCTAAAAAGGCATGTGAGAAATGGATGGAAAAGCTGAATCTTAAATGCCAAGGTCATTGCCAAACTGTTTTCCTCAGTTAAATTTCTCTAAGTTTTTTGGGTTTCTAATACCATGACAGGAATGGACTCCATTTCTAAGTCACATTATAATTAAAGTTCCTGATTTTAGGTTTGCTGTAATCTTTTATGTTAGCCAACAATTTTCTTCACAGCACCTGTAAGGTGCCCAGGACTAAATCTTTCTGCAATTCATTCAGAGTTACATGTACAGATAGAATATCTAAGTATGACTGTAGAGTCTTTTTTATTAGACCCATTGCTCCTACCACTATTGGAACTGTCCGGGCATCTTTCTTCCGCAATATTCTCATTTCTGCCTGAAAATCCTGATATTGTATTAATTATAGTGTGTTACATACAGATAGGCACATTCATTGATAAATGATACTTTTGTCTTTTTTCAGGTTTTCTTACATCTGTTTTGAACTGTTGGTAATGGGTGATCCCATGTGATGTACACTTCATCATTCTCTATAATGCTTCGGGGTTCATGTTTCCACTGCTTCTCAGCTACTTCTACTGTGTAGTATTTGCACAGCCCCAATGAAATAGTCTTGCCTCATTATTGTGCCTTTCAGTGTACAGGCCCACTGCCATGACTGTATCACACCCAGCAAGATGATTCATGACTGTTTTCAATTCTTTTTGCAGAACTTACTCTGTTTCTCCCACATGTTCAACAGACTTTGTGAACCAACATGTATGTAGTCCACTGTCCTTGATGCCATTATTAACCTTTCATCATTTGGTTTCAACTCACCTCTTCTTAACCATTCCTGCATCAAATCCTAATCAGCATGAGGTTATTCCAGGAGATCTTTACAACTGTCACTATATTTATGGCTTTTTCACACTTCTTTCCTCTTCTTCTGATCTTTCTCCATCTATTCATTATTAGGTTTTGGCATATTCAGTTGTGGTTAATTTTTTTTGTCTACTTCTAGTTTGATTCTGTTCCTGCTTGACACTGAAATGCTTCTGCTAAACTAAGCAGAGGTCACCATAGACTTCCTCTGCTCATGTTTTAAAACAGTCACAATGTTTGGATCTGATGAGATCAGTAGATATGTACACAGCTCAATGACTGCAGATAAGTGTAATTGGTTTTGAGGAGTCCCATACCTCCTTCTGAGAGAAGATTATATAATCTTAGTATACACTGATTTTATGCATTTTTCTTGTCTTCCTAGCCAACTGATTCAATACCTTTTGGTGTCAGTCAATCACACTAAAAATAAAAGTTATGTATTTACCATAACAATAGATCCATGTTGTCTAATTTCTGCCAGTTCAACATATGGATTTTCGGATCCAACCTTGGCACCAATTCTGAAACTTCTTGGATTCAGGGCTCTGATGTCTTCCCTACCCATAATTCTCTCCACTCCATCTTTGTACCTCAAATTGAAAATGCAATCAAGATCAAGACTAAACATTGCATATAGGTAAAAAAACAGGACTGGAAGCCACTCTCTTAAGACTGCTCACAAACAGAGAGTAGGAGAAAACTACCAGGTCAGAAACCCATTTGTGTCAGTTTGGAAGGGGGCAAGATGGAAGTAGGTTGAACTGGAAGAAAATCAGACAACATGGATCTATCCTTATCATAAGTATGTATCTTTTGTATCCAGCATTGTCTATTTTTATCTGATTCAACACATGGGACAGATTCCCTAGCTGTTTTACCTGGGTGGTATCAAGGAAGGGCATTTTTAGAATGGTGGAACTAAATGAAAAATGTGATCTGGACTCAACATCCAGATTGTAATGAGTCACAAAAGTGTGAACAGTTGACCAAGTTGCTCCAGCACAAATAATATCAAAAACGTCTACTGGTAAAGGCTGTTCATGTGGCCATTGCCTTTATAGAATTTAGACACAGTCCTTTTTACTGTAGAGAAAAGAAATGCAGCCTGATAACCATCGAGAAAGAGTACCCTTAGCAACTGCCTTTTAGGTCTTGAGAAAGCAACAAATACTTGATCAGACTTTCTGAATTGCTTGGTCACATGAAGACAGAACTTACGTTGGAGATGAAGTCTAGCACATGTAAAATGTATTCACCTGTGTGAGAATCTGGGAGAAAATACTGGCAGTTTTATTGACTGAATTAAATTTGTCATGGATGACACCTTAGGAAGGAAGGATCCATTAGTTCTCAAGGAAACTCTGTCTTTACGGAACATTAGATAGGGAGGTTTGCAGGAAATGGCTTGCAGCTCAGAAATCCATTTGGATAATGTAACAACCACCAGAAAAATTGCATTCCAATACTGGAATGTCAAAGCAACTGTTGCTGCTTGTTCAAAAGGGGGGTTAGTTAATGCTTGTAGCATGGTAGTAATATCCCAGGGAGGTACTGGATCTCGGATAGGTGGTTGCAGAAGAAAAGTTCCTTTCAAAAAAGAGACTCTTAAGGAAGCTACAGAATTGTCATTCTGCCCTATGAGGAAATTTGAGATTGTGGCCACTTGCACTTTGATAGTGGAATAACTAGAGCCACTGTGGAAAAGTTCAGACAAGAATTCTAATACGGGAGGAACAAGGGCAGGAAAAAGGGTCCAAGCCTTTTGACATAGCCCAAACTGGAAATCTCGTCTATGGCAGATATTTTTAGTGGACTGTTTTTGACAGGTTGATATGATCTGAACAATTGATTTTGGGGGGCCTGGCATCTCTGGCTAAGGTTAGAACTGAAGGAACCAAGTGGTTAATTTTATAGATCTCTGGTCCAGAGGAGGCAATAAGGATTGGTGTATTAACAGACTTGGATGTTGATCCAACAGCCATGGTGGATGTACTAGTAGAGACCACAGAAATGGAAACCATGTTTGTTGGGGCCAGAAAGGAGCAATGAGGATCACTCTGGCCTTGCACATTCTTGCTTTCTGGATGAATCTGTTCATTTAGGGCAATGGGAGAAAAGCATAAAGGAGATCTGAGGGCCATGTGTGGTGACTGTTCCTTTGGAGGGATCAGGGCAAACTAACTGCTGCACTTACTGATTAGGTAGGATGCAAACAGGTTGCAGCAAGTTAGTCTTCAGGGATGGAATTTTAAGGCTGTCACTGTTGGACTGAGAAACCACTCATGAAGCATTAAGATCATTCTGCTCAATTTGTCTGCTATTACACTGGATGTCCCCAATATACACACTGCCATCAGAAAGAGATGAGAAGACATATCCCATTGCCAAACTCTCATGCCCTCTTGACAAAGGGGATAGGAGCATGTTATTCCCTATTTGTTGATGTACCAGACTACAGACATGCTTTCTGACTGTATTGAAATCAATCTCTTGGAGGAGACAGCCTGGAATGCCTGCAACACTAGAGGGACTGCCCTCATCTCCAAGATACTGATGTGAAGACTTACCTCTATATGTGACCAAGTACCTTGGACCATCCGCCATTCAAAATGCACCTCCTCCCCACCCTAGGAGAGAGATGGCTATGGTTACTACAGCCACAGGGGGATCCATTTTGAAATGGTATCCTTCTGTCATTGAAGGAGATTTTGCCCATCAGGAGATGCGTTTTCTGCAGATTTGAGAGATGCACATTTTTGTATGCAGTGGATGAATGTTTTGAGACCACTGCACAGTGACAGTCAAGTGAAGCATTCTCATGTAAAATCTGGCGAGTGGAACACCATTATGACTGTACAGACCACTAAACCTAAAAGTTAAAGGATCAACCTTGCTGGAGGAGAAGAGTGATGAAGTACCTGTGTAGCTGTGAGGTGCAGAGAGAGCACTCTGGGATGGGGAAGCCTGGTGATCTGTAGTACTGTGTCTAGATGCCATCTGATAAATTTTATCTGCTGTGTCGGGGTTAGGAGATTCTTGGGTAGGTTGATAGTAATCCCTGGATTTTGCATTAGGTGGAGCAGAAGGTCCAGATGATGTAACAACATATTCCTGGAGGTAACAGTTAGGGACCAATCATTGAGATATGAGAAAACTTGGATCTCTAGAAGGCATAGGTGATCTGCCACCACTGCCATTCTCTTGGCATACACTCTAGGGGCTGTGGTGAGACTGAAAGGCAGGGTCTGAATTGATAGTGCATGGCTCCCAGATGGAAACAGAGGAATTTCCTTGATTACGTCTTTATCTTCACATGATAGGATACATCCTAGAGACGCATATGCGGCAAATTATTTATTTGACGTTTGTTAACCGGGTTAGTCTGACTGGGCTACAAGCACTTTTTCAGCAGAGGCCCGAGAAGAACCAAAAGAAAACATAAACCATGAACAAATTAAAAGAAAACATAATCCATGACAAATACAATAGTGCCTACTATTAGTAACAATAAAGCAATTTTAACCCTCACCTAGAATGATGCCACAGTATAAAGACAAAATTATCGATTTTAACAACTGGCTAAAATTTTGGTGTCATTCTCCAGTGTCTGTCAGCCTGGGATGACATGCTCGACAAGCCACGTTGCTTCGCTAGGGACGGCTTGCACCTGTCACCCCTGGGCTTTCTGACATTGGCAAAGGCTCTTGCCACCCCCATAGTGCCTTTTTTAGGCAAGGCTCAAAAGTCAAACCCACCTCCATAGACAGCACAAGGAACAAGAAACTAAAGGTAATGCTGCTAAACGCCAGAAGTCTTAACCTCAAGATACATGCACTCGAAGCTCTCCTCAGTATGGAGAACATCAATATCTGTGCAGTGACAGAAACCTGGTTCAAGGCTCCAGAGAGCACCCCAGCACTACCAGGTTATACCTCATATCATCCTTTTAGGCCCCAAAACCCGGACCGAACTACAAAAGGAGGGGGAGTTTCCATATTTATCAAGGATATCCACACCTCCAGGTTAGTGGCATTGCACGAAGTATCGGAGACCATCCATGTGCAACTGACAGTGGGCAAGACTGCTTTTCAGTTTATAGTATCCTACAGACCACCCTCTCAAAGTCAGGAATCCCACTTGGCTTTCCTGAAAACATTGGAGAACATGAAGATCTCTCCGAACACCATTATATTGGGCGACTTCAACTACCCAAACATAGACTGGGAGCATTACTCAAGCCCCAGCACCTTAGCCCAAAGGTTCCTGGAATTTATAAACTCAAATGCTATGGAACAACTAGTCGCCACTCCCACAAGAGGGGAAAACATACTAGACCTGATCATTACCAACATGGGGACTCTATGCTCCATACCAGAAGTATATCCCTCATTGGTAAGATCAGACCATAAATTAATTTCACTGGATATCCACATCCCGGCCCAACCCCCAGCCCAGAAAACCACAGTGAAAAACTTCTCAAAAGCGAACTTCACACTTCTCAAAACCGAAGTGGAATCCTTCAAGGCCCCAGAGCCAGTGGAAACTACGGCCCAAACTGCAGAATCCTATATAAACACATTCTACGGACATCTCCAGGAATGCAATACAATCATCCAAAGGCAGGCGTCCAGTCTGGTGGACCCCAGCCATAAATAAACTGTACAACAGAAGGAGGAAGCTACTACATGATAGAGCAAAATCCCTAAAAGGGAAGGCATCTCTGATCAGTACTAGCAAAAAATTACGATCCCTCATAAAATCCTCCAAGGCCAGCTTCGAGAGAAAAATTGCACAGGACACTAAAGACAATCATAAGGCTTTTTTCAGTTATGTTAGGAACCTGGGATGCAACTCCCAGACTTGTTCTGAGTTGATTCTAAACGACAAAAAAATACACTGAACCCACAGACGTCGCCAATATCCTGGCAGACAGGTTCAGTGCAAACTTCTCCACCCCCTCCCCCCCCAAAGAGCAAGTATCTATCCCGGCAGAGTGCAGCCTCCCAAACATCTCTGATGCTCAGGTGAAGGCCGCCCTCTCCAAAGCAAAAACCACTGCTTCCATGGGACCAGATGGCGTTCCGGGTTGCATCCTACATGAACTCCAAGAAGAACTAATCCCTCAGGTAAACCTGCTGAACAATCCCAGCCTCACTACAGGATATGTGCCCAAAGAATGGCGTACAGCAACAGTTGTCCCACTCCACAAAGGTGGCACCTCTGCTGACCCTGGAAACTATCGCCCCATAAGCCTGACTAGTCTAGTCTGCAAGGCTATGGAAAGGATCATCATGGAACTCATAAACAAAGACATTGGGGACCTACAGACACTAGACCCTACCCAATTTGGCTTCATCAAGGGCAAATCCTGCCTTTTGAACCTGGTCAACTTCTTCGAAACAGTCACCAAGGCCATAGATGAAGGGAAGGTAGTCCACACAGCCTATCTGGACCTCGCAAAGGCATATGACACAATACCCCACTCGGACATCATAGATAAGCTATCCAGCCTAAATATAAACCCCTGTGTCACACGATGGGTCACAAACTGGCTCGAAGACAGAACCCACAGAGTCAGTGTTGCTGCAGCCATGTCAGAATCGAAACCGGTCACAAGTGGCGTCCCACAAGGTTCTGTCCTGGGACCTCTCTTGTTCGGTATTTACTTTTCTGAGGTACAGGCCACCAAGTTCGCAGATGACTGCAAACTGGGCGCCATAATCGACTCTCCAGCTGACACAAACATCCTTCAAAAGGTCTCATGAGATGGATAACTGGTGCCAGAGCCATGGTCTAAAGCTAAATGCCAAAAGTGTATAGTCATACCCTTTGGCAAAAACAATGTGCCCACAAATTACCACATAGGTGGTAACCCATTAAGTACAGAGAAAGTAATTAGGGATCTGGGGACCCAAGTTGATAACAATCTCTCCTTTGACAACCACATTGCCAAAGTGGTTAGAAAGACCTTCTACATAGCCCACCTCATCATGAAGGGATTCACATCTAGATCAAGAGAGGTAACCGTGCCCCTTTATTCATCCCTCATCAGGCCCATCATAGAATACAATGCCCCCTTTGGGATGTACCTTACCCGACACCTGCAGCAATTAGAAAGACCCTAAAAGTACCTCACCAGGAGGATCAAGGGACTCAAACAGATGCCATATGCTGCTCGGTTAAAAAAAACTCCAGCTCTACTTAGCTGCATACCGCCTACTTCGAGGCGATCTATGCCTGACATATAAAGCTATGTCCAACCCAGAATTAATGGACATGCTCCACCTCAGTAAATCTAAATCCCTTAGAGCCACGCGCTCGAGGGACTTGAACCTCAGCACAGAAATAAATAGAACATGCTGGAGGGACAGACTCATAACCCAGAGGCTCCCTTCGCTCTGGAATAGAATTCTAATTCATGTTAGGCAGAGCACCTCACTGACTCTCTTCAAGAAGAATCTTGATGAGTGGATGGGAGATCGTAGGTTTGTCCCGGGGATTACTTCCGTGTCACTATTAGACAGAGGCACAGTAAACTAAACTTTAAAAAGGGCACAGTATACTCAAATCAAGGGGTGGTGTAAGCAAACACAATCGGGCTAGGTTTATAAATGCCCCAGGGCAGATAGCCTAGTATGAACATATGAACCTAAGGCATGTCAGTACAGAAACAGACTTTTAGACAAAGCTTATGTAGTTTCATATATATACAGAGGGTAAGAATACAGTTAACAATTAGCAAATAACAATTACAGTTACATTGGGATAAGGAGTGTAATCATCCACATCCAATCATTCTCCCTCAGTAGAGGCAAAATGGACTGAATCATGACCATCCAGAATTATGTCTGTTTTACAAACTGATTTTGATGACTCAGACCCAAAATGGATCTGAGGTCCCATGTTTTTTGGGTACTAAAAAGAACCTTGAATAGACTCCAGACTCTAATTTGTCTTTGGAAACCAGCTGGATGACTCATTTTCTTAGCAGCTTTGAAACTTCTGCTGCTAAGAGTTCCTACTGACTGGGTGGAACATCAGGAACTTTCTTCATTTTTACTGGAGGAAGAAAAAAGGGAATATAATACCCCCCTGGAAATTATGTTTAGCACCCAAGTATCTGTTATATTTTTTCCAAGTTTACAGGTGCATGGATACCCCCCCCCCCCGAATGCCTCCAGAGTGCAGCAGTCAGGCAGCCCTTCAGGAGTTCTGACAAAATTAGAGATTGCCCTTTTCTCCACTGCTGTGCAACCTCAAAGTTGGTATATATAATTCCAGGAGTAAGAGGGGTGCCCCCCACATGGGGTGCACAGGGGGGCTTGTCCTCTGCAAAAAAAAAAAAAAAAAATATTTCAATGTTCACTAATGGCAGTTTTGGCAAACAGGTTATAGTTTATTTGTGTTTGCCAAAACTGCCTTTGATGAACTGACATGAATTCAACTGGTAGTACTACCAAGTCCAGTGCTAAGCAAGAACTAAAGGCTTCTGAGAATATGGACTTGTCAGGTAAAGGGCCCTAGGTGGACCATCTCTCTATCTCTCTCTCTGTTTCATCAGTTCAGGAATCTGACTGAAGGTGACATCTTCTGAGGGAGATCTAAGGAAGCCTTCACCTTAATCCAAATCCATGTCTTCAGTGAAAGACTCTGGAGATAAGTCTATGTGCTTCCACTTGCACGTCTGTTTGTTATGAACTGGTTCCAGTGGAAGATCAGAAGGCTCAGAATCAGACTGAGAGCTAATATACCACACAGTCTTGGAAGCCTTTAGTTCTGACTTTCCCTACCTGACAGAGTAATGGGAAGTAAAAGCAAAATCTTGTAGGATTTGGATGGAACCCTACAGCATTCTGTATCTACTTCCCATCACTCTATCAGACAGGGAAAGTCAGAGCCACAGGTTTCTAAGATGGTGTGCTATATTAGCTCCCAGTATTAAAAGACAGAAAATCCCCCACTTTAATTTTCACCTCAGATCCCTCATATATCCTTCTAATTAACCTTATTATTGCGTCAGGGAAAGCATATGCTTCCATTTCCCTGCTCATAAACCACAGCTTACTCTGTCGAATGCTTAGTCTGCATTAAGACCCATCAATAATAATGGTATCTTCTTACATTCTGCTTCTCTCTGGATCATCATTGCTCTATTAATGTTGTCAGATGTTTGACTCCCCTTCACAAAAACACAGAGATCCATATCTATCAATTTTGGCATCATCTTTGCCATTCCTTTAGCCATTACAGACATGCGCACTTTATAATCATGGTTTAGAATCAAAATGGGCATTATGAAAGTAGATTTTATGGGTCTTTATCATCTTTAGGTATTACATCCACCACAGCTTTCTTCCAGGATGTTGGTGCTTCCTTCTCATCCTTTTAAAATTCTGTTAAAACCTTCCAGATCCTTATCACTTTCTTCCCTCCTAGCTTCCAAACTTCCACAGGAATACCATCTAATCCTGGAGACGTTCCTGTATATTCGTTATACATCATTTTTATATCAACTCCTCCTACCATAACTGCTAATAACTGAATGTCTTCTATCTCTAACCTTAGCATATTTAGTTCTTCCATAAACATTTCCATTTATACTTTTTCTTGATTTCCACATTTTCTGCTTTATACAGCTTTTCATAAAATATTTATACTGCTTTTATAGGATCTCTGGTTATTTTCTTTGTTACAGGCTCCCTAAGCTTGGGCTTGGGCTTGGCAACAGCCCTTACAACTTTCTGTGCCTAAGCCATTATGCTAAAAGTTTTTATGCTCTGGAGTTTTTACCAAAAAAAAAAAAAACAAAAAACAGTTACTTAAAAGCAATTATTGAGGTAGCTCCTTATTTTCGCTTTACCACTCTGCAACTGCACTTCTTCTTGTTCAGTGAAATTTCCCCTACGCTGCAAAAATATAACTTTTGTTAGTCCCTCTTGTTGATTCATAACAATATCAATTTTTTCTTTCATTTCTACACTATTTTTAAACTCTTTTATTTTCTCTCTCTCTCTCTAGCTACATTTTCTGAAGAAATTACTATCTTTCCAAATATCTCCTGAACGAGTTCCTCTACCAATTCCTTAAATTCCCCTCTGTTTAACAGATAGGTGGGTAAACAGAGTCTCATTTTTATTTCATTACCCTGCATTTTTATTTTAGTTACTACTGTGTGATCTGAAATAGTAATTGGATGTGTATCAAAACTTTCAATTAAATACACATGTTCCTGTGCAATATAATTTCTCTGTATCTACCTTGGGGAATAATAATATAAATGCTCTCTTTCTGAGCTACTACTACTGACTTTGCATCTTACATACCAAATATTTTCATATATTGGACAGCACAGTGGTGCAGCGGTTGTGTTGTCGCCTCACAGCAGCAGGTTCTCCGGTTCAATTCTTGACTGGGGTACCTTTTGTGTGGAGTCTACATGTCCTACCTACTTTCATTTGGGTTTCCTCCAGGTGCTCCAGTTTCCTCCCACTTTACAAAGACATGCATCTGGAATGTTTCTCCATGGGCCTCCACTGAAAATTAGCTTTGTTCCAAGTCAGAAATTCCTGGCAAACAAATGTTAAAATAAAATAAAAGATAAATAAATTTCTTCAAAAATATACCTTCTTTTGTTATACTTTCCCTCAAGCCCCCCCCCCCCAATGCATCCTCACTGTTGCAAATCAAATTCTAGTCCACACCTGTAAGTAATATTCCTTGTTGAAAGCTGATTATTTCTCACAGAATTTTTAAGCACTACTGTAGCACTTTTAGGTGTAATACAAATACATGCCAGTGAAATCCTCCAATCTTGCCAGTACCCCCTTACTATTACAAATCTACCATTGTTATCTGTTTCCCTTTTCTATCACTATTGGAGCTTCTCTAGCAATTAATATAAGAACTCCCATTTTTCTTTGTCCAATATATTCCACTGAATAACCATCATGAAATCCTTTCTTTATCAAATTCACAAGTTCAGTTTTTCCAAATGTGTCTCTTATAGCATTGCTATTTGCACTCTGCATTTCTTAATATAGTTCAGTGCACTTTCTTTTTCGTATAAACCTGTGAGACCTTTTACATTCAAAGATAATATGGAAAGTGCTGCCATTATGATAAGTTAATATTTCCACCTATGTGCAACTCTCAATCAGTCACACAGAGAACATTCAGAGTTTCATATCACAATAGTTTTACTTTTTTTGTTAGCTTAGTTAGTCTGGGAAAGCAGGCAAGGATGTCAGCAGAGGAGTATGGCAAGCTGACAAAGAGCCAGCTGGCTGAGATGTGCCAAGACAAAGGACTGGTTCAGGGCAACCTGACTAAAGCAGAGATGGTTGCAGCCTTAGTCACAGCTGGATCACAGAATAGCAACCCGGAGGATAATCAGACTGGTCTTGGGAATGTACAACTCTCAGAAAATGAACAGTTTATCCTTTGCATAGATGACTTAAAAATCCATCTGCAGTTAAAGAGACTTGAACTGGAGGCCAAAAGTTTGGAATTGGAATCAGCAGACAGACTGCGGCAGGAGAAGCAAATGGAATTAAAAGCAGCAGAGAGACTGAGATGTCTGGAAGCTGAGGAGAATGAGAGGCAAAGGCAACATGAGAAGGAGATGCTGACTCTTCGCTAGGGTCATGGAGGTAATGAGGAACGGAGTAACCGAACCCCAGAAGCAACAAAGGTCAGTAAATTTCTTCCACGATTTACAGAAAGAGACAATTTTGATAGTTTCATTCATATGTTTGAAAGGGTATATAAGCAGTATAATACTGACCAAGAGTTCTGCATACGGTTCCTGACCCCCTTACTCCATGGTAAAGCTGTAACTGCTATTTCTAAATTGTCTGATACTGATTGCTTAAATTATAATGCTGTAAAAACTGTCTTTTAGAATGTCTAAAGTTAACACCTGAGGCTTATAGGAAACTGTTTTGTGACCATAGACACAAGACAGATGAAAGTGTGTGGAATATTGCTGAATTAAGCACTTATTTTCAAAGGTGTGTGAGTGGGTGTCAGGTCACCACTTCTGAAGGGCTGGAAGACCTTTTGGTGAGAGAACAAGCCCTTAGCACTTTGCCTGAGGACATGAGAATCTGGCTGGCAGACAGGCAATGCAATACTGCAGATGAGTTGGGGAAGAAAGGAGACCTATTACCTATCAAACAGGGCATTGTTGCACAGGAAAGGGATACCCAGTGCTGAGGTCTAAGGGAACCCATGGTAGGCAAACTAAACTGTCACAACACACTCTGTCAGTAAGAGGGGAAACCACTAATTCAGGTATACTTCCAGGACCATGGGTTAAATGCTTTAAATGCAATCAGGGGGCCATGTAGCATACAGATGTCCAGGGAGGCAAGGTGGGGAACAAAAGGTGGGAGAGCCAGTAAGTGGGAATGAGAGGATGCCAGCAGTAAGTTGTCTGGAGACAACAAGGGCACCAAACTACCACAAGAGGTTACATCTTCTCTTGGTAAATGGGAAAGAGGCCACTGCTAAGGGAGACACAGCCTCTGACCTAAACATTGCGAAGCCTGCAATGGTTAAAGAGGAGCACTACTTGCTTGGGCACTCTACTCCAGTCAGAGCTTTAGGAGGGACCCCATTCCAAATATCTTTGGCTAGAGTTCACCTTGACTGGGAGGGTGGAAAAGGAACCCAGCAAGTAGATGTGTTTGAGGATATCCCTGCAGATGTTTTGATAGGGAATGATTTTGATAATGCAGTACCTTGTGTGCATGCAGTGACAGACAGTCAGGCTTGGAGACAAGCATGTGGGTCTAGTAGCCTGGGGGAGACCCAGCCAGACAGCAGACTTCAAGCCAGGACTAGTGTGGTGGTTACTTCTGACAAGGAGCTACCCTGTAGCAGTGAGACTGAATGTGAGCCACAGATGCTTGTGGGTACCAATGTTCACTTGAACAGAGTGATTACAAGGGCAGAGGTGAGTAGCAGCACCCAGGCTGACAGTGAGGCACCACTGTTAGAGGATGCCAGACCTCCTGTGGAAGGGGAGCTAGGAAGGGTTATAAAGAGAGAGTTGACACAGGCTCGGCTGTCAACCCTACATTACAAGGCCTGAGGGAGGTAGCTAGTGAGGCACCTGTTTCTCAAGGGAAGGGGGAATCTGTACACTGGGAAAAAGCATTACTGTATAGAGAGTGGACCCCTGGGGGTGGGCTGGAGGGTGACAGAATACAGCAGTTGGTAGTGCCCAGGGCCTACCATCTGCACTCCTAGCCATAGCCCATGACATTCCCTTTGCAGGTCATATGGGCATAAAGCAAACCAAGAGACATACTATGCAGAACTTTTATTGGTCTGGGATTTCTAGAGATGCAACATGCTACTGCAGGACCTTTGAGCAGTCCCAAAAGGTGGGCAAGGCAGGAGTCAAGGTGAAAGCTCCTTTGATGCCTTTGCCTGTGATTGAGGAGCCATTTCAGAGGGTAGCTATGGATATTGTGGGACCTCTGAGTACCCCACGTTCCAGAGGGAAAAAGTATATCCTAGTGATAGTAGATTATGCTACCAGATAACCTGAGGTAGTGGCTCTGTCCTCCACTGAGGTAGAAAAGGTGGCTAATGCTTCATTAGAGATTTTCAGCAGAGTAAGTTTCCCAAAAGAAATACTAACTGACAGTGGTGCCAATTTCATATCAGACCTGCTGGCTTGTCTGTGGAAGTACTGTGGGGTTAAGCACCTAAAAACCACCCCTACCATCCCCAGACTAAAGGTCTTTTTGAGAGGTTAAACTCTACACTCAAGACCATGCTACGGGTATCTGCAGACCAGCTCAAGAGGGAGTAGAACAAATATGTGCCCCATCTGTTGTTTGCTTACAGGGAGGTGCCCCAGGAATACACAGGTTTTCACCCTTTGAGTTGCTGTATGGGTATATGTTGAGGCCACCTCTAGATTTGATTCCAGATAAGTGGGAGGGTGAGTGTGAATCCCACAAGGAATCTGTTGTGGTATATGACCTAAACCGCAGGACAAGACTCAGGGAACATATGGGATTGACCCAGGAGAACCTGGCAGAAGCCCAACAGCAGAAAAGGAGGTCTGGTATGACAGGAATGCTCGAGCTAGAGTATGCTGTATGGCAGCAGGTAATGGTTCTCATTTCTGTTAGACACAACAAGCTGTAGACAGCTTGGAAGGGACCCTTCAAAGTGGTAATGAAGGTCAGTGATTTTAACTACATGGTAGAACTGCTAGGCAGGTGGCAGGGGCACAAACTGTACCATGTTAACATGATGAAACCCTAGCATGACAGGGAGGCCCTGGTGTTAAGTATTTGCAGTAAGAGACAGGAGGAGTCTGATCGGGATCTATGGCTACAGGGAGCCAGCCAAAAAATTACCAAATTACTACGGTGGAGCCTAGAATTGCAGGCATATGGTAGGACAGTGCAGCACTGTACTGGGGTCAGCAATGCCAAGGCAGCTGGAATCTCAAGACAAGGAATGGGGAAGTGTATTCCCGGATAGACTCACCCTCTCAAGCAATGTTTCTTATGGGTCACTTGAAAAACTAGCTTGAGTTTTCAGGGGGGAAGAAATGTCACAAAAGGAAATACTGCCAGCCCAGCTATCTGGAATTTTGTAAATAATTCTATGTCATTTGTGAATATTAATGTGATTTATATAGAAATGTGACAGAGGGAGCTACTGCCAGCACAGCTGTCTGGAATTTTTTAAATGGTTATATGTCACTTACAAACATCCACATGATTCATATGCTTGTGTTACAAATGGTTTGGAGCTGTATATTATGTGTATATCAAACTTCTGGCACATAAGTGTGTGTGAAAAGGGTTTGTACAGTATTGAGCTTAAGGATATATCCACAGTGTACCCTACTGGAAAAGAACAAAAATGTATATAAACTACTGTACCTGTATAAATGTACATGTTCTAACAGTGGGAACTAAAACATAGAGGATAAACTTGCAAAACTTCAAGAAAATAGTTGAAATTAAATTGTTTTATAAGAGTGTCTAAAGTTAGTTTCAATGCAGCAAGGAGACAGGATGTCTAAAACTAGGGAGCCTTCTACATTGTGTTGCAAGTGTTTTATTGTTTTATGTCTTCCAGCAGCTGCAAAGATTTAAGAAGGGTCCTTGTTTATGTGTTTCACAGGGAGATGCTAAATGCTGGTAGTTTCTAACAATGGGGGTTTAGCTTGGGAACTAAGGTCAGACGGCATGCTGCTAGCAACCCTAGCAGTAATATCTGATATTAATTTAAGAAGTCTGAGAGAGAGAGAGAGAGAGAGAGAGAGACTGGGCATTTTGTATTTGTCCTTGACCTGACAGCATCAGTTGGGAAAACCCCACTCATCACATTTGTCTTGCCTTGCTGTAAGTTAACTAGGGTACAGTAATTCATTTTTTGATTCAGTAAGGAATATAGTAAAGATTAATTTAGATGTGTCCTGTATTTATCTGAGACTGTCCTGCAATGTTGTTTTACATATGCTCTGTTATTTTGAACTCTGAAGTTACTGTGATGATATATTGACTATTTTCTTGTTCTTTTATTATTTATTATTAAATATACTTAATCCTATCTTTGTGGCTGCTATTTGTAAGACATATTTAAGCTCTGAGAGTACTTGCATATTTATTTGGTACCACTGCGCAGGCCACTCCTAATAGATTTGCTCTTGGCCAAACTACCATTTGGATTAATAATAATATTACACAGTAAGATTGGACACCCTTTGTTAAGGGCCTTTAAGAAGCTGATAAGGGGTTCTGGTGGCAGTAATAACTACCTTATAGTTTGGGCAGAAGGGGGCATAGCTAGTAAACCTGTGCCAGTGTTTCCCAGGTGTGTGTGTGTGTGTGTGTGTGTGTGTGTGTGTGTGTGTGTGTGTGTGTGTGTGTGTGTGTGTGTGTGTGTGTGTGTGTGTGTGTGTGTGTGTGTGTGTGTGTGCATGTGTGTAAAACAAATGTCCAAGAGTGTGTGTCAGCTACTTGGGCAGGGACATGGAGCACTGGTTGGACAGAGAGAGAGTGTTGGAGGATCTGGCTTGGAACCCTGGCTAAGGCCTCAGCTGTGCCAGTGAGGAGTCTTATTAGGGATCTGGATAAAGAGGCAGAAACCAGCCCCAGACTGACTGTGGTCTCTGTGTGCTCTTAAGGGAAATTTCACTTTACTGTGTGTATACTTGTCATCCTCCCAGTGTGTACATCCCCCACTGTTGCCAGTGGGGAGGATTGAGTCTCCTTGAAAACTGGGCCAGTGCTGGGGCATCACATACATGAACTGATGAAACTGCAAAAATCAGAGGCTGACATGAAGAAAAACTTGGCTGAATATGAGGTTTCTGTAGTAGAGTTAGAGAACAGAAGATGCAGAGTAAACCTGAGATTATCTGCTGCACCAGAGAAACTGGAAAGAACAGACTGTATTAAATTTATGAAAGTACAAATAAGCAACGGGACTGGTCTTCCACAGCAGAATTTGTTAATTGAAAGAGCACATTGAGTGTATTCTCCAAACCTGGCCATGAAAAAGCAGCCAAGACCTATACTAGTAAAGGTGCAATCATACCAAGAAAAAGAGTTGCTCCTGACAAAACTGTGGCAGAAGGACAAAGTATTAAAAACTGGAGAGAGCAGACTGTTTGTAGAAAATGATTATTCAATGTATAGCAGACAGAAGAGAAGTAAATTTATCACATCAATTAGGGAATGTAAAGAGGCAGGTGGGAGGTTCAGGCTGCTGTATGCAGCTATTTTCAAAATGTTTTTCCTGGAGGATCAAAGTCATTTTTGATGCAGAACAGGCTAAAGAGGAAAAAAAGTTTATCCAACAAAAAGTATGTCTGCAAGATGAAGGGGACTCTCTTCTTCTGATAAGGTTCATAGAAAGACTTTGCCAGTGAAACCTTTTCCAATGTTCCAAAGGAAAATGCTTGAGAGCCAGTAAAAAGCACAGGAGTTGACTAGAAGAAGCAGCAGTACATTGCATTTGAACCAGAGTCTGTTGTTGGAAGATGGAGATGAACAGGAAGAAGACCAGCAACTCTGAAATTAGCTGCTAAATGGAAGACTTATAAAGCATCTTATAATATTTGTGAAATATGGTTTTGCAAGAAAAAAGCGGCTGAAAACAATGGGCTTTTGTTGATTTTGTTAAACTTGTGGGTGGACTGTAAAGCATATACCTCACATTACATCATTAATGTTTAGAAGGACATTAAAAGTGGTAGCTGTAAGTAAAACAATGTTTGTTCTTATTAGTATTTCAATAAAACATTTCATGATATAAGCTGCATGTTATATACAGAAAAATAATTTTGTGTAGTGTGTAGTCAGGACTATTTTAAATGTGGTGGGAGTCCTTTCAGTGACTTTGTATGTGTTAAAGATATTAAAGTAAACAAGTACTTGTTTTAATTGTAAGAAATACAGGTTTTATAGTATAATAACAGAAAAAGGGTGGATGAAAGCAAGTTTAATGATTACATGCAGTGATACTGGGCTGCTGGGGTGTAAAAGTGCACTGATTATATTAAGATATTTTTTCTTTTTATTTTACAAGGGTAAATATCTAGACTAATAACTTTGGCTTAAGCTGTAAATGGGTGTTTTTGTAAGCATATAGGCTTTAAAAATAAGAACAAATATGAAAGCCATGAAAATTCTAAGCTTCTTGTGCCTGCAAAGATATTAGCTTGTTTGTTTTCCACTGGCAAATGATCAGTGGAGTTAAGATGTCTGTAGTGGACTGTAGCTGTGCATCCTTTTCTGAGTGAAATTTACAAAGACTCCTTACCGAGTATATTTCCGTGGAGACAAGCTGCCTGCAGGTGCAAGCAGTTAATCTTGAAAACTCTGAGTATTCTTTGCTTAGGGAAATTCAAAATGTAAAGCAGTTCAGAAAAAAATAAGTTTGAAATTATGGGAAGTGAATAAGAGACAACAACCTACTCAGTAGCCTTAATAGTTTAATGCAGTTAATAGAATACTGTACAGTTTAGTTTTATTTAAAGATAGTACTCTTTTTCTCACAACTAAAAGTTAATGTTTTCTGAAACCATACAAGCTGTTTTTCATATCTGGGATGGGAAGAAAGATAAGAAACGAACATTTTGCAATTAGTGTAAGTGGGAGCAGAGGCTGTAATATAGGTAACCTTAATTTTAGGTTAGATAATGTCTGTAGGTGCAGCCATCAAATGGAGCAATTGTTCCCTTCTGAAGGGTTAAACTTAACGTGTACATAGTTTTTGTATGTCTGTTACAAGTTAATAAGGGATGAGGATGTTTTGTATTTAGTTTTTTGTTTAAGGGTTTTCACGAAAACAAAAAGTCTAGAAAACGTGACATAGATTCAATGGAGATGAAAAGAAACAACTGCACTAAATAAAGATCAGCCTACCAAACATTAGTATATGCATGAAATACAAAAGCTGGAAATACACAATAAAAAAACTGTCATGTATATTAGGTAAGAACAATACCTTTTTATCATGATGGCTAAGGTGTCCACATTATCCTGGAACATGAATGGCCTTACAGGTATAGATAAAAAGGAAAAAGTACTGAATTATATTAAGAAATGCAGAGTGCAAATATCAATGCTGCAGGAGACACATTTGGAAAGAAATGAACATTTGAATTTGGAAAACAGATTATTTCAGAATGGATACTCAGCAGAATATTGGGGCAGAGGAAAGGAGGAGTAATTATTCTAATTGCTAGAAAAGCTCCAACAGTGATAGATAAGGAAAAAGACAAAAAATGTAGATATGTGGTAATAAGGGGCTACTGGCAAGGAAGGAGGATTACCATGGCATGTATTTTTATTCCACCAAAAACTGCTATTATGGAGATTAAGAAAATTTGAGGAGAAATAATAATCTTTACCAGGGAATATTATTTATAGGTAGGGGCTGAAATTTGATTTGCAATAGTGAGGATGTCTTGCAAGACCTAGAAGGGGCAATATAACTATAACAAAAGAGGGTAGATTTCTGAAGAAATTCATGAAAATACTTGGTATAGAAGATGTGAATTCAGTAGTAGAAACCCAGACAGAATTTACATATTAGTCCACAGGGTACAATAACTGGGCTAGACTAGATAGAAATTTTATTTCACAGGAACATGTGCATTTAACTGAAACCTTCAACAAACATTCAATAGCTATTTCTGATCATGCACCAATAAAAACTAAGATAAAAATGCAGGGCAATGAAATAAAAGTAACACAGTGGTGCTTTCCCATCTACCTGCTAAAAAGAGAGGAATTTAAGGAATGGGTGGTAGAAATTATTCAAGAGTTATTGTGGAAGATGGAAATATCATAAGTTATAGCTAGTAACAGAGATAAAATTAAAATAGAGTTTAAAAATAGGGTTGAAATAAGATAAGAAAAGATATGGTTAAAAAGTAATAGAAATTACTTAGAGGGGTTGACAAAGGTTCAAGTATTGCAGAATAAGGGGAATTTCACAGAACAAAAAGAGCAGAAATGCAGAGTGCTCAAGAGAAAATAAGGGAGTATCTGGATAATATGCATGAGTTTAGAAAGATTGAGTTAAGCAACTATTTTTGATAACTCCAGAGCACAAAAACTTTTAGCACAATCACTTAGGCAACAAAATATTGACAAGGCTGTCACCAAACTTAGGTAACCTGTAACAAGAAAAATAACAGGAAATCCTGAACAGGTTTAAGAGATGTTCCAGCAATTTTATGAAAATTCCTGTTAAGCAGAGAAAAGTGGAAATCAAGAAAGAGTACAAATGCAAATATTTATGGAAGACTTAATTATGCCAAGGTTAGAAGTAGACGAAGCTCAACAACTAACAGTGATGTGATGAGATAAAAACAGTGATGTATAATCAATCTTCAGAAAAGTCTCCAGGAACAGATGGTATTCCTGTGGAAGGTTGGAAATTAGAAGGGAAGAAACTGATAAAGATGTGGAAGATTGTATTTAAACGTATTTTTTTTTTTTTATCATTTGTTGACCGGGAAAGTCCGACTAGGTTCCACAGAGCCTGTTTTCAGCGGAGGCCCGGGGAGAAATGCTCCAGATGCATGTCTTTGGCATGTGGGAGGAAACTGGAGTACACCCATGCGAACACAGGGAAAACATGCAAACTCCACACAGAAGGCACCCCAGCCGAGAATCGAACCGGTGAACCTCTTGCTGTGAGGCGACAACGTTAACCGCTGCACCACTGTGCCGCCCTATTTAAAAGAAGAGGAAGCATTAACATCTTGGAAAAAAAGCTGTGGTGACATTTCAATTTTAAACAGAGAAAGCATTTAACAGAGTAAGCTGGGATTTTATGAATAGGGCACTGGAAACATCTGCATTCCTGATACAATAAAAAGGTTAATTAGAAGGATAAATGAAGGACTGGAGGCAAGAATTAAAATGGGAGTGTTCCTCTCAGATAAACAGTGTTTGAACAGAGGAATCAGGTAATGGTGCCCTTTTTCCCCCTTTGTTATTTGCTTTATATTTAGAGTCACTGACAAAGAAAATAAGGGACTCAGAAATACAAGGATATAATTGGTATGGTAATAATGAAAAGTTGGCTTTATTTGCAAATTACATTATTTTGTACTTGATAAATCCAGAAAAGCGGATCTCAGTGTTGTGGAACATTCTGAGACAGTTTTACGTCTTTTCAGAATATACAAATTAATGAAAATAAAACAAAGGCTATAGCTGTAAATCATGTACACATATACCAAGTGGTTCAGCAATACCTATGTTTATGGGGACAGGATAAGATGAAGTATGTAGAGCATCGCTTAAAAAGGCTTCCGTTATGGCAGCTAAGGATATGTGGGAAGAGACTAAACAAAAGATAATACAAACAAGGGAGAAACTGGAAACTCTTATGGATCTGGATAGTAAGATACAAGCAGTGAGAACGTTTTTAGTCCATTTAGTTGTGTATAAGGGTCAGGCATACTTTTATTAACCAGAGGAGAAGTTATGTACAATAATTAATAAAGAATGAAATGACTATATCTGTGAGGGAAAGAGGGCAAGAGTTAAGTGGGATAAGTTAATCCTTCCAAAAAAAAACAAGGTGGTTTAGTTTTACCTGATTTAAAGGGATATTTAGAGCCAGTTAAGACTTGTATACATAATACAAACAGAAGATTATAATATTAAGAGGAAAGGCATGATGATGAAGCAAGAGGGAAGTTAAAAGAAAGAGAGACAGTGAGATTTTGGATGCAGATCCATAAGGAGAATAATTACAACTACACAGAATATTATATTCATAAATTAGCAGAAAGTATTCTAAGAACTAAGCCAATACAAGAAAGGAGAAAGGAGATTTTGTCAATAGGGATGACTGCATGTAGGGTTTCAGAAAATAGGCAAGAGGGGGATGGAATTTACTGTAGAAACCTGGCAAAGGAACCAAGATATTGGGAGCAAATAACTCAAGCAGGAAAGGTAATGGAGTGAGATGAGGCCAAGAAGACGTCTGGATTCCAGCCTAGAGACTGCCTTCCCTACCAGGGCCTGATCACAGAGTACAGGCAAAGAGAAAGGGGTTGGGGAATTTTAAGTGAAAGACCTGCGCTAGTAGAATTTTTAGTTGAAGATATAACAGAAGTTGCCGCAAAACGGAATAATTAACAGGGCATATAAAATACTGCATGACAACTATAAGAATGACTCAAAGCAGGTTAGAACAGATTGGGAAGAGAGAATGGAAATACAATTTACAAGAAAATAATGGGAAGACATATGTATGGCTCCCAAGTATGCAACAAAATCCAGAGGGTGCAGGATCTTTGCTTCAAAGCATTTGCATAGGCATTTTATACCCCATGCAGACTTCAAATATTTTTTTCTCAAGTAGACAGAAAATGTTGGAGGTGTGATGGAGAAGAAAGAGGCAACTGGGAATATATGTTTTGGGAGTGTAATGATTTGGTAGACTTAAAACATTTCCTACAGAAATACTGGGTGAGCAAATGGCTGTAAGTAAAGAAATTATTCTTTTGAGCTGGGATACAGAATCTGAATTGCCTAGAGATAGTAATGCCTTATTAAGTTCAATTCTGAGGCTGCAAAAAAAAAAAAAAAAAACTACTACTAGAAATGGAAATCAAAATTTACACCAACTGCATCTAAGTATCAAATATTATAAGATAGACAAAAGAACTGGAAGGGGGATCTTTAGAAAAGGGAAAGAGCAAATTAAATATAAAAGCAAATTAAAATTGTGGGAACAATACATGCATTATAGTGTTCAAAAGGAGGGGTAGGGTGTAAGGGAAGGCAATAATTCAGTACTTTTTGTAATGTTGGACTGGTGATAGTAGCAAAGAAAATACATGTGATGTGTATTATATTTAAATGGAAAAATGTTAAAATGGTTTGTTGTTTTCTGTTAATGTATATTTGCCTCTGTGTTTTAAGAGATAATTTGATAAAGGTATTTAAAAAATATTGCTTACGTGTCAATATCCTAACGAATTTTACAATTATGATATGGGTGTATCAATGTGATAATTTCCAGGGGTGGCTGTCTTTTCAATGGATACTATTAGGTATTTTTCACACTGAATTTTAGTCCATAGCTCTGGCTCCAGTTGTTTGTCTGCATCAAGCCCTCTTGAAGGGTGTTTGTGTCTTCAGAGGATTCTGTGAACATGACTAGTTTGCAGCTGTCTACAGACTTGGTCACCTTGGCATTTGCGTTGACTTCTTTGAATAAGACGCCAAAAAGGAGACCCCAAGTACCAAACCCTGTCAGAATCCACTAGTGATTGGCCTTGTTATTATTATAACTTTTATGACTTAATACTACTATCAGGACCTTGATATAAAGAACCCTGTGTAAGTGAGGTAACACATAAACTGTGGAAGCAATCACACAGGAATGGCAACAGTATGAAATCCGGCTAGTGTCCAAATCTCCTACAGAAGCTGCTGGTGAAGCTACTTCAGAAAAAAGTTAGGTGATAGTAAAAAGCTTGAATAGCAGCCATATCTGTCAGAAGGTGCTGTCTTGTCTGGAAGCAATCACATGGGAATGGCAACAGTATGAAATCCAGCTAGTGTCCAAATCTCCTACAGAGGCTGCTGGTGAAGCTATTTCAGAAAAAATGTTAGGTGATAGCTAAAAGCCCAGCAATATCTGTCAGAAGGTGCTGTCTTGTCTGGAAGAAATTATGTCAGGGGAAGAAATGGTTGATAGTAGTATGTCTAAATCAGAGACAAGGTTGTCTCCTATTTTTCCAATTCTGGATTAGAAAAATCTCACATTACCTCTCCTATGAAGGAGAAGTAGCAAAAGGCAAATATATCTCACTCAACTAGAATACAGTTTACCCATTACTGCTGAATCTTCCAAAAGAAATTCCAAAGCCATTCAAAACATCTCCAATTAAATATCCAGAATTATCACAGACTCCTACGGGTACGAGCATCACTGTCTAACCAGTGAAACAGCCATACATTTTTCATTAAACAGAGAGCTGCGTAAACTCTTAAAGCCCAGCACAGTTTTCCCCTATTAGCTAAGCTCACACGGAAAATGCCTTTTGAAGAAATTATTCCCAATCTGGCCTACTAACGCACACCCTTAAAACTAAACGTTACCGCACTATACACTGCCTCTTTTCCCTTGCATCCAAACAGTGGGAGTCAGTATCCCCTCATCTCAAAGATATTACCTCATACTCCATTTTCTAGTCTCAGCTAAAAGACTATCTTATCACAAAGGCAAAAATACAACTGCCCTCAGACAGGGCACATAACCTAACACTTCATGTCCAGTACACTTTACCTCTACTTTACTAGCAGATATTCATCCACTGTGACTCATCTCTGTGGAGTTCCTGCTATCTATACCACCACCAAGGCAGCATAATATAAATCCTCTATACTCTTTTCTCACATTCCCTGACATTCCATTTTTTGTAAATATGTACACATCATATAGCAGCTTTACATCACTTCTTGCTGGTTTGTACTTATATCTGTGTTTTTGATCTGTACCTCACATATACCTGTGATTTATAATAAAAGCTTGCATGTGCTTGAAACAATAATGCTTTTTCTGTATGCTCCCCGACAGAGACTTTAATTGGTCAATCTCAATCAGTGCGCTACTCCAGTTAAGTAATTAAAATAAATAGTAAATAGACTTCCATTAAAAGGAGAAACGAGGAGGATTGTAAAGAGAGAGAGAATTGATACAGTCTCAGCTCTTGGACCACAGTTTAGAAGACTTGAACGAGAAAGTCAAGGGGGTGTCTAATCCTTAAAGACATTGGGGTTTGGGTCTGTAAATTTTTTCTATGTTCTTTCTGACGACATACCAGCTAACCATCAAGTTTCCTCCTACTGGACTTGAGTCCATTACATACTTTGCAGTGGATGTCCACCCAGAACCACAAAGGCAAAAGCTAGCTAGAAGGGATGTCATTCAGAAGCCATAAGGGTTGCCAGTGCCTTCACCTGCATCTTGCTATGAAGGCTTTTTTAATTGCCTCACCTCCATCCACATCAATGCAGAGGATCACTGTGCCATTCCCACGTAGGCTCAGACTTCTGTATACCTATGAAGACTACGACCAAGCAACATCTTGGTGAGCTTAACTGTTGTCCCCAGGCTGCATCTTACATTTTCATGCCTTGGAGAGAGCATGGTATTCCATGGCCTATTTCTCTTAATCCCTCTAGGAACAGCATGGCCATCTTCCCTGCCAACTCCACAAGACACCAGAGCTGCTACCTCAAGTCTGATCTCCAGGGCTATGGTCAGAGCTTCATTCCTCTACGCTGCCAAATCTGGAAGGAGTTTGTAAAAAGGAAAAAGGGTCTAATGTACAGAAAGTGGATTCCTAAAGGGGGCAGACAGACATGCAACAATCCACAGTGTCAAGGTTTCATTGCTAGGCATGTCTAGTCATGGCCCATGATATTCCTTTTTCAAGCCATATGAGCATAACATGTATAAAAAGAGACTTATGCAAGACTTCAACTGGCTAAGCTTTACAAAAGGCATAAAAGCTGCAAAGCTAGTCAGCAGTATCAAAATGTTAAGGCCAGAAATAAACCCAAGGTACACCCAAGCTCATGCAATACTATACAGACAAAAGGAACCAGTGGAATCAAAGGGCAAGGTTATCTATTAGGTCACAGAGATGCCAAGTAAAAAACAGCAAAAAAGTTGTTCTACAGTATTAACAAAAAAATTAGGGCATCTCTGAAAAGAAGAAGCTGCGTCAATTTGAAATGAGTTATATTCTCTTATATGAAGCTTTACTTCTTGAAGTTTCTCAATAATACTTATGTAGAAAGGGGATTTGTGATGTAGACTCTAATAAACCGAGACAATGCTACAGTTCTAAAGGGAAATAAGAAGTGAAATAAGCTACATTAAATTAAAAATGTAACAATTGTATAAAAATAGAAGTAAAAGAAGCTGAATTATACTTGACTATTCAGATATGTGAAAGGAATGTATAAAATTATGTATCAATTGATTTGCCATTGTGAAAATGTACTGCAGTGTAAAGATTAAATTAGATAAATGCGTACATTGTTACAAAGTCTGCTGCATGAAGATTCTGGCTAGGTCACATGACAATGATGACTCTGATGATGATGATGCCTTATTTGGACACCACCAGCTTGCAGAAACTCTCCACTTCCTCCATGAATGTGTAAATGTGAAAGGCAGCTTTTAAATTCAAACTAAAGCCACAGGAAGTCCTGTTTGTAGACATACAAACAGATATACTCCTTTTTAATTCTATTAAGTTATACATTTCAGAAGCTAAAGGAGTTACTATTATGTTTGGTGAAGAATATTTCTGGAGACACCTCATAAACTGCACAACCTGTAAAGACTCAAAAAATGCTATTTTGCTCTTAAAGGCAATGACATTAAGGTATAGTATAGCATTCCAGAAGCAGATCAAACATCTCTTAACAGCTAACCTAAAAACTGTTTTATGGGTTCAAAGATAAGTACCAGGGTAGCTGCCCATGCTGGCCATTTTAAGCCTAGTCAGTTTCCCGTTTTGTGCTCAAAAGAACCTATCCCATTTATTTATTTATTTATTTATTTACTTACTTACTTGCATTTGTTTACCAGGAAAGTACAATGGGCTTAAGTGAACCTATTTTCAGTCGAGGCCTGGAGAGAAAAGCTCCAACATAAGTACATACAATATACATACAATGAAAGCAATTACAAAAAAATTGGAAATTACAGAAAATTACAATACAAGTACAAGCAATCAAGAATACAATATATGTACATTCAGGCACAAAGAAAAAAAAATATCTGCAGTTATAGTTAATATCATATTTCATTGGATGACCACTGGTTGTTGGATTACTTTAGGGTTTGGGTGAAAATAGTATTATTTGCATTGACATAATAAAATTCCTATAGTTAGTGCAATATGTTAGTGAAAAATAAGGTAATAAGAGGCATTTACTTGTAGGATAGTATATTAATGTGCAGCAGTGAGTGTGACGGAGGACTAAGAGGGAGTATTAGTACAAGCAGAGTGAAAAGCTAGGGAGCTATAGTTAATTAGATGGATGTAAATGTCACATGTTTTATAGTAAACATATGGGTGGATTAGGTCAAGTGTGAGTAGACAGTTTTGTAAAGGAGTTCAAATTATAGATGTCTGACAGGGGGTGCAGGAGCATTGCCACAAGGTGGAGAGATGATGTTGTAGAGACTTTTTGAAGGAGGAAGCATTGCTAATTGTTATGATAGATGATGGGAATGAGTTCCAGAGTCTAGCTATAGTAAAGGAGCAACGCATTTGACCAAGTGGACGTTTTGGCTTTTCTACCTGTAAGAGAAATTGGTTTTTGGATCTGAGAGATCTGTTGGGTTTGTACAGAGTTAGCACTGGGGTGAGGGCTGAGCAGTTAGAAGGCTTATAGATGATTTTATGTGCTGTAGTTAGTTGTAAGTATGTGAGATAATGTGGAAGTTCAAGCCAGTTCAAAGAGTGGAGAGTAACATTGACTGGAGGAGTATTTAGCGTTAGTTGCAAACTTGGCAATTTTATTGTAACAAGTCTCAATTTTTATTTTCAGAGAGAACTGAATGTTTTTAAAGAGGGGTGCGCCATAGAGGAGGGAAGGTAGGAGAATTATTTATTGTTTAGAAGAATGGTTTATGTCTGTACAGGGTGCCAGTTTTTGTACAGTCTTTTTGACATTGTTGTGGATGTGCAAGTCAAAAGTTAGGTTTTCATCTATGGTGATCCCTAAAAGTTTTGAGTGGGAGACTGCTTCAATGATAGCATAGTTTTGAGTGTAAATGGTAAATTCAGACTTATTTAAGAGGGTAGTTTTTTGGGGGTGAAAAATAGAAGGTTAGTTTTGTTGGGGTTAAGGGCAAGATGGTTGTTAGCCATCCAGGTTTCAGTTGATGAGAAGGCGTCTTGGGTAAGTGATTTAAGCTCAGACATAGAGTTGGCAGTGCAGATAATTGCTGAAGCATCTGCATATTGTATTATTGACCCACCGGAAAGAGAAGAGTGGAAGGTATTAATGAATATGCTAAAAAGAAGGGGCCCTAGTATGGAGCCTTGAGGTATGCCTGTAGATATATTTAGAAAAGGTGAGCAGGTGTTAGCCATTTGGTGGACTGTTGTCTATTTGTAAGGTAGCCAGTGACCCAATTTAATGGCGGGGGGGGGGGTGGCACCAAGATGAGTCAGTTTAGTGAGAAGTAGAGAATGGGAAACTGTATTGAATGCCTTGGAAAGGTCAAGGAAGAGTGTGGATACAAGTTTACCAGAATTTTGAGCTTGACTGACTGTTTCCATGAAGGATATTAAGGTCTGTAGTGGTGCTATGGCCAGGCCGGAAATCGTGTTGGGTAGAAGAGAGAAGCTAGTTTTGGAACAGGTAGTTTAAAAGTTGAAAATGTAGATGCTTTTCAAGGATTCTAGATATCGGGGAGAGTATGGCTATTGGGCTGAAACTGGAAATGTCAGTATTATTGCCTCCTTTATGTAATGGGAGAATGTATGCTTTTTTCAAAAGGGTAGCAAATAGTAAAAAGAACGATCCAGGCTCCTCCAGGTTCACACTCTATTTGTAAAACTGAGAATTAAGCGCTTTCATCTCTTAAACACCAGAGACTTCATCAGAATAATTGAACAACCATCTGAAAACACTTTATATATCATTTTAGACATAATGGACAACTATCTTAACCAATCCACACAATAAATGTCACAAAATTACATCTTTACACGAATATGAAACTGCACCCTCTCTTTTTTTTCTTTTTTTAAAAGCATACAGTATGCCAATATAAAAACTTGGGGATCAGGCTTTACATGCTCCAAAATACCAAACACAATTTTTTAAAAAATGTAAACAGTTTTGGGAATGCTTAAATAATGCACTATTTTGTTTTTATTTTTTATATCGTTTCTATGTTCGTATATTCTGTTTTTGAGGGGACGCTCAGTCTTGCCTATATAAAATGTAGTACATGTTGAGCAGGTGGCTACATATACCACTCTACTAGTGGCACAATTTCCCTTCTGAAATTTTATTACACTTTTCAGTCTGTTACTCAATGTTATACAAACTTCCTGATTCATATATGGGCATTGTTGACAGGCACCACATGGTTTTGTTCCACAACCAGAAATTGATCTCGAATGTATTTTACACTCCAGGAGTCTTTTAAAGTTTGCTCCTGTCTTGTGAACAAATCTCGGACTTTTCCCCACCTTTTCAAACACCTCATTGTTCACCCTAAATATGTTCCAATTTTTTGAAGGACTTTCTTAATATTACTTGTCAAATGATTATACTCAAGAGTACATGCCTTTTTGTATAGTTCTTTAGTGACAAGCGATGTGCTACTACTTTTTTTTAAACCCACACCCAACAGGGGTTTAAATGCAGTGCCACATTTCTCATATACTTTTCTTGTTATTTATAACAACCAATTTTGGGGGTAATCTCTCTCCTGAAACATCTCACTATTTTTTTCCAGCTCTTCCCACACATCTTCTCTATGTGATGTCATCCTTGCAACCCTACTGGCCTGCCCTCTTACTATGCTCTTTTTTTGTATTACAGGGTAACTGCTTTTGAAATGTAGATAAGAATTGCAGAGCATGTCTTTTCTATACACTTTAGACTTAAACCCATCATTATATTGGGATATATGTGTATCTAAATAGTTAATACCACTCATCATATTGATAGGTGAATTTCAAAAATTCTGTTCCATTTCCTAGATATTGAACAAATTCCTCCACTTCATCACATGTACCTTTCCAAAGAACAAATAAGCCATCCAAAAATCTTGAATACATTTTTATTCTGTCCCAATAGAGGCAATCGAACACAAATGTGGTCTCCCATCCCAAAAGTACTATGTTTGTATACATGGTGGCACAGGCTGCCTCCATTGCTACACATTTGGTTTGCTGAAAATATTCTCCTTCAAAAAAAATGAAATTATCTTCCAAAATCAAACTCATGAGCTCACAAATGAGTATTATCTGTTCCTGCCCTACATCTGAATACTGAAACAAGGCTTCATCACAGAAACCTAGTCCTTCAGCCTTGGGAATCACAGTAAAAAGGTCTTTTATATCTATTGTAAGGAAGACTAAGTCCTTTTCCCAGATTTCATTCTTAAAAAGATCTAAAAATTCCCATGAATCTCGAACCACATGAGGAACTTTTTTTAATTACATGCTGCACCCAGGAATATATTAATACTGCTACGGGGGTGTATCTTTGAACCCCTTGCCACCATAATGGGCCTAAATGGTGGTTTCTCCACATTTTTATGAATTTTGGGAATTCCAAAAAAAATGGGAATGGCAGGATCCTTGCTATATAAAAAGTACAATTCTACATCTATTCTCCTATTTAACAAATATTCTTCCAAATATGAATCTATTCATGAATAGAATATATTAAACTGATTTCTAGAAACTACTGTGTACGCTTCTTCATCAAACAATAGCTTCTGCATCTTATTTGTGTAATCCATTGCTTTAAATAAAGGGGTCATGATACGTAAAGTTTCATCTTTCCTAAATTCCATCAGTAGTTCATATTCCTTTTTGGTAAGATTCCAGTTAACTTCATAAATGTTTTATATATATATATATATATATATATATATATATATATATATATATATATATATATCTTCCATAACTATTTTTTCAAATGTATCCCACAAAGGATGTAAAGGTGGATTACATGTACTATTTTTTCTATGTGTTACTAAATTGCCTCTATTACGTTCTAACATCTTTGGATTTTGCTCTGAAAAATATACATCAAAGTTCAACTTTCTAACATACATTTTTAATTGAGTAATATTGTCCACTAGATTTCCCCTCCCTTCAGGGACAAATTTAATACCTTTGGACAACAGACTGAAATACTCAGGTGTAATAATTCTTTCAGTGAAATTGTATATTGTGAAACCATTCTCTTTATGTATTATACTATTCCCATTTATACTCAATTCCTGTATTTGTTCACATTCCTGTATACATTCTTCCTCTGAGGTTGTGGATAACACTGTATATTGTACTCCCCCTGGTCTGTATACTTGCAGGCCAGTCTCTCTGAGTGATGAACTGTCTGAAAATCCTGAATTGCTACATGATAATTTTCTACACTTTCATCATTTTTATTAGAACCCTCAATACTTCACTATAGCTAGGTATATAAGCATGCCTGAAACTAGAATTCAAGATATTTGCTACTAGATACACCTTTTTACTTTCATACTGTTTAATGTCTCTTTCTAACTTTCTTTTCTTTTTATAAAAAAGATTAATTCTTCTCTCCACTTTATCCAGTATCTTGAAATACAAATCCTTATATTGAAAAAACAATGAATCCTGTTTGATTTTTGCGTCAAGCCTGTCAATCTCCTGTGCTACATGTTCACTTTCTCTTTCATAATAAAATCATTTTTTTCATCAGTCCCAACCCAATTTCATCAAAAAAGTTAATAAAATCATGCAAAATTTCCTCATTATAACTAATGCCAAAAGGAAATTTAAACAGCCTTAAACCTTGTGGTACAAGCTTTAAAACAAAACATTCATTTAGATAAGCAATGTCTACTTGCAAAGATTTTAATTTAAACAGCCTTTTTTCAAAACGGTATATTAAATCCTTCAAAAAATTGAAGGCTTCATGTTCACCATTATAACTATTATTGGGCTCCTATTAGATGACCAAAGATGCATTCTGTCGAATGTGTCTTGGTCGAACTTAAAACAACGAAAAGGCAAAATAGCAAAGCGGCTTTTAAGCAAATTCTTTCCCACGGAAAGAATTTGCTTGGCTGCTTCCGTTACTTTGCCATTTTCAGAACTGTAGTGTGATCTTGGAGTTGGTATATTTAAGTAGAGGGGTGTGAGGGGCGAAGCCCCCCACCTTATGTATTCTTTCAATTTTTTTTTTTTTTGGAACAGTGATTTTTTCCCTTGGAAAAAAAAATCGCTGTTCTGAGCTTTCGAGATTGTAAACTTTCGCTTACATGGGGTTGATTATTCATAGTTTGCTTTTTTAAGCATTCGATGATATAATATAGACCCCTACTATTAATATTACTGGGATATACAACATCATTCAAAACTTCAAAGTACATAGGACTCTTGGACAGACCAGTTGAGAAGTATGCTAATTGAGTAAGAAATAGCTTTGGCTGCAATCTGATGAAATACAGGAGGAAGGTTATCAGGGGCATTAGTCTCAGGTTTGAGCTTGAAGAGGTATCTTGTTGTAGTAGAGGTGAGTATAGGGAAAAAGATAAAAGTGGTTGTAGAAGACTTGTGTGTGGAATGTTCAGAAGGGGATGGGCTGGTACTTTTGTCATTTTGAGGAAATGTTTTTGTAAGGTTGGCTGTAGTTTCAATTAAATATGTGTTGAAGAGTGCTGCAATCTCAGTTGGTGTTTTTTCCAGAAGGGATGGGGGTTATTATTGGTGCCAGGGCTGATAAGAGAAGAAACTGAGTGCCAGAATTTTTGGGGGTTTTGTTTGTAGTTGTTTTGGAAGCCAAGGTAGTGTTTTTTCTTGTCAATAATGATGAGGCATTTTATTTGGTTATGAAGTTGCCTATATTGTAGCAGGTCTAATTGTTTTATGGGGGGTTTTGCCATTTTTTTTCCATATTTTATACCTGGTATTCATGAGCTGCTTTGTGTTTTTAGAGAGCCAGATGGTAAATTTATTTATTTATTTATTTATTGCACTTTGATGACCGGGGAAGTCCGCTGGGCCAAAAGAGCCTGTTTTCAATGGAGGCCTGGGAAGAAAAGCTCCATAGGCGATACAATACAGTATATGAGTTCTTAGAAAATTACATAGACAATATAATCATGAATATCAAGCAATGTATATACAATATTGATAAAATAGTGCAAAGTAGTACAGTATGAAGTACAAAGTATGAAAGTAATTATGTTTGAATACAGAGTGGCCTGAGTGGCAGTGGAGCAAAACAAAACACATGTTCAGGCTGTAGAACGTAACCATTTGGAGAATAATAACTGTTTTTTTTTTCTTGTTTTTTTTTTTTAAACTTATCTTACAGAAGTAGATGGAAGTACAGGAAGATATATCAGAAGACAAGTATGTCTAGTTGAAGTTTTTGAGAGGAGCTAGAGGTTTAGTTGAGTGTAAGGTTATTAGGTGGAGAGAAGATGGGGCTGCTGAAATGAACGGTAGTGGGGGACTCAAGTGGGAGATGAACAGGAACATATCCAATTTGATGACAGGTAGGAGTGTAGTAGGGATTTGAAGCTGGTGTGTTTAGGGATATTACAAAGGGGGGAGGTTCCATAGTTTGTCTAAGGAGTAAGAGAGCAACAATTGTCCAGGTGGCCGGAAGGTTTGTGAATACGTAAGAGATTTTGATTTTCTGGTCGGAATGAGTGGTTGGGTATGTAGATGGTTAAGGAGGAGGAAGGAGCGGGGCAGCTGGATAGCTTGAACACAAGTCTGTGGGCAGTGGTGAGCTGTAGAAAGTTCAGGTAATTAAGAAGTTCTAACCACTGTAGAGAATGGAGGGAGTAGCAATGATGGAATGAGTTTTTGGAGTTGGCGAATTTGCAGATTTTATTGTGGCAGGAATCCAGTTTGGATTGTAAGCCAAGTTGGAGGTTGGTGAGTAGGGGGGCACTGCAAATTAAAGAAGGGAGAAGGTAGGTGGAGGCTAGGTCCTCCTGGTGGAGGGAGTCAGGTAGCGATTATGTGATTGTGATTGTTTGTATGATTTACTTTTACCCTTTTTTGCCATAACAGGGCCAATCTGTTATGCTTGAATATGAACAGGGACTTTGCTCTATGTGGATGAGGAGTCTACTCCACAGCAATAGTATCTTCTGCAAGATATAAATGTCGCTCCAAACCATTCTGCTGATGTTGCTTAAGAGACTTAGATCACCAGACCAAGTATTTCTGATGCCATCTGACTTGTGGATGTGCAGTAAATCCATGAATAATGAGTCAGAGGACTCCTTGTACTCTAAACATAGGTCACCTCTTACAAGTCAGCAGGATACCAAGTATACTGACAGGGCTTTGAGTCAGTCCATGTAGGACAAACTGTTTATGCCTTGTATCCTTTCAGTAAGGTATCTCTGTGTGTCTAATACACTGGACCAGCCAGGAAGGACACAATATAATCAATTCACTCGTTTACTGGTAAGCAGAAAAAATTGCATGCAGTTTAATGCTCCAAATATATTCAATGCGTTTTCGTCCAAGTACTTAAAATTTTTTCTGGTTGCTACTAAATGAGTGAATTGATTATATTGTGTCCTTCCTAGCTGGTCCAGTGTATTAGGTTCTGAGTGGCATATTCTGGACCTTCGCCGGTGTTTTTTTGGTTTTGGTAGTATCTCTGTGGGTGTTACATTGTTGCATGTGTCTGGACAGATTCATGCCAAAGGGGGCATTATATTCAATGAATGCCCTAATGAGGGCCGAGTAAAGGGGACAATGACATCCCTAGATCTACACATAATCTCTTTGTTTGTCAGCTGTGCAATATAAAAGAACTTTCTTACAACAACAGATACATGTTGCTCAAATGTTGGTTCATTATCCACATATGTTCCCAAATCCCAAACAACTGGGTCAACTCTTAGGAATGTATTGCCAGTGTGGAAGTTCCCTGATGTAGATGATTTCTAAAAGGATGCAATAATGCATTTTTGGCATCTAGTTTCAGTCCATGATTTTGGCACCAGTTATTTTTTACGGCAAACCTTCCTGCAAGATAGCTAAGCCATTTGGGGATTCAATGACTACTCCAAGTTTGCAGTTATCTGCAGACTTAGTCAGCCAGAGCCCTTTGGTATTGGCTTTTACTTCAGAAAAATAGATGCCGAACAGGAGAGGTCCCAGCACAGGACCCTAATGGACTCCACTGGTGATTGGTCTTTTTTGTGGAAGTAACTTCCCCTATTTTGATTATCTGCATTCTATCTGATTGCAAGATGGCAATCCAGTGGGTGACACAGGGGTTTATTCCCAGTTTATTTAGTTTATTTATGAGACAGTTTCTGGTATATCTTGAGGGACAGATGGAGGGGAGAGGGGGGTAAAGTTAGAGGTAAATTTATCGGCCAGAAAGTTCACTGTTATTTTCATACTTAGTGTAGTTAACATCATTCACAATCAGCTCAGTGCATTGCTGTTCTGTGCTTCTGAGAGCACAAACACAACTAAAAAATTCCTTGAGATTTTCTTTGGTATGGGTAGCTATTTTAGCTTCATATTTCTCTCTGGTGGATTTTATTATGCACCTGAGTTGTATATTTCAGTGACAAAGACTCTAACATTCTGTGAATTCTTCTTTTTACTTTTGGTCAAAATTCTTTTCCTTTTATTGTAAGTCTTGCTGATATTATGGTTCCACCATGGGGTTTGCCCTACACTTGTTCCTATAGGGTACAGCTGCATCTATGCAGCTGTTTACATGCTAGTATATGTGGTGGTGTATACTTCTGCATATTCAGTGGAGTTAACTGGACTGCCAGTGTATCACATAGGAATAGGTCATTTGTCTAAAGAAATTACTAAAGACATCTTGGGTAGAAGAGATCACTGGTTTCAGTTTTACTTTGAAGGAGACTGCTTTGTGGTCAGACCTAATAAGTGATGAAGATATGCAAGGGCTGGTGCAAGATGCTCCCGTATTAGTAAGGACAACATCAATGATGTAATCTCTCCTAATGGGTACTCTGACTAATTGTTACAATGCATTTGTATAGACAAAGTCCGGGAATCTCTGTGCTTGTGTATAGGTGGATAGTTTAGATCACCAAGGAAAATGGTATTAGGTTTAAGAGTGAGTGATTCTAGTTCCTGTACTAGTTCCTGTGGCTATCTTTTGTCATAGAGGGAGTTCTACAGTGCATAGTGTTGCTTTACCGGCCTTGATGTGAATATCTTATGGATGTGAATTCAGACACCCTACCTTTTTTTCCCCTCCTGCGCAGTAGCTTGTCTAAATATATGGAAGGCTTTATAGCCCTGCACAGCCAGAGAACTTCAGCTATTTTAAACTACACAGGCGTCAATATCTTCCAGGGTGAAAATAGCGTGTAGGGAGTGAAGTTTTTTGTTTAGGCTTCTAGCATTGATTAGTGACACCTTTATATTTTCCTTTTCTTATTTTGTTATGTTGGTAGGTTTATTAGGTTGGCATTGTCTAAAAAGGGCACTATGGGGCTGGACAATGTCCTTGCCAATAACTGAAATCCAAATGGGACAGATGTAGGCCATCCCTGGTGAAGCAACGTGGTATGTCAATCATATCCTTCTAGGATGACAAATATTGGACCCTTTGAATGACACCAAAACCAAGCCAATTATTGAAGTCAATTATTTTTTACTCCTACACCAGCATCATCCTTGGAGAAAGAAGAATGCTGCTCATTACTAGGCTCATACCTGCCTTGGACACACTATCTGAGAGCTCTATCATGTCTCTCTTCATATAGTCCAGGGAGGTACACCTCAAGTCACTGACCCCAACATAAACTGTGACAGTTGTACTGGTAATTGTTTGTTATTCAAAAACTTGAGTGTATGCATGATCTGCCAGATTTTGGCACTAGACAAAAAAACTAACATCACTCCTTCCTTGCTTAGCCAGGTAACAGACACTTCTGTACGTCTTACAATGGAGTCACCTGTAACAAGAATGTATGGTTAGGTCGATGCCTGCCTTAGGGCTCAGCATCTGTGACTTTGTACTCCTTGTGCTATGAGAGGAAGAAGGCTTAATTTGCTGAGTCTGCTTTGTGCCTGTGTTGTGTTTTAGAGGTCTTTGAGGTTTAGGCAGGTTAATCTTTAGAACATCAGCATGTGATCAATTATGTGTAGTGTGATGGCCTTGGAGAGGTGTGATGTTAGTGGACCGCTGGCCTTGGAGAGGTGTGATGTTAGTGGACCGCTGACAATTTTGGTGTCTGAGTTTAATGTGTGTGAGATTTTTGCCTCCAATGTTATTGTATATGTACATTTCTCACACACTGTGTTATGCTGTTTGAGTAACAGATAATCATCAGACAGCATGGTACAATTCTTACACTGTCTCAAGATGCTCATTTCAATCAGGCTGACTAGAAAAGTTGTGGGGAAATGCTGGTCCATGATACTGACTGGAATGACTCGGTGGGGCAGGGGTAACTACTTGGAGTTCAGTTTTAGAATAATGTTTGGGTGGACCTGCTACTGAGTATTTAAATTTCAACACAAAACAACTAGCCTGGAAACCTTCTGCCACAGCAAGAACCTGTAAATTATAGTAAGAAAAGCTCAATAATTTGATAATAAAATTAGTACAAGTAGTATCAGTACACTCAGTATTAAGCAATTTTATCAAACGTCTTTTAGCTTGCTGAGTAGTCTAAGGGGAGAAACTGTGCAAAATGATACTGATGTGCTTACTGTCAACAGCCAATAAACAGAAAGAGGGAGGGAACTGTGCTGTCAAATTATCATAAGGGACAGACAACAGATACATGGGTTTAAGAACACAACCACAATAGGGTAGAAATGCAGACCCTTTTATGTACCTAGAGAGCTAAATGGAATATATGCAACAGTGCTATACATTCCACCCAGTGCAAACACCACTGAGGCCCTGAGCAATCTTTATAACTCTGTGAGATGTAGAGGAAAATCTCAGACTTTGCACATGTGGTTGCTGGTGATTTTAATCAAGCAAATCTGAGAGGGGTGCTACCCCACTACTATCAATTTGTAGATTTTCTTACAAGGGATGCTAACACTCTGGACTAAGCATATTCCAACATCAAAGGTGCCTACAGAGCAATACAACAATCTAACTTAGGAAACTCTGACCATCTTACCATCATGCTTCTACCAGCCTACAGACCGGCTCTGATCAGAGAAAAGCCCACAGTTAAGCAGATCAGGGTCTGGCATGAGGGGGATTTGGAATGTCTCCAAGACTGCTTTGACAGTACCTGCTGGGACATTTTCAAAGAGGCTGCAACATCAGATGGACTGATGAACACAGATGATTACACAGAAGCAGTAACAGTTTACGTCACTAAGTGTGTTGATGATGTATCTGACATCAAAAACATCACAATCAGAGCAAACCAAAAGCCATGATTCAACAACAAAGTCTGTGATCTCCTGAAGGCAAGAAATTCAGCATTCAGTGCTAAGGACAGGGAGAGTCTCAGTGAAGCTAGAGCAAACCTAAAAAGGGGCATTAAAGAGGCCAACAGGGAATATGGAAAGATTTAAATGTAATATATCATATCCATGAAAGATAAGTATATGGTTTTCGTAGATAGGAAGAATAGGAATTATAAATATGTATACATTAGGGCTGTATTAAGTTTCTTGTATTTATAGTTTTTTTGATAAACTGAAAGAAATACATTCACATGTATTTCGCTATATTTTAATATATTTTTTAGATTATTTTACTATAGTAGTGGAAAGATATTACAGGTTGCATTAGATTCTAAATGAAACATCCTTATGAACTGCGACTTTAAGAATCAATGAAATTGAGTGATATCCAATTGATTAATCATTTTTAGCCGCCAAAAATGCTGCTAATTAGGGTGTATGCTACAACTATATAAGAACAATATTTATTCTTAAATTTTGTGACCTGATGAAGCGCACTTGTAAGGTGCGTGAAAGCGCTTGTTTCATTCTAAAAATAAAATTCTTTGCTGCTAATTCATCGTGGAGGCTTCAGTGATTTGTTGAATAATCCTGCTTTTCGTTTGCTGGTGCCTTGGATGGTCGTGCTGGGTTTGGTGCTAATATTTTTGATTTTTCTGTTCTTGCTCCCGGCTAACCAACACGCGATGGAAACTCTAAACATAGAGTTGGATTATGTTCCGAAAAATGCTAGTGATGTTACAAACTGGAACGAGCTGTTCCATCAACGTGAAAATTCTTTACTGAACTATGACAACCAAAGTAATGTTCCATCAGTGGTGAATACCTATAATGAAAACATGCAGGAATTTTATGGAGAACTTAGGAGCCTGGAGAATGACCTCTACAAACTACACAGGCTCATTTGGCAGAGGAAACACCTGGAGGCGTGCTTGCACTTCAAGGTCATTCCGCGAGGCATGCGCGTCCTCTGCATGCCGAGCTATGGAGAGGCCCATCCAGAGCTCCTACGAAGATGGCAACAATTAAACCTGGATCTCGGCAACAATTATTTGAGGTTGCTCATTGACTATTTCCAACCGGTAGAGAATGAACTCATAAATAAAGTTGAAGGTGAGCATAAAAACATGATTGCAAAATATAAGAGTGAGCATTGCATATCTAAGTTAAATAACATGTTAGCACAAGTAACATTTTATAGTAATAAATTGGAGCAAGTGAAGTTAAAAAAGTTGAGAAGAGACTGTAATGATTTTCAATCCGGCAATATTTTCTTATGGCCGAGATATAATGAAACAGCAGTTTCTGGAGAGACTAATGAAACAAATAATGACATAGCAAGTAGCTCCAACAGCAGTACCAACACCGGCAACTTAGAGAGCATTGCATCCAACAGTGGTGTATCTGCTTCGCCACAATCAGAAGTAGATATTATTTCATCTGCCTCTTCTTTACCCTGTAATCAGCAAGGTTTGAAAAGTACAACAGCAGGGGCCAGACCGAAGGAAGCTGTATGTGTGCCGAATACTGCACTAAAAGTGGCATCTACTTTAAACTCCCCGCTTCCATACAAGCATCGAGTACAGATGCGATCTACCAGCAGGGGAAGGGGGAAGCGCAAGATGTCAGGCGACAACTGGGAGAACAGGAAGAAGAAACATTGAACACCTTGTTTTTTAATATTTCGTCTCGGGATTTAACTGAAACTGAATGCTCTGTGTTAAACAGGGGATTATCATTTATCCCCTCTCGAGGCAGCGAACTTTCGGATACGCTAATAATGCTTAGAAAGTTTACCAGGAAAGTGGCCTTGAAGCTTCTTTTTAAAGACTCTGAATGCAATGAACATATATTCAAAGCCACTACCCTTAAAAGGAAAAGCACTTTCACTCCACCGCTACCTAGCTCTATTGAGTGTTTTTTACAAGCATGTGAATTTGATTTTTATGCCTATTATAAAGAAAAAAGACATAAAAAATTGTTCTTCAACATGAATGAGTTGCAAAGACACAGCTTGGACTTATTATGTAATGATGATGGTATAATATTCAGACCTGCAGATAAAGGGGGGGGGGGGGTAGTAATAATGGATTCCAGTTTTTATAATGACATGATGAATAAGATGTTGAGTGATGATACTGCATATTCCTTAATAAATAGATCTGATGTCATGCTGATTATTAGGAATGTTCAAGATATATTCTACGATCTCCTAATGTCGAGGTGCATTGATAAACAGCTATATGATTATCTGGATATTGGGGCCCCTTTAATTCCCATCATTAAGGGGTTACCCAAAATACATAAAGGGATACATCCCCCACCAGTGCGGCCGATAGTATCTGGCCAGTCATGGATAACAGAGAATGCCTCACAATATGTGCAGCTTAAGTTATCCCCGTTGATAGAAATAGTACCTACAATATTAAAAAATTCGTTTAAATTGTTGGAAGACCTTGAAAATTCCCCTTGGCTTGAAAAAGTAAATCCTGACACTCTAATGGTTACCTTGGATATAAAGAACTTGTTTACGAGTATACCTAATGAATTTGGAGTCGAGGCTATTAGATGTTGTCTAAATGAATATAACATGGTCAATCAAAATGAGCAATTCATTATTTGTACTTTATTAGAATTGATACTTAGTAATAACATCTTTATGTATCAAGATAAAATCTACAGACAAACATGGGGGGTGGCCATGGGCACCCCCTGTGCAAACGTCTATGCTAATATAGCAGTATATCAATGGGAGAGGACTCATATTCTCAATAATGAAAGCTTTATTGCCAATGCCATTTACTACAGGAGATTTGTGGATGACATTCTCCTTTTTTGGAATGGCAATGTGAAATCCTTACATGATTTCGTTGAATATATGGAATCAACCACTTCCTTCCTTAGATTCACATATGAAGTTTCATCAGTTACGGTCAACTATCTTGATGTAACTATAACAAAAAATATTCTGAATAGATTTACAACATCTTTATTTAGAAAACCGTGTTGGAAAAATGGCATACTCCACCATGAGAGTATGCACCCACGACACATTTTTCCTAACATTGTAAAAAATCAGATGGCTAGAACAACCAAGCTGTGTAATAATAATGAAGACAGAGAACAACTTTTGAATTTCCAAATTAAGTGTTTTATGAACAGGGGTTATCCAACCCATCTGCTTACAAACTCTAAGGATAGAAACAGCTTGGTTTACAACACTTTTCATAGGCAAGGTCCACATAAATATTCTAACAAACATAATATAGGTAAAGTGCAATATGACATCAAATTCACCAATGATGTCAAATATATAAAAGAGATAATATACAAAAATTGGAAATTGCTTAGTATGAATAAAGAATTGAAAAATGTGGTGGGTGAATACCCCAACTTTAGATATAGCAACTGTCCAAATTTGAAAAGACTACTATGTAAAGAAAAAATATTATATATACCATTAGACATTAGGACCAAATTTAGGCAAGGAACCTTCCCCTGCAAGAAATGCTGTGTCTGCAAATATATCACTGATGAACAGCCATATGAAAACTTAGAAACTGGTTTTAGGTTTATACCGAATTTCTATGCCACGTGATACTACAAATATAATTTATCTGGCCACATGTGGGAATTGTGAAGCATACTATGTGGGTATGACAACGCGTAGGCTCAGAGATCGAGCCTACAACCACATATATGATATACGGAAAATGAATACAAACAATGTTTTAGCCAGGCATTGTCAATCTTTTCCATCTCATATGTTCAAATTCAGGGTTCTGCAGATATTACACCCTAACAGAAGAGAAGGCAACGTATTAGGCACCTTAGAGCTTTATGAATTGAAATGGATACTAACACTTAGGGCACATATAGAGCCAGGATTAAATACAGCCCTTAGTATTAGACCAGCGCTGCTATGAAAGATCATGTTATGTTAGTTAGATTTGATGTTAATTATAGAATCATGTTAAGATAATTTAATGATTCATATTAATGGGGGTTTTGGGGATACATATACATTTTATACCATTTTTATTTATAAAAATATTTTTTTGACTGTACAATCACAATAGTTATAAAATTCTTTTACTTTCTTTTTTCTTTTTTCACTATATATTTTTTTCTCTTTTTTTCTCTTCATTTTTATTCCTTTTCCTCCCTCCCTTTTCCCTTATTTCCCTTACTTTTCCCTTCCCTCTTTCCCTCTCCCCCACCCTTGTCCTTTTCTCTGCCCTCCCTTCGCGTTCCCCCCTCCCCTTCCCCCTTCCTCTTTCCCAAACCTTCTTTTTCTGGGTTTTTTTTGGGTCTTTCTTATGCTTCGCTGTTTTATTCTTGTATCTTGTTCCTTCTTCTTCATATTCATTTTATCCTTACTCTAGTTTACACATCTGACTTAGTTTGAGATATCATATGATATATTTAATCGTTATCATTTGTTTTATACATTGATAGTTATCAAGCAATTTATAAGATGAACTGTTATTCAGATTCTATGAAATTTTAAATGTAATATATCATATCCATGAAAGATAAGTATATGGTTTTCGTAGATAGGAAGAATAGGAATTATAAATATGTATACATTAGGGCTGTATTAAGTTTCTTGTATTTATAGTTTTTTTGATAAACTGAAAGAAATACATTCACATGTATTTCGCTATATTTTAATATATTTTTTAGATTATTTTACTATAGTAGTGGAAAGATATTACAGGTTGCATTAGATTCTAAATGAAACATCCTTATGAACTGCGACTTTAAGAATCAATGAAATTGAGTGATATCCAATTGATTAATCATTTTTAGCCGCCAAAAATGCTGCTAATTAGGGTGTATGCTACAACTATATAAGAACAATATTTATTCTTAAATTTTGTGACCTGATGAAGCGCACTTGTTAGGTGCGTGAAAGCGCTTGTTTCATTTTAAAAATAAAATTCTTTGCTGCTAATTCATCGTGGAGGCTTCAGTGATTTGTTGAATAATAGGAATATGGAAAGAAATTACAAAGTCAGTTTGCAGACATGAGGGACACCAGGAGTTTCTGGCAAGGGATACAACAGATTACTGACTATAAAACCAGGTCAGCTCAGTGTGAAGACAGCACTAAATTGCTGGACAGGTTGAACTCCTTCTTTGGCAGATTTGAAGAGAAGAACAATGTGGCTGCTACAAGGCTATCTACTGACAAGGAGGAGGTGGTGCTCAGGCTTAACTCCAACGAAGTGAGATTTCTACTTAAGAAAGTGAACCCCAGGGAGGCTCCTGGTCCTGATAAAATACTGGGCAAAGTACTTAATGGCTATGCAGACCAACTATGCTCAGTTCTAATTGATATTTTCAATACCTACCTTATTCTTGGTAAAGCTGCCTCTTGCTTCAAGGTGAAGATCATTGTCCCTCTCACAAAAAAAAAGCTAATCTAGCCTGCCTGAATGACTACAGACCGGTTGCTCTAACTTCAAATGTCATGAAATGCTTTGAGAGACTTGTTAAAAGGCATCTGTCGGCTAACCTTCCTTCCACTGTCGACCCTCTACAGTTCGCTTATCAGGCTAACAGATCCACTGCAGATGCTATTTCAACAGAACTCCACCTCTCACTTGATCATCTGATGGGGAGAATCAACTACGTCAGGCTGTTGTTCATTGCTTCAGTTCGACATTCGGCACAGTGGTTCCTATGCAGCTTATTGACACGCTTGTACATCCTGGAGTTAGCAAGCTTATGTGCAACTGGATCCTTGACTTCTTGACGAACAGACCGCAGAAAACATGTGCGGGCAATACCTCAGCATGCATAATACTCAACATCCATGTTCCTCAGGGTTGTGTGCTAAACCCTCTGTTGTTCACCATCCTCACCCATAACTGTTCTGCAAAATGCAACATCAATCACGTCATTAAGTTTGCAGATGATACTACAGTCATGGGCTTCATCAAAGGGAAGGATGAAAGAGCTTAAAGAGACAAGTTTTACTCATTGATTGACTGGTGTGCTAAGAACAACCTTGACCTGAATGTCAATAAAACAAATGAGATCATTACAGACTTCAGGAAAAGGTCAACAACACACTCACCGCTCATGACAAATGGTGAAGAGGTGGAAAGGGTGAAATCTACAAAGTTTCTGGGGGTGCACATTTTGGAGGATCTCTCCTGGACTGTGAACACAGAACAGTGGGTCAAAAAAGCACACCAATGTCTCCACTTTGAAATAACAAAAACACAGGAACGGCAAGCCAACCAAAGTCCAAACTGCTGATTTAATAAAATGAAATAAAATGAAGCGCTTTTCGTTTGCTTGCAAAGCAAATTCATCAGATAACAACTATACACTATACAAAATAGAAGTATACTAAAATAGTACCAGGTGATAGATGTGTACCTATCAGAACAGACAACATGAAACACATATATTTAAAGACACACTCCCTCTTAGAAGCCAATACTAGCTACCAAATTAGAAAAACTATACAATAAAAATAGGAAAACAATTATAAATATAAATATTTACTTGCTAAATACTGTTTTGCTTGAATATATTTAAAAACACCACACCAAGATATAAATATAAATATAACTATCTATATCAAATGCAACAGATGGCCACAACTAAACTAAATTACAAGTATGTTTAAGTGGCCTTGAAAGGTGCCCTCATCTCTGCAAACTTTTCTGTTTCAAACTGTAACTAATGGAACATGTTGTATTTAAACCTGGGAAATGATTGGCATTCAAATTAATTTGCCAAAAAACTTCTAATTCCTCTAAGTGTAAAGGTACAGGACCACCCCTGATGTCATGGGGTACCTGGTCCATGATCATGTATTTAAATTTATGTTCCTTATAAAAGTCAGAAAGTGTTTTACTAGGGCATTATCAATTTTCCCTTTGGAAATTGCATACTGATGTTCATAGACTCGATCACAGAGTCTACGCTCCGTTTTGCCGATGTAAAATGCGGGGCAACATTGGCACCTAGCTAAATAAACCACATTCTTAAGAGTTACAATTAAACCTCTGTTTTCATTTATACTGAATGTTGTTGATGAAAAAACAATTTGCAACATCAGCATGTTTGCAAAAATTACAGGATTCACATTTACCCATACCTGTAATTTTAGAGGTACTCCTAAGTTGTTGTTCCAGCAAATTCTTTAGGTTTTTACCCCTTCTAAATATCACTTTAGGGTGATCTCCCAATTTACTAAATAACATCGGGTTGATTCTAAATAGTTCCCAGTTTTTCTGGATAATCTTAGTGATTATTTGACTATCCACAGTGAATGTGGTAATAAAACTCAAGTGAAAGTCAATTTCGCCTCTTACATTCTGTTCACAAAGGCTGTTCATGACCTCTTGGTTACCTAAATTAAAAGTAACACCTTGGGCCATACCTACTTGCTTAACACTTAAAATAGGGTTATAAGCCTTATTAAATCTCTTGGATTTGACCTCTTCTATCAAGGAATCTAATAGAATTTCAGGGTAATCACAACTCAGAAACATATTTTTTAATAAGTACCATTCATCCACAAACTCATTATCCTGACTTACTATTCGTGCAGCCCTCACCAGTTCATAGGTTCATAGGTAGGTACTAGACTATTGGCCCAAGGGCCTACGTAAGCCTAGCCAGCAAGGTACCATAGCTTACGCCACCCAAGAAAGTTATTTTCCTGTGCCACTGTCCAGCAGAGACACAGAAGTGATCCCCAGGGTGTATTTCCTATTTCCCATCCACTCATCAAGTTTTTTCTTGAAGAGTGCTAATGAAGAACTTTGCTTGACATAGATGGGTAGCTTATTCCAGAGTATAGGAAGTCTCTGGGACAGGAATCTATCCCTCCAGCGTGTCCTGTCTATTGTGGTGACAAGGTTTAGGTCCCTAGAGCGTGTAGCTTGGAGGGATTGGGATTTCTTTAGGTGTAGCATGTCCAACGGCTCTGGGTTTGACATAGCTTTATATGTTAGGCACAGATCATCTTGGAGTAGGCGATATGCTATGCAGTAAAGCTGGAGTTTTTTGAGGCGGTCAGTGTAGGGCATTTGTTTGAGGCCAGTAATCCTCTTTGTGAGGTACTTCTGTGGCCTTTCCAGCTGCTGCAGATGTCTTGTGAGGTACATTCCAAAAGGGGCGTTGTACTCTATAATGGGTCTAATGAGTGACGAGTAGAGGGGAACAATGACCTCTTTTTTCCTGGATGAGAATCCTTTGATGATGAGGTGTGCCACGCAGAAGGACTTCCTGACTACTGTGGCGATGTGACTATCAAAAGAGAGACTATTGTCCACTTGGGTCCCAATGTCTCTTATCACGCATTTGGTGTTAAGTAGATTGCTGCCTATGTGGTAGTTCATGGGTACAGAGTTTTTACCAAAGGGGATGACACTGCACTTTTTGGCACTGAGCTTGAGGCCATGGCTCTGACACCAGGCATCTGTCTCAGTGAGGCCCTTCTGTAGGATGTCCACATCATTTGGGGACTTGACTATGGCTCCTAGTTTGCAGTCATCTGCGAACTTCATCAGCCAGAGGATTTCTGTGTTAGCCTGTACTTCAGAGAAGTAGATACCAAACAGGACAGGTCCCAGGACGGAACCCTGTGGCACTCCACTTGTCACTGCCTTGAGGTCAGATTTGGAGTCTGCAACTTTTACAGTGTGGGTTTTGTCAGTGAGCCAGTTGGCAACCCATCTTGTGATGTAGGGATTTATACCTAGTTTAGTGAGTTTAGCTATAATTCCAGAATGGGGGATGGTGTCTAAAGCCTTGGCGAGGTCAAGATAGGCTGTGTGAACCACCTTACCCTCATCCACGGCTTTGGTGACTGCCTCAAAGAAGTCGATCAGGTTCAGGAGGCATGATTTGCCTTTCACAAACCCGAACTGGGTGGGATCCAGAGTTTGGAGGTTACCGATGTCTTTGTTTATGAGTTCCATGATGATACGTTCCATGGCCTTGCAGACCAGGCTCGTCAGGCTAATAGTTCGATAGTTCCTGGGATCAGTGGTGGCTCCCCCTTTGTGGAGTGGGATAACTGTTGCTGTGCACCATTCAGTGGCCTTTAATGACTGACCATTTCTGATGGTGATGGTGACAACTTAAGAAGTGCAAGAAGGCATTAGAATATGTGCTCTTCCTGTGGATCTTGGGTACAAAACTTTGTTGTACTCTATTATTTGTTAGCCAAACATCTAAATAAGCAATCTCCTCAGTGTCGAACATGGATGTGAATTGCAAGTACTGGGTTGACTGATTAAAATAATCTACTATATTATTACTGTCATCAATGTCACCTTTTAATAAAATAAAAATATCATCTAGGTAACGTGTACAGTATACTAGGGAATTACTCAGATTTTCATTTTTAAACACAAATTCTGTCTCCCAGTATGCCATAACTAAATTTGCTATACTGGCTCCGCAAGGGGAGCCCATAGCTACCCCCACTTTTTGCAAATAAAAGTCGTTACCAAACATGAAATAGTAATTAGACAAAATGACGTCAAGTAATTCTATTACTAAAACAATTTCTGCCCCAGATGCTCCATTTTTCCTTAACATGAAACTAATCCACTCAATGCCTAACATATGTGGAATACAAGTGTAAAGATCTTTTACATCCACCGTTAGAAAATTACATTCCTCATTAAACTGTAGGCTAACAATTTTACTCAAAAAGACCAAGAGTCTTTACACACTTGGTCTTCAGGTTCCAAATATTTCTTCAGTATGGAATCAACAAATTTTGCACATGGATAGGTAGGTGAGCTACGACCATCCACTAAGGGTCTCATAGGTGGATCCACCAAACTTTTGTGAATTTTGGGGATTCCAAAAAAATATGGGAACCTAGGGTATGACAACATATAGTTATAGATGTTTTGCTCGATCCTACCTTCTATGAATAAATCATTAATGCAATTTTTGATCTGTTGGTAGGCTTTATTAACCTCTGTTCATGAACTCAGTTTATAAGCAGCGGTATCCAATACCAACTTCATCCGTTCTGCATAGTCAGAGTTATCCAAAACAACCAAACTCCCTCCTTTATCTGGTTTACAAACATGGATATCCTGTGCCTTAATAGAATTGAGGTAGTCACGTTCGTACTTACTTGTGTTATGTATGTACTTCTCCTTACACCCATTCTTGATGCTATGTCTAACATCTAATTCACAATTGTGTTCAAACACTTGGAGTACAGGATGTAATGGGGGTTGAAAGTACTTGGAATATAAAAACTATCAGTACCAGGTACATTCATAACAACCCTCAGCAACAAGTTGAAATTCAATTTCCTAGTGAAAGTTTTAATGTCAAGAATAGTTTTAACCAAGTCCAGATGTTGGGAGGGGACAAAGGTATGCCCTTTAGCAAGGAACTCCACAATGTCAGAAGTGATTTGAACTGTGGAATAATTATATACTTTAACTCATTCCCTCCAGCAGAGCTCTTTTGAATGTATACCTTTAACTCCCAGTGGGTGTGGCTTCAGCCTTTAAAAAAATGAATTTATCACCTTACAGTTCTAACAAATATTTATTAACAGAGGTCATATATCAATACAATTGTGTTTGCCATCATATATGCTTCAAGATAATATATTCTGATACCTTGTGTGCAGTATGGTTTTGGATTTATTAATGCAAATATGAACAGGCAATATTTGACGCCTGGAGGAGCAGTAGGAGGTAACTGCAGAAACGCCTGTAGATGTCACTCGGCTGTAATGAGTAATCAGTCCCCTGATTTGTTTGTAATAATCTCTGGGCCTCTATTACTGAGAGCTATACCTGCTAGCTCTTCCATTTGCTGAATTTGCGGTTGCTCTTGTTGGTATTCTGGTATACGTTCTTCTGTTTCGGTTTGGCCCCTGAAAAATTGGCCTGCCAAAACTTTTGATTAGAAAGGGTGGTGTTATTCCATTCTTGAGAGGCATTTTGTATCCTTTCATTCCTATGGACCTCCACCGAAACCTCACCAGTATCTAAAGAATCATCAAATTAATCAGGCACATTATTAGGCAAGACCTCTTCAAATTGGTTGAGATTATTAAAATTATTATGGTTGCTGTAAATGTTAGGGTTGAGTCTAGCTCCCTCAGAAGGTTGTCTGATAGCGTGGTTAGCCTGCTGCCAGATTTGAGCTGTTGAAAGTGCAGGGTACGCTATACCTTGATCGTATGCTGTATGGTCATGTTGAAGCTTTTTAAGTTTATTAGCTCTGAGTTTGAACATATATTGATCTATGCTCGAAAAAATTCGACTGTATTCAAATTTATAACGTAGCAACTCTAAATCTGTTCTAATGCTGGAATCCAAATCCGTGATCACTTTTGTTAAACTCTCAACCCAAATGCTGTAATATTTCACCAAGAGTTCCAGCAATTCAAAGCCCTGCCTATCAAACAAAGCTACCGGGTCTCTATGAAAAGCAGATTCCGATTCTAAACCTGTGGGGTACTGGTAGCGGCGTAAGCCCTTAGGTACCACCTTCTGTATAAGACATTTGCAAAAATACGAAATCTCTAACTGCAATTTCTTAAGTTTAACAAGATTGATATCCAGGCTTTTAAGTTTAGTTACTAAATTTGAAGATGTAATATTACCTCCTGCAGCCGGTCCACCTTCACTGCCCGCCTGCACTCCTCCAGACAACGAAAAGCCGCTTGCTATCCAGGCTGACAAAGAGTGTAAACCAATAAGCCCTGAGATGGTGCCAAGCCCATTGTGTGGTGTATTTCCAATCCTGCTCAAAAGACAAGCCCCTTGTCGTACTCGACCCTTGCATGGTTACCATTCGGTACCAAACTAGCACTACAAGTGCTTCCAGTGCAGCCACTGATGTTTTCTGGTGTTCCGGCCTTCCTTTTACTGCTGGGAGGTTCTCCTGTTGCCACCTCTAACCAGAGACAAGGAAAGCTGCTGACTATTCGACCAATGTAAATCCTTGCTGTTACCATTCACAGAAAGGTGAGGAAGTGAAAGAGATTCACATAAATCATGTTGACTTTGATCCAGACAATCCAGTCGTGTGAAAATAGACTGGATTTTGGTAGATAGTACATCCAGAATATTGTCCATATCACTGTGGGCAGCATTAGTATTAGCAACCACTCCTGAGAATGCTATGTCCTCACTAAGCGTAAAAAGACCCTGTCAAGCAGCCGAACCAGACGCCATAGAAAACTGATTAAACCAACGGCCACGTAACAAACTGTGAAATAACAAAAACACAGGAACGGCAAGCCAACCAAAGTCCAAACTCTGGTGAGTTGATGCTTGGAATTTAATTTAGGTTGAACTTGTGTAGTCCTAAATGACAATAAAGTTTACTTGGACTTTATAGGTGGGAAAGAAAAACAAAACCTTAGCTCTGAGCTGACTGGCCTGGAACTGCCTTATTGCAAAGACAAGTCCTGAATTAGTCTGACATACACTCAGTAAATAAGAATGAAATGAGGGATGTGAAGTTGTCCTATCTCGCCTTCATTCTGTACTTGTGGGTTCAGAACCGATCCTCAGTTCCGACTCATCCGTTTACAAAAGCTCGAGGTCTCCAACTAGCTCATGGCTTACTCCATATCCCATGATGCTCTAGGGAATTCCCTAGATCTCGTTTGCCACTAAACAGATCGGGCGTTCTTCAACTGGCTGTGGCTAAGTTTCTCTACAAAAAGAAGTTATGTACTTACCATAACGTTCCATGTTTGTAGTCCATCTCACCTACATTCTTGCTGGATGAGTTTGGAATCGATATTTGGCTCCGACTCGGCCGATACTAAAGCTCGAGAGCTTTTACCGGCTCGAGGCTAACCCCTATCCCATGGTGCCTCACGGCAATTCCCCAGATCTTGTTTGCAAGAAAGCAATAAGTACCTAATAGTTATGAAACTATCAATAACTGTGTACATACAGACAGAACATTGTGCAACATTATCCATGCCAGGTGGACAACAACTACAATCAGGTCAGACAGCATAAGTATAGTCCACCAGATCTCCAGGAACAGGAAGGGGCCAGGAGGGAGGGAAGCAAGAATGTTGGCGAGATGGACTACAAACATGGAATGTTATGGTAAGTACATAACTTCTTTATGTTATGTAGCCCTATCTCGCCATAATTCTTGCTGGATGGGACAGCGTCCCTAGCACCCTTTTCCCAGGTGGCTCAAGCGAAGAGACTCTTCAGCACAGTGGACCCAATGGATGACCTGTCCCAGGAGGCCAAATCTAATTTGTAATGAGTGACAAAGGTATGTGGTCTTTCCCAAGTGGCTGCTGCACAAATGGTATCAATCGGGAGCCTAGATCTAAAGGCACATGAAGTTGATACTGCCCTTGTTGAGTAGCCTTTTACTTTGTTGGGTAACTGTTTGCCAGCAGTCTGATAAGCAAAGGAAATGCAATCTGAAAGCCATTTTGAGAGGGTGCCCTTAGAAACAGGCAAGCCTTTATTTTTGTCCGAAAAGGAGACAAATAATTGATCTGATTTTCTAAATACTTTAGTCCTGTGTAGGTAAAACCTGAGAATTCTGTCGACGTCTAACTGGTGTAGCCTGTATTCAGATTTATCAGAATGATTTGGAAAAAACACTGGTAGCTCGATAGTAGTGTTAAGATTATATTCTGAACATACCTTGGGATGAAAGGAAGTGTTAGTTCTAAGTGAGACTCTATCCTTGTGGAACGCAATATAAGGAGGTTGAGTAGTAAGAGCTTGCAATTCTGAGACTCTCCTAGCAGAAGTTATGGCTACTAAAAATAGTGTTTTCCAAGATAATTATTTCAGATCCCATAAAGAAGAGGGTTCAAAGGGGGAAGAAATTAAGGATGTGAGAACTAAGTTTAGGTCCCAGGGTTCTGGTGGCTGTTTGATTGGAGGCCTGAGAAGGAGAACTCATTCAAAAAGGTTTTGCACAAAGAGTGGGACATGATGGAATTTCCCATGTAGCCAAAATGATAATTAAAGATGGCAGCTAACTGAACTCTAACCATAGCAGCTGCAGCTCCTTCATGAAAAATGGAGGCAAGGAAGGACAAAATGGAGTCTATAGAAGCTGTATAGGGATCTAAGCCTTAGTTTACAGCCCAAATATAGAACCTTTTCCATTTGCTAGAATATAATTTCCTAGTGGAAGGCTTGTGGGAAGAAACAGAATGTGTTTGACTGAACGTGAGAGGCAAAAACACCTGGCTATTCGTGGAACTTGAGCAACCATGCTGTCAATTTCAGGGTCTGGAGAGTAGAATGGAACTGCCCCGACTGATGAATCAGGAGGTCTAGAGATGGTTCCAGAATCCAGGGTTCCTCCAAGAGGTAGGGCCACAGGAAGGGAAACCAGACTTGATGAGGCCAATAAGGAGCAATGAGGATCAGGGTACTCTTCAACTGTTTTGCTTTCTGTATCACTTTTGGAATGACAGGAAAAGGAGGGAAGGCATAAAGGAGTCCCGGAGGCCAATCGTGGACTAGAGCATCCCTGGGTGACATCCCCGTATGGGGAATTAGGGAAGAGTAGCTGCTGCATTTTGTGTTCAGGTGTATGGCGAATAGGCCGCAGTAAGGCTGGCCCCATCTGTGAAAGATCTCTTTCGCAACTTCTGAATTCAGGGACCACTCGTGAGGCATGAGAATTGCTCGACTGGGTTTGTCTGCTATCACATTAGACTTCAACAGGATGTGCGTTGCTACCAGAAAGCGTTGAGTGTCCATCGCCCATTTCCAAACTCTTAAGGCCTCTCGACAAAGCAGGTAAGATTTGGTTTCCCCTTGCTTGTTTATGCACCACACGACAGACATGTTGTCTGACTGAATTGCAATTGTCCCAGTGGAAAGAGAACTGTAAAGTGCTTGAAAGACATATAGTACCACTCTCATCTCCAGAACATTGATGTGCAAGTGGTTCTTGTGGTTCTGCCAAGTACCTTGGACCGTCATTCTCAGATAATGGCACCCCACCCTATCTGGGAGGCATCCGTGGTCAAAACTGCATTTTCTTGGGGTGGAACAAGTGGACGACCTAAAAGAAGTTGTTTCGCATGCAACCACCATGTCAGATCCTTCTTGCAGGTGTTTGTGATGAGAAACTGATGTGACAGGGCAAGATCCTGCATTGACCATTGGGAAAATAGTAGCCACTGAAGTACTCTCATGTGCAGACTGGCTAGGGGAACTAAGAGAATGGAGAAAGCCATAGTCCCTAGGACTTGAAAGACTACCCTGGCCTGAACTTTGTGACTGTTTAGCAAGGATCTGACTTGGTTGCGCAATGATTCTACTCTTTCTGGTGTTAGTCTTGCTGTCATGGTGGTTGAATCTATTTCTGAGCCTAAGAATACAATGTGCTGAGATGGAGATAAGGCTGACTTTTTTTAGGTTTACTGTGATGCCTAATCTGGCACACAAGGATAGCGTCTCGTCACTGGTTCTGACCAGTTGATGCTTGGTGGTAGCAGTGAGGAGCCAGTCGTCTAGGTACGGAAACACCTGGAATCCTTGATGTCTCAGGTGGGCCGTTACCACTGCCATGCATTTGGCGAACACTCTGGGGGCTGTAGTGAGGCCAAAGGGCTGAGTTCAAAACTGAAAATGACTGGTTCCCAGCCAAAAGTGTAAGTGTCTTCTGGAGCAACTGTCCATTTTGACGTGGTAGTATGCATCCTGAAGATCTATTGAGTACATCCAATTGTCTTTCCCGATAAAGTGAAATATCGACTGCAGAGTGATCATTCAGAACTTCAATTTCTTTACAGACTTGTTGAGTTTGCTGAGATTTAGAGCTGATCTCCAGTCCCCTGTCTTTTTTGGAACTAAAAAAAATTGTAAGTTCCGGATCCTATTTGCTCTGTGGGGACTTCTTGGATGACTGTTTTTCGCAGCAACGAGATGACCTCTGATGTTGCATGGTCTAGTTGAATGGGTGGCACATCTGGTAGAGACCGGTTTACCGAGGGATCGGAAACAAAGGGAATCAGGTAACCTCTGGATATTATGGTTTGTACCCAACGATCTTGTGAAATGTTTAGCCAGGCGCTTGGGTACAGTGATAGATGACCCCCGACTGCCTCCAGAGATGGACAGTCAGGCAACCCCTCAGGGGCGATGGAAGGGACAATCAGAGAAAGTTTCTCTATCTCCCTGGTGTTGCGGACCTCCTCTGCCACGAGGACAGCGTCTTCCGTTACATCCTCCCCTCTGCACCTAGGGGAGGGTTGACCTTGTGCCCGAGGGAAACCTTTTTGGGATTTACGGAACAACATTTTCCCTCCTGTTTGACCCTTGGGATAGGGTCTAGAAGGAAGGGAGAAATGGACTCCGACAGCAGATAAGGTTTTCCCTTCCTGCTCACACCTGGTCAAGGTCTCTTTCACCTGAGGCCCAAAAAGAGTTGAACCATCAAAGGGGACATTGGTGAAGGAAGACTTAAAGGAGTCCGTGAAGTTACAGAGATGCATCCAAGAAAGACTCCTAAGAGAGATTCCTGGTGCGGCTGCCCTGCTCACTCCATCTGCTGCATACAAAATCAGCATCATGGAGGAGTTAGCTATCAATGTAAGGGTGGAGAGCTGCGCAGAAACCTTATCTGTGGATCCCAAAGCTACTGAAACCTGAAGGGTATCTCCCAACTCTTTCAGGAGATCCCTCTGAAGTCGAGTAAAATGGGAAAGGTAATTCAGCGATCTTAAGGTAAATGCCGCTAAAGAGAAGATACACTTTCCATACCTATCCATCGTTCTGGACTCCACTGCTACCACCACAGCATCAATGGGAATCCCTTTGCAAAGAAAAGACTTATCTTCTGGTGCAGTCATAAATTTGTTTGGCCTCCTAGGGACAGGCTTCACTGTGTCTGGAGAGGTCCAGGCTTTCCGCAATATAACCCCTAAGAGCTGGTCATAAGGTGGTGTCACCCAGAAGGTGGAAGGTCAGGAACCAAAGGCTTGAAGATACACTGATTTGTCCTCAGTAGGGTTAGAGATCTTCCAATCACCCCTCTGTCTAAGGTTTTCCAGGATGTCAGAAAAGGAGACATCGTCAGAGGGGGGATCTAGGGAACACTTCTGACTCCTCCAAATCAGTGTCAGATGTGACAGACACAGGTGAGTCAACATGCTTCCTCTTACAAAGTCTCTTCTGAGGGAGCTCTCCAGTGGGATAATCTGGGGAGGTCTCAGAAGAGGGGGCACCTCCAATGGGGGCTGCTTGAGTCTCTGGTTCTCTACGCAGTGGGGGTGGCAGGGGAGAAGAGGTTGCTGCCGGCTGCTGGTGGGGATATCAGGTCCAAAGGTATGGCTTTTGCAGAAGACAAAGCCTAATCTACTGCTTCGAAGGCCTCCCCCCACCCGCTCTGAAGATGGCCTCCGCTCTGAGGAGATGGATGGTTAGCTCTGAGCAAGGGGGAATGGCTCCGAAGCAGATGTGGGAACCGAGTTGATTCGAGCAGAAGCACGGAGAGGGAGGATCGGTTCTGAAGAAAACCCAGGGTGACTATCTCCCTCAGAGTTGACTCAAGAGCATCAGATTCCAGATCCCTCGGCTCCAGACTCAGCCGCTGAGGATAGAGTTATCGGTTCTGAGGAAGCAGGAAGAATTCTCGGAACCGAAGGCTCCAGCATTGAGGAACCTGAAGTGATTGACTCCGAGTGCAAAGCAGTCGGAGGAGGAGCAGCGGATTGGAAAAGGGTTGGCTCCGAAGCCTTTGGGTCCAGAGGAGCCAATTTTCTTGCCAGAGCCAGGTCAGAGAGCAACCTTTTCACCACCCGCTCGATGTCCTCATCTGAGAGTGTCCTAGAGGATTGGGTGGAGACAGAAGGAGATCTCCTCCTCCCCAAAATAGGAGATCTCAAAGTAGGTGAAACAGGGTCGATATCAGGTAAGTGTCTCGTTGCCGAAGGTTGCCTCGGCACCGAAGAGACCAACAGCACCGAGACAGAAGAAGCAAAATTTGAGCCAGAACTCCTTGGCTCCGTCTCTTTGGACTTTTCCGATGGTTCCGGAGCTGGAACCAAAGATTTTCGTTCAGTAGTCTTGGCAGCTATCTGACCAAGTTCCAGCTGTTCCTGGAAGGAACTTGTTATAAGCCCCCTATCTATTAATTTGCGTTTCCTCTCATTAAGAACCCTACTACTGAAGTCATACAGGGATCTTGTAAGTGGGCTTTGCCTAAGAAATACACACAGCTAGTGTGACTGTCTGTCAATGACATCTTCTGTGAGCATTTATCACATTTTTTGAACCCCAAAGGGTGATGGTCCTTGTGTTCTCTGTCTTTTTCCTTAGACATGCTAACAAGAACAAGTTAAAGCTACCAGGAAAAAAAGACAACAACGCTAACTATACTAACAATACTATACTCCTGAAATAACAATACCAATAAACAGTAAAGAAAGAAAATTGGAAAAGATTCCTTCTTTTTTTTTTTTTTTTTTTTTTAAGGAAGAAACTCAGGGAGGAAAGACCCTGTAATTTAAATGGGCAACTACTAACTGAAATGGGCCATACAATCCTATGGGGGGGAAATAGGGGTCAAACACTCAATACAATCGCACAAGAAAAGGTATTAACTGTTAAGGAGTAAATGATGATGAAAAAAGTGGTGAAAAAAACAAGATTTAGCAAAAAATCTTCTACTTAGCCAACGAGCCAGTAAGGAGACAACCTCGAAGCTTTCGCGGCAAACAAGATCTGGGGAATTGCCATGAGGCACCATGGGATAGGGGTTAGCCTCGAGCCAGTAAAAGCTCTCGAGCTTTAGTATCGGCCGAGTCAGAGCCAAATATCGGCTCCGAACCCATCCAGCAAGAATTACGGCGAGATAGGACTACATAACATTCTTTGTTATACCTGTTAAAAACTATTTTTTTTCCTAAATATTTTCTTGTATGCTATTCTTAGAAGGTTTTTGACCTTATTTATCACAGTGTTAGACTGTGTCCATTAATTTATTTATTTTTATTTTATTTATTTATTACTTATTACATTTGTTAACTGGGTAGTGTCCGACTGGGTTAAAAGCCCGTTTTCAGCGGAGGCTCGGGGAGAAAAGCTCCGCATAAAAAAATGCAAATAATAACAGATATAAAATGCAAACAATAACAGATATAAAAAAATTAAAAATACAAACATATGAGTAGACATAATCTAGCTGAAAATAGAGCTAGCTAGTTAGATGAATACAGTATGATAGAGAAAATGTATTGTAGATGATATGGTAATAACTTCAGGGCCATAGAGGTACAGTGATATCATACAGTCAAATACAACAGGTTAAAAAATTACATAGAAAGTAATCATTCCAATTGTGTAAGCATGGTACAGCATAAAAATTACAAATGATACAGTTAAACAGAATCCTGTTAAATCTGTAGATAGACTATGTAAGGATTGGACAAACTGTTTCTGAGAAGATACAGAGATTACATGTGGTTACCAGTATGTGGGAGAGCATACAGTTGTAAGCAAAGTTTTGTGAGCGGACTGCTCCCTTCCAAGCTATAGGGTTTTGTCTCCATAGGTGTGATGACTGACATAAGAGGTAGGAATAGGGAGGGGGGCACTTGAGGGATTTTTGGATGATATTAACCTGGATTATGGCAGGTGCAAAGCCAGTGGTTTGCTAGGTGCTGTTTTATGAGTTTTTTAAATTCTTATTTTTTTTTTTTTTTTTTTTTTTTGGGATTGACTGAGGAAGTGTGTTCCCTAGCTTGGCAATTTTGTAAGAGTAGAGGGAGTCCCCGTGACGGTTGTGGGAGCGAGTGATGTTTAGCATTCGTTTTTCTGATGATCAGAGGTGTCTGGGATTACAGTTAGGTTGAACTAAGTTAGCCAGTGCAGAGAGGTCTTTGGAATGGTGGATGATTTTGTGGACTATGGTAAGTTGGTTGAGAGATAAAAGGATAGGGAATTCAAGCCAGTTTAGTTGAGAGAGGGCTCTGCAGTGGTGGGTTGTATGAGGATGACTGGTTGCATATTTTGCAATCCTGTTGTAACAGGCTTCAAGATTATTGAGATCTATCTTACGCAGATTGGTGAAAATGTGAGAACCATAGAGGAGAGTTGACAGCAGGTGAGACTGGGCAGTGGCCAGCCTGGCGTTGTTGGTTAGAAATGGTTTTGCTCTATAGACTGCTCTTAGTTTGGTATGCACGTTTTTGATAGACAGTGAAATATGTATCAAATTTTAGATGAGAGTCGATTGTTACACCTAGAAGTTTAGTTTGGTCAGTTGGAAGTAACTTGGTTCCACTGGAGGACAGGATGGAGAGTGGGGGGGTGGCAATGTGCTGATTTCTTATTTGTGAAGACTATTATTTTACTTTTATTTGGGTTTAGAATAAGTTGACGGCTGGCTAGATATTTTTTTTATATCTTGAAAGGAAGACTGCAATTTTGCCTGAAGTTCTTGGGGAGTTGAGGCTGAACAGATAAAGGTGGAAATCGTCAGCATATTGTACAATAGAGGCATGGTTAGTAGCAGAACTGAGGTCATTTGTAAATATGCTAAAGAGGAGTGGGACCAGTATGGAGCCTTGGGGTACGCCAACTGAGATGGGTAGGAGGGTGGAAAGACTGTTTTCCCATTTGGTAGCTTGCTGACAGTAAGATAGCTATGGAACCAGTTTAGGGAGGTGGGCTGAAGACCAAGGGAAGAAAGTTTGTTCAGTAGTAGCTGATGGGAGATGGTATCAAAAGCTTTGGACATATTGAGGAAGATAGAGGAAACAAGTCCATTGTTTAGTAGGTCGGTGGGAGGTTGGTATCATGGTTGAGATGCTTACCTTAGAAACAAAAGGTGCAGGGTTTGATTCTGACATGGGATAATTGGCTAGGCTTAAAATGGCCCAAAAGGGCAGTTAGCCTAGTACTAACCTATGAACCTATACAAGTTAACCTATGAACCTATGGTGATGTATGGAATTGGTGAATGATAAAAGGGCAGTGCTGGTACTATGTTTGAGTCTGAAGCCATGCTGGGAGCTGGTTAAATAGGTTGTGGGTTAGGAGGTGGTGGAGGAGTTGATTGTGGATACATTTTTCTAGTATTTTTGCAAGGGGTGACAGAATGGCTATGGGTCGATAGTTTGTAAGCTCTATAGATGCCCCACCATTATGGAGGGGAATTACATGGGATATTTTCCAAACAGTTGGGACGTATTGTTCAGAAATGGATCGGTTGATCAGGACTGATATGGGATAGGCTATAGATGGAGCAGCAATTTTTAGGAATTCATTTGGAAATATGTCAGCCGCTACACAGCAGGGTTTTAACTTGATTAGGAGAGCTTTAATGTAGTTAGTTTGGATGGGGGAAAATGAGGGGGTGGGGTGATTACTAGTTGCAGAGGGGAGAGTAGGAGGTTTGCTGGGATGGTTGCCTAGCAGATAGGTAATAGTATTAATAAAATGAGAGTGGAATTGTGTAGAGATTGGCTCAGAGTTGTCTGAGGAGGTAGGGGCAGGTGTTGAGGAGTAGCCAGGATTGAGGAGACAGTTGATGCTTTGCCAAAGATTTTTTGGGTTGGATTGGTGATACTGTTGACAGGACAGGAAGTAGCCTTTTTTGTCTTTCCTGATGTGTTTTTTGTTAGATTTCTAAGCTGCTGATAGTTAGTGGGGGCAGATTTATCTTTGGTAGAGTGGTAGGCGGCCCATGCTTTGTCCCTGTGTTTTATTAATAGCTTGGTATGTGTGGTTAGCCAGGGCAGGGGTTTGGATTTTGATCTAACCTTTCTGGTTGAAGCAAGGTTATTAAGTACATCGAGAAAGATTTTGTTGAAATACTGTACTGCCATATCTAGTTGGAGGTTTTTAAGTGGAGCCCAGTCAGAAAAGTTGCAGCAGGTGATTGAATAGTGTAGGGGAGAATTTTTTTTCCTCACGGATGTATTTGTAGGTTATGTTGCTATGGGTATGGACTTGTTTTCTGCATAAGAAGGTTGGGTTATGGTCACTGATGGAGTCAGGGAGGCACCCTGCTAAGTAACCAAGGTTGGGCTTGTTTGTTAAAATCCAATCTAAGGTTGATTGTTTCTTAGTGGGTTGGACAGGTTATGGTTTGGGTGAAGTTAAATAGATTCAGAAATTTGGTGGGGGTGTTGGAGGAGCAGGAGTGCCAGTCCAGGATGAAATCCACAAGAATGATAGTTTCATGGTTAAAATTGCTAGATGCCCAGGCAAGCAGGCTTTCTATGGTGGGTAGGTTATTACCAGGAGGGAGATAGGTGGCTATGATGATTATTGATTTGTTTGGGTTGCTGTCCAAGTGGGCAGTAAGGATCTCTGAGTTTGGCAGGTCAGAAGGGATGCAAGTTAGCTGGACAACCTTAAGGGTGTCCTTGGATATAATGGCTACCCCCCACCCCCTTTTTTGTTTAGTCTGTCACGTCTAATGATGTTATAACCAGGAGTGAAGACTTCATTGTCTTTTATGTGGGGCTTTAGCCAGGTTTCTGTAACTACAGCTATATCAGGATGGTAGATGGAGAGGGCAGCATTGAAATTGTTAATTTTATTGCTTAATCTACGGAGGTTGAAGTTAGTGAGTAGTAGGTCTGAATTTGAGATATTTGGTAGGGAGGGGTAGAGATGGGAGTGTATAGAAGAATGTGTGGGGTTAGTAGGGGAGACAGGGGGAGGATGTTGGCTCGGTGAGCAGTTGTTGTTAGGTCCTGGGTTGGGGTGGATGTCGGCTTGGAGTTTAATTTGTTTGAGAGAGTGCAGTAGAATGAGTCTTAGTTTAATAATTAATTTGTGGTATCTTATAGTGGGTGACTTTGGGTAATGAGAGTGTAAATGTTTGAGTGTGTGTAGTAGAGTGGTACAGTAGTTGAAGATTTGTGGGTTAATGTTTGAGAAAGGGTGGCTGTTGGGGAGAGCTAGCATACAGGGAGTGTAGGTGAGTGAGTGATTGATGTACTGTGTGTTTATAGTGGTGGAGGTGTAGGAGAGGTACAGGAAGAGGAGTATGGGTATTTTCCATAGTATTGAGTAGCACAGGTGCATGGTTAGTGATAGTTACGTGTGTAGCACAGTAGGATACAGGTGGGGGGGTGGATAAGATAGATACAGTGATCTGAATATGGTAGGGGAGGGTGGGGCTAATGTGTTGGGTCACACGAAAAGGTGTTGGGAGTGGATAGTTGGGAGGTGGAATGGATGTGGGTGTGGTTTAGTTAGGTATAAATGTAACTGAAATGGGGTGGGTGACAATGGGGGTAGGGTAGGGGAGCAGAGTGAGCCCAAGTGAAGTGAAATGCGAACCGAGCAGGTTGTGCCAGTATCACGTGGCAGAGCAGAGCTAGAATTCCACAAAAAACTATCAGTGGGAGGAATTCCATCTGCAGGTCAGTGAGAGCCTGAGAGTAAGTTTAAAATAGAGAACAGTGTGGGTCCTACACCTGGATGTTACCACCTTAGTATGGCAGCTAACATCCACTAAGCAACTGTATGTGCTTGTGCCCTTAAAAATAAGTATTGCAGAATGGTCACTATTAAGGGTGAGCTACCTTATTGTATGTCACTGGTGGTTTACTGCTACACACTGTTTAAAACAATAGAGTTCTTCAATTACTGGTTAAGGGAACATTCTATCTCTTAGGATAGAAAACGGAAGGGGGAGAAAGAGATAAAAGGTATCAGCTCTCTCCAGTTAGTGTGCACACCACAAAGTTAACTCAAGTTCCACAAAACTTAGTGAATAAAAATGTAGCGCATGAAATAATCTTAAATTACATTAGACGCACTCTGCAGTCACTAGTTTGTTTTGCATAACAGGGCTGATGTTTGTTTAATTAGCTGGTTGGGCTGATGGAGTTCAGGCTAGTAGGGGACGCAGTCCACTGTGGTTACGGCTGACTGAACTGTAAGAAAAATGTAAGGAGATATAGATTTAGGGGACACAGAATATTAACAAGAGAACTTATACAGACAAAAACATCATATTAGGTATAAAATACTGCCTAACAGTTTGCACGAGCAACAACATTACTGTGAGACCAATAACAGATACTTAGTACAGATGGCGTTTTGCCAAAGCAAAGACCATTTTTCAGTTACAGTACAGATTGTGACTTTATGTTGTTCTGTCTTTAGTTGGTCTACGACTAATCTCTACAGGGCACTTACTATAAAGCAGTGGTATATGCACACTGATGTGGGTGGCTCTAGGCTGTATTCTAGTTAGTCAAACAGATTGCTGCACGCTTTGCATAGAGTCAAAATTAGCGTGTACTAAATATTCACAAACTGGCAGGCTATATAAGCTAGGCCAACTATACCATGCGCCATCCTATCAGGATATATGTTAACAGGTACAGCTATTACACTCCAATCGGCAATGATGTATTTAATACACTAGAATAGAACAACGCTACTGATGGAGCACTCTACACTGCTATAGAAGTATGCAACTACGAGCACATAACGTGGCTGTCTATTCCTTTATACTATTACAGCTTAGGTTCAGGCAAGTTACAATGCTAAACAAGATAATGCCATGAGATACATAAAATAAAAAGCATGTAACTTCAATTCAATGCAAAATACTGCCTGAAAATAAACAATCTTTGCTTAATCCCAAGTAGGTTACAATGCAAAACAAAATACTGCTGTAAGCTACCAAGTGTAAAGTAAGTAGCTTCAATTCAATGCAGAAATAATGCCTTAATACAAGACTAAGTGAGCAGCAACACTAAATGGCTGCAGTTAACTGCGCAACAGACATCGACACACAATACTTTACAGCAGACGCTAGTTGCTGATGTTTCCATATACAACAAGCACAAACTATAGGAACTTGTACACAACTATGGGTTCTCTTTAAAAAATAGTTAACAAGCTACTTACATGATTCACTATCTTTAGTTTTAAAAAATGTGGTGAGCACACTGTGTTTTTCTCTGGGACCATCGCTTTACCTCTAGGCCTACACCTCCATCCCTATCTGGCTTATATGTACTTTTTGTTAGTTAACTATTTTTGATTGAATTTGTTTGTTGCGGATTTTTCTTTACTGATAGAACTTTAGACTGAGTTTCCAACTCAGCTTGTTTAACTTAGAGAGCGGCTCGGCCCATTTAATTAGAGGGCTCGTGCTATTAAAGCTGTCAAGCGTGCTGTATGCTTAGTTGTTTTGTTGGCTAATCTTTAGCTATAAGATTTTCCTCCCTTTTCTCATTGTGTGGGTGTTGGTTATTTACTACTGGAAACGAGTTTGGATCCCTTTCCTTGAGTCAGCTTATTTAATTTAGAGAACTGCTCAGCCTCTTTTAGTTAGAGGGCTTTTTTCCTGTGTGATGTGTTTTATACTACAAAAAAAAGTTAAAGTTTAATAGTTAAACAGTTTCTTGTTCCTATTTAGATAGTTTAAAATTTTACTGGTATTGTTACAGTTGTATAATTTTTCTCGGTAAATATGTCTAAGCAATCAAAAAATACTAAACCCTCTGGGTTCAAGAAATGTTCTATGTGCTCCCAGAAAATGTCTTTGATGGATGGTCATACTGACTGTGTTTACTGCCCTGGAGCTGTACATTTACAGGAGTCATGCTCCATATGTCATTCATTTAGTTCAAGGGTTCTCCTTGAAAGAAAAAATAAGTTCATACTAAGAGGATTGTTAAAGACTTCTTTTTCTGAAGTCTTAGAAGAAGGTCAGAGTACATTACAGAAAACTTCTTCCCCTCCATCTAGATCTGAGAAGTCTAGTAAAAGATCTTCATCTTCATCAGATCAATCTGGACCCCCAGACAAAATTTCAAAAATGTCTTCATCGGACCCAAAATCTGTCAGGCTCAAAAAAACTTCTACTTCGGCTCCTCCTGTTTGGAACTGATGGTACTGCAGTCTCAGAGCTGGTCCCCTATCCTGGAGCCGGTTTCTCTGACTTTAAGGTCACCTATATTACAAAGATTGAGATCTCCTGCCCCCTCTTCTCAGTCCTCCAGGAGTTTGTCAGAAGAAGATGTGGATCGTGTGGTGCGGAGGATCTTGAGTAAACCGGTGCTAGCCAAATTATTGTCAGAACCAACCCAGTGTGTTTTGGAGCCAAGTGGACCTACCCCATCATTATCGATTCCTCCTCTGACCCACTTCGGGGCCTCAGAGATGGAATGCATAGAGTTGATAGTAGTGGAACTGTCAGAGCCAAAACCTGCTCCAGTATCTATGTCTCCAACTTCTGTTCCGACTTCCTCTGTGCCATCTGGGCTCGAGAAGTCTAGCAGCCGACACTGTCCAGTCACGCGCGGGAAGGACAGTTAGATCGGAAAGTTGACGGATCTGAACTTGCCTCTTGGGGCCTTGGCGCGGGTGAGCTCGGCTCCTAATTCAGCTTTGGAGCCAACCCCCTTGGCGCTGGGGAAGCCTTCTAGTTCTTCAGAGCCAGGAGCTTCCTCGGGTCATGTGCAGGGGTCTTTCGAGGTGATGAGGAGAGTGCTGTCCCCACGAGCCGCCCCACTCTAAGATCCAGTCATTCCTCCCCCAAAGGCACTGGTGTCCATCGCAGCACAGCCAATTCCACAGAGACATGGAGATCCAAGGCCTCAGGATGCCGCAGTGGGTGAACCCTTCTCTTCTGAATCCTCTCCAGAATGCCCTTCTGAAGAGGTCCCTCACAAGAGATTATGCAAGAAGAAGCATTTGGACTCCCCAGAGGAGTCAATCACATCAGACACAGATATCGACAAGTCAGAAGGGCCCCCACTGTCACCCTCTGAGGATGTCTCCTTTGCAGACATTCTAAAAATTCTTAAGTAGATTGGCGGCTGGAAGCCCATCAACCCTTCTGATGAGAAGTCTGTTTACCTGAAGACCTTTGGGTCTCGACCTTCTGCCACTTGGGTGTCTCTGCCTTTCGATGAACTTATGGATTTTGTTTGTTGAAAGGCACCTGAGTGTCCAGACTCACTGGAGCCTGTTCTCCCGTAGGCCAAAGAAATTCATCACATCCCCGAGGATAAAACCTTCCTTACAGAAGGTGTCCCAGTAGATGCTATAGTGATGGCGGTGGCCAGCAAGAAGGAGTTGTCAGAGACGTCCACTTCTGTCCATCACCCAAACAAAGAGTCGCATACGATGGACAGATATGGAAAGTGCACGTTTTCTTCAATGACTTTTACTCTCAGGTCTCTGAATTATCTTACACACTTCACCAGGTTACAGAGAGATCTCCTGAATGAGCTTGGAGATACTCTCCAGGGTTCAGTAGCTGCAGGGGTTAGCAGATAAAGTGTACTCCCAGTTCTCCACCTTAAATTCAGTAATTAACTCATCCATGAGGCTTGTTTCTTATGCAGCCGATGGAGTGAGTAGGGCAACGGCTTCAGGAATTTCCCTTAGGAGACATTCCTGGATGAGATTGTGTAACTCTGCAGAACCCGTCAAATCATCCTTCATTAACTCCCTCTTCGACAACTCGTCCTTGTTCGAGCCTAAGGTCAAAGACACACTAACTAGGTGTGAACAGGAAGGGAAAAGTCTCTCTACCATTGGAGTCCATTTTTCCACACCTTCTAGGTCTTATCCTGAAGACCAAAAGGGAGGAAAAATGTGGTTTTGAAAATCCCAGAGAGTTTTTCAAGACACAAGTGATGAGCCTTCTCCCAGTGGCAGAGGGGGAAGCAATAATGGAAGATGCCGGCCATGCAGCAGAGGGGGGGGGGGTCCACAGAACCATGGCGACAGAGAATCTTTCTTTGGTAAGCCCTTTCAGCGCTCCTGAAAGGAGGCCCGTCTGTCCTCCTCTGGAGGCAGTCAGGGGTCGATTATCCTTGTACCCAGATGCCTGGCTAAAAATAATAAAAAGACAAGTGAGTACAAAGCATCATATCTAGAGGTTGCTCCATACCCTTTTCAATCCCGCCCCACACATAAAAAAACATTCCGGATGTTCCATCCATTCACAGGAAACAAGCAACCCTAGAAATACAGAAGTTGCTAGAAACAAGAGTCATCCAAATGGCCCCCATAGACCAGATAGGATCTGGGACTTACTCAAGGTTCTTTTTAGTTCCGAAGAAAATAGGGGACTGGAGACCCATACTGGATCTCAGCAGACTAAACAAATCTGTAAAAAAGACAAAGTTCCAGATGGTTACACTGCAGTCGATTCTTCCCTTTCTGGGAAAAGACAACTGGATATGCTCTATAGACCTCCAGGATACGCACTACCACATAAAAATGGATAGGCCATCCAGGAGTCATCTGCGGTTTCGGCTGGGAGCCAGTCACTACCTGTTTCGAGTTCTGCCCTTTGGTCTCACTACAGCCCCCAGAGTGTTCACCAAATGTATGGCAGTAGTTACGGCTCACCTGAGATGGTTAGGATTCCGAGTGTTTCCATATCTAAACAACTGGCTCCTAACCACCACCACCAAGCATCTACTAACAGAAGCAAGAGACATCATTGTAATACTTTGTTCTCGTCTAGGGATCACAATAAACTAAGAAAAATCAGCCTTATTGCCATCTCAACATATCTTTTTTATAGGTGCACATTTAGACACTACAAAAATTATGGTAAAACTCCAACAGAGAGAATAACAGCCCCTCGGGTACAGGTTATACACCTTCTTTTCAAAAGGAAGACTCAAGCAAGGACAGTTCTAAAAGTACTAGGCACCATGGCAGCAGCTATAAATGTAATTCCCTTAGCGTGGCTGCACATGAGAATTCTACAGTAGCTGCTGTTTACTCAGTGGTCCATGCAGGAACTTTCAATGTCACACCAGATTATGTTAACAGAATCTTGCAGGAGAGACCTTCGTTGGTGGCTTCAATCTGATCAAGTCACATTAGGCCAACCTTTTGTTCGTCCACAACCGCTTCCACAGTGACCACAGATGCTTTCCAGATAGGGTGGGGGTGGGGTATTATCAGGAAAGAACAGTCCATGGCACTTGGCAGGATCATGAGGCCCACTTGCACATAAATGTCCTAGAGATGAGAGCGGTGCTTCTTGTGTTGCAGGCATTCCAAGACTCTCTTCCACTAGGGATGACTGTGATCCAAACGAACAATATGTCAGTGGTACAGTATATAAACAAACAAGGAGGAACAAGATCTTACCCTCTTTGCTGAGAAGTATTGAGAGTATGGCAGTGGGTAACCTCCTCCCAACGCTTTCTGGTAGCAACACATATCCCAGGGAAATCCAACATGATAGCAGACCAACTCAGCAGGGCAATACTGATGCCTCACGAGTGGTCCCTGAAACAAGCCATAGTGGAAATGATTTTCTAAAAATGGGGCCAGCCTTGCTGTGATCATTTTTCCATGTCCATGAATGCCAAATGCAGCAGCTACCTTGCCCTAATCCCCCTTCCAGGGGAATCCCCAAGGGATGCACTTGTACACGACTGGACCTCAGGTCTCCTCTATGCCTTCCCTCCTTTTCCACTGATACCCAAAGTTCTTCAGAAAGCCAGAACATTGGGAAGGACCTTAATACTTATAGCCCCTTACTGGCTTCATCAAATTTGGTTCCCCTTCTTGTGGCCTCATCTTCAGGAGAAGCCTTGGATTCTGGACCCAGTGCCGGATCTTCTGACCCATCCGTCAGGAATGCTCCATCCATCTCGTCAAACCCTCAAGTTGACAGCTTGGCTGGTCCAATTCCAAACATAGCCAGGCTGCCTAACCTTTCACCCTCAGTGCAACATATCCTGATTTCTTCTCACAAAGCTTTTCCGAGAAGATTATATCTCAGCAAATGGAAAAGATTTTCCTCCTGGGCCTTAAAAAAATCATACTGACCCTTTCGCTGCATCTATATCTTCTATACTGGAATTTTTAGCAAAACTTTTTAATGAGGGAGCAGCTGCAGCTACTATTCAAGTACAATTAGCAGCAATCTGTAATTTTCATTTTGGAGGAGGGGAACCAAATGTTATGTCCCACAGACTTTGTAAAGCTTTCTTGAGAGGTACTAACCTGTTAAGACCACCCATCTACCTCCATGGAACCTAAATTTTGTATTACCCAGCATAATTCTTCCCCCCTTTGAACCTGCATCATCCTGTGACTTGAAGTTCTTAACCTGGAAGACAATTTTCTTAGTGGCTATCACTTCAGCTAGGAAGGTTTCGGAATTACAAGCATTATCTATCAAACCTCCGTATATGCTGTTTCACAATGACAGAGTCTCACTTCGCACAAACTCATCTTTTCTACCAAAGTATGCTCAGAATCAAACTTAAATCAGTCTATAGACTTACCATTTTTTCCCCAGGTATGGCAATAAGGCAGAATACATGTTGCACCAACCTGATAGACAATGACGTTTCTATTTACACAGAAAGACTGACCAACTGTTTGTATCCTTTGCAGACTGCAAGAAAGGGGCTTCAATAGCAAAAACCACTCTATCCAGATGGTTGCCAGATTGCATCTCATTTACCTATCAGTCATTGAATAAACAACTTCTAGATAAAATAAGAGCTCATTCTACCAAGGCAATTTCAACCTCTTCTGCCTTTCGTGCAAAATTGCTAACTGATACCATTTGCGTGGCAGCACCATGGGCAAGGCCTCATACCTTTATCACTCATTACAAAGTGGATTTGGCCTCCAGGGACAGGGCCTCTTTTGGGTCCACTATTCTGAAGAATGTTCTCCCATGAGCCACCCAAGAATGATAGTGCTAGGAATGCTGTTCCATAAGTACAGAATGAAGGCAAGATAGGACAACTTCACATAAAGAAGTTATGCTCTCACCATAACATTCCATGTGAATTGTCCATCTCGCCTTCATTCTTATGTCCCACCCTCCTACCCCCAGCTTTTTTTTAGCTCCTGGAGGATTGAGAGGTTACTATTTGGCATACGATATTCTCTGAACTTTTTCTTGGCTTATAGAGCAATGAAGAATTTTTATATGCACATATTACTATACCAGCAAGCAAGATCTGGGAAATGCCCTCGAGCATCATGCCACGTGCTAGTTGCAGATCTCAAGCTTTTGTAAACGGCTGAGTCGGAACCACGGATCGGTTCCAAACCCACAAGTACAGAATGAAGGCGAGATGGACAACTCACATGGAACGTTATGGTGAATACATAATTTCTTTTTTAATAGCAACAGTTAGATCACTTAAACATCAAAAATGCAGTGCAGCTATGTACTGAAATTACTAACACAGATTTAATGAATATAAAACAGATACAAACTATTACAGTGATTTAAAATCAGATCAACAGATGAAAACTCCAATCTTTATCTCTGTGTGCAATAAAACTATTACAGTGCAACAGTAATTAAAAAAAAATCACAGCAAACAGTTACTCTGGAATTCTTAGACCCTTAGATGACTGGTCTGGAACTGCTTTAATGCAAATTAATTTAAAATCAGATCAAGTAATGAAAGCACTTGTCTCTCTTTCTATTTGTAATGGAACTATTACAATGCCACGTTTTATCTGATATTCCTTGTGCAAGAATATTTGCTTACATATTTCCTTTTCAAATGTAATGCATTATTTTACTTATTAAAAGTAAAGAATTTTATTATCTGGCTTTAAGTTCTTGAAGATAATGGTTATTTAATGTTTTAAGGCTTTATGAATTTTGTGTGTACCTACAACTATGGGCATCCACCTATTGAAGGGTGACTGCAGAGAGCTAATCACTTTCATCTGAATATTTAAAGGTTGCCTTACTTTAACTGTGAACAGCAAAGTGTGTTTGTGTTTTGGTAGTTTTGACTAAGTTGTGGCAACATACCCTAAAGTGTGGGAAAAAGGGTATCGGTGATGGACAGTCACCACTACCCCACTCCTCATTTTGAAAAATAATGGTGTCTGTGTATATATGCGGAACTTATTCTTGTCAAGTTTTAATTGCTACTGATAATGTCAAAGCAGAGGGCTCAGTGTGGGGAGGGTAAAGTCCTGGGTAGCCAGTCATTATAACACTGATCTACAGCTATACAGGGTGCAGCTCATTTGGTAGTGACAGAAGTCAGTTATTCCGAAGTCAGCTATGTACATCTTCCATATAAACAGTCAACTGCACTTTTTATACAAACTAATAATAGTGATGGGAGTCAATCCCATACTGCTAGTTCTACTATATGCAAATACTGATGGCAGTGGTACAGAAATTAGTACCCAAGGCACCTGTTTGTCAAACATAAACAATCATTTACAGGAAAACTGTATAAATATCAGTGGCATTTTTTATGAATGTAATGAATGTGTCTGTAATTTTATAAATATTAAGCCTATGATTTAAAAACTTCATTACAAATACTAGCACAAAGCAATTCTGAAATAATGCGAAGCATCTTGTGCATTCTTGTAAGTTTTTTTTATTCTTTTCCACTTTCATCACTAGCTTTAAGACAGTGCATACCTTATTGGCATTCCATGGTTTCACCACCCCCCCAGGTAACCATCACTTGTTTAACACTTCATGCAAGCTAGTGACAAGCCATCATAACAGCAGCTCAGAAATGCCAGGTAGTTGTGTTGTACCTGTAATTTTTGATTAGATACTGGAAAAATATATCTCTGGAGCAGTCTTATCTGAACATCTGAAGATCAAGGAATTTTACCTGATATAAGAATATATGTGCTAAGTGCCACTGCACTGCTAAAATTTACATTTTAACTTGCAAGTATCTGCAGTGAGCAGTACTACTGACAAAAATACCCCTTGGCAGGACAACAGTTACATTTGCCATCCTGCTTTAAAATGTTGATTAATGGAGACGCCATTTCTTTTTACTTGTTCTTTTTCTTTCTTTCTCTCACTTGTAGCATGCATTTGAATGCTGTCATCTAAGATAACATACCTGAGACCAAGCTACCCACATAGTGGCAATCATGGAGGACTAAATATTTCAAACAGATTACCAGTTCAGCTTCGCTTACCACCAGACCTCTCAATAAGCAGACAGTGCTAAAAACTGGTCATAAACAACTGGCAAATCTAACAAGTTCTGCTGCATGAGTTTTAAGACTTCTATGAGTGATTTTTTTTTTTACTTGCAGCCAATAATATCAACAGCACAATCATGACAAAATGCAGACAGTGTTGGTAATTCCCTAAAAGCTTTAGGCAGTCCACTTGGAAATAATGTGCAATTTTAATCAGGATTCTGCTTTTATAATTTTCCTACTTTGCCTGGTACAGAGTTTTAACTTAAATGAATTATTCAAAGGCACCCACAGATTACCTGGCACATGTGACTTTTGAATTTATAATCTTCAGCGTCCTCATCAAGAGATTTTTACCTGAAATATTACATTACTTTCTCAGCACCACCTTTGGAAAAAAAGACTGTAATGGAATATAAAAGAGAACCTCTAGTGAGGCACTAACTGTCACTACTGTCTTCCTTCCAAGAACGCAAGAAAATATCTGCTTCACTTATTTTAGTTTATTGCTTCTATTCAGATTTACACCCACATGAGTAGGATTAACAGCTGCTGTTAATTTAGTTACAAAAATACCACACTGACATTATTACAACCACTGTCAGATATTACTATTTTTTTCAATATGACATCTTTTACATAATATGCTGAGAATATCCACATTTGCTTGACAGCATTGAAAATGCTCTTCACTCTTCTGAATACATATTCTTTACAATTACACTTTTAAGTCTTGCTTACTCATTCAACGTACAAGACCTAGAACATTTCTCTTGATTCTTCCCTCCATTCCTGCATTCATTTCATTCCAAGTGATGAAAAATGCAACTCTCCTTTCTTTTTCATCTGATTTGCCCATTTTGTTGCTCTAGCAAGAGAGTGCCACCCAGGAGGTAGCCATATGGAATGGAAACATGATTTTTTAGTTATTTAAACATAGCACTGCACAGTTGATAAAGGTTTGCCATTGGATGACAGTTGTATCTTATAAATAACTGACTAAATAAGTAAATAATTATGTATATGTATATATTTAAGGTTATTCAATCATTTACTAATGCATTTACTAATTTACAAACTCTACCAATGCCTTTTTGGACTTGGGTGATTAAATAGAAAATAAAATGCCTTCAGTGTCATAACATCTAAAAATGTTTGTATAAGCCTAAACTCTTACTAACTGAATTTGTATGGTTTCTGCCCCGAAGACTAGCAAGACTACTAAGGAGAAAGCTACCTATAAGAAGGCATTTTGGGTTTAAAGCTGGAGTTATCCACACGCAGTGAGTAAGGAGGCAAACAAACATGAGTGGTTGTCATACTTCTACTTGTCTAGTAAACATTTTTTTGGTTATAATCCCCCAAGCTCTCAGGTAACTGGGGACATGCGCTTTAGTTATTTTGCACTGACAAAACCTCCACAGATTCAAAGAACAAGTATTCGTCATTTTCTGTTGCTCCTCTAAACCTTTACTGAGAATTTCGTCATTGTATAATAGCCTGCGGTCACTACATCTGACCTCAATACAGCAGGATCTCTGCCACAAGGCCTTACTCCTACAAGTTTACTGAGAATTTTGATGTTTTATAACAGCCTGCTGTCACTACATCAGACCTTAATAGTGCATGAGCTCTGCCACAAGGCCTTATTCCTACAAATTTACTGAGAATTTTGTAATCATCATGAAGAACCTTACCATGTATTAACTTAATCGGTTAAATACATGCTTGCTCTGTAATTGAAAGTCTCTGTGAAATACTCTGTGCACTCTAAAGACCTCTTACTAAGTTGGCCACTGTCCCCTTTTTCTTGACCTGTATACTACACTGAACATGCAGTTATTTAGCCTCGAGAAATGAAAGAAAAAAATGTAATTTGGCATCACATTGTTAATTGCTTTGTACTAGTCATAAACTTTTAGTTATGTACTTACCATAACGATAGATGTATGTGATCCATCTCGCCTACATTCATTACTGACGGTCTCGGAGGCGAGAGTCGGCTCCGACTCGGCCACTATAACTAGCACAAAGTCTCTCATTGGCTGGGCTAACCCTGTATCCCAGGATGCATCACGCCCAAACCCCCAGATCTTGTTTGCCCCAATATGATTTTCCCACATACACCATACCACAAGGATATATATGTAAGAGGAGAGAAAAAATAATATCCTCAGAGGAATCAGAATACAATTTTCCTCCAAGTCCAACAGGTAGGGGGAAGGAGGGCAGATCAGAGAATGTAGGCGAGATGGATCACATACATCTATCGTTATGGTAAGTACATAACTAAAAGATGTAATGTGATCCTATCTCGCCTACATTTATTACTGACGGGACAACGTCCCTAGCACCTAAATCCCGGGAGGCTCACTGGAAAACACTCCTGAGCACTGTGGAACCAAAGGAAGCCCAACTTCTAGAGGCCACGTCCAGTTTGTAATGAGAAATAAAGGTATGTGGAAGTCCAAGTAGCCGCTGCACATATCTCATTTATGGATAGTCTAGCGTGAAAGGCCACTGAAGTTGACATAGCCCTGTAGAATGCGCCTTAACTGGAAAGGGAAGATCCTTACCCGCTAATGCATAAATAAATGAGATGCAGTCTCTAATCCACTTAGCTATGGTGCCCTTAGTTACAGATCTGCCAATTCTATTGTCCGAAAAGGACACAAACAATTGAGCTGATTTCCTCTCCTGTTGTGTCCTATTTAAATAAATCCTCAGTTGTCTATGCACATCCAACTGGTGAAATTTGTATTCCGCTTTGTTGGAAAACCTTGGAAAAAAGACCGGAAGCTCAATAGACTGGTGGAGACAAAGGGCAGAAGAGACCTTAGGGAGAAAAGAAGGATTAAGTCTCAGAGATACTCTATCCTTATGAAAAATTAAATAAGGAGGTTTAACAGAAAGGGCTTGAAGCTCTGATACTCTTCTGGCTGAAGTTATGGCTACCAAGAAGGCAGTCTTCCATGACAGAAATTTCAGTTTGCAGGAGGCTGCCGGCTCAAAGGAAGAATACGTCAAAGCTCTGAGCACCACATCTAAATCCCATGGCAAGACGGGTTGCGAAACCGTAGGGCGAAGCAACCAGGCTCCTTTCAGAAAGCCTTTACACAGCTTATGACCCATGAGAGAAGGCTCATGTGCAACATGATAATTGGAGATTGCTGCCAACTGAACCTTTACAGTGGAGGCAGCCGAGCCCTGTCTAAAGAGTGTAGCTAAGAAATCTAACACCGCCGACACCAGGGCTGTAAGGGGATCAAGATCACGTTGCTGAGCCCAAATTGCAAATCTTTTCCATTTACTAGAGTATATTTTCCTAGTAGAAGACTTGTGGGAGGAAGACAGAATATGTACTACTTCCGGGGTAAAGATATGCTGCCTGACTAAGGTCGGAAGTGGAGGAGCCAGGCAGCGAGCTTGAGTGTTTGTAGGGATGGATGGAGCTGTCTTGACTGATGAGTCAATAGGTCTGAAGCTGGGTCCACAATCCAAGGACCATCTACCGCATACTTCAGAAGGAAGGGGAACCAAACTTGACGGGGTCAGTGTGGTGCGATCAAAATCATCTTACTTCCCAAGCAGGTAACCTTCTGAATCACTCTTGGTAGAAGAGGGACTGGTGGGAAGGCGTAGAGCAGACCAGAGGGCCAATTGTGGACTAGGGCATCCCTGGGTGACTCCCCCTGTGGGGGGATCAGAGTAAAAAAATTGCTGCACTTTGCATTCAGGGGGCTGGCAAAGAGGTCGCAGCAGGGAAGGCCTCACTTGGAGAAGATCTGAGCAGCCACTCTGTCATTCAGGGACCACTCGTGAGGCATCAGAATAGCTCTGCTCAGCCTGTCTGCTATCACAATGGACTTCCCCGGAATGTGCATTGCCACTAGAAAGCGCTGGGAAGAGATCGCCCAATTCCACACTCTCATGGCCTCCCTGCAAAGGGGATAGGCATTGGTTCCTCCCTGCTTGTTCAGATACCAGACAACTGACATATTTTCGTAAAGAATCGCAACAGTTCCCCTGGGAAGAGAGCTGTGAAGTGCCTGCAACGCTAGAAGCAACGCTCTCATCTCTAGAACATTGATATGCAAGTGAACCTCGTGGTCTTGCCACGTACCTTGGACCGTCTCGCCCAGATAATGCCCCCCACCCTATCTGGGAGGCATCTGTGGTTACTGTGGCAATAGAGGATGGGAGGCTCAAGGGTCTCCATTGATTCAGATTGGACGAGAGAAGCCACCAACGCAGATCCTGCCGGCATCTCTCCGTGATGAGAATCGGATGGGACAAGGGGCGTTCCTGATATGACCACTGGGCCGAAAGGAGCCACTGAAGTATTCGCATGTGTAACCTGGCTAGCAGAACTAAGAGAATAGTAGCCGCCACTGATCCCAACAACTGAAGAACCATCCTGGCTTGGGCTTTTCCTCGGGGTAGTAAAGCCAGGACTTGGGCCTGTAACACTTTTATTCTTTCTGTCGGTGGAAAAGCTCACATCTCTACGGAGTCTAGCTCTGCGCCGATAAAGGCAACACACTGTGATGGCAGCAATACAGACTTTGCCTAGTTGAAGGAAATCCCTAGAAGATGGCCCAATTTGACAGTAGCTCTGATGGCAGCAATACATACTTTGCCTAGTTGAAGGAAATCCCTAGAAGATGGCCCAATTTGACAGCAGCTCTCATGGCTTGAACAAGTAGATGCCTGGTGGGGGCAGTGAGGAGCCAGTCGTCTAGATAAGAAAACACCTGGAATCCTAGACGTCTCAGGTGAGCTGTCACCACTGCCGGGCACTTGATGAACACCCTGAGGGCTGTGGTGAGACCAAAGGGCAGGGCCCGGAATTAAAAATGACTGGCTCCCAGCTGGAAGCGTAAATGATTCCTGGAAGCCTTGTTTATCTTGATGTGATAATAGGCATCCTTGAGATCGAGGGAGCACATCCATACTCCTTTTTCCAGCAATGGGAAAATGGATTGCAAAGTGACCATTTGGAACTTGGACTTCTTTACAAAGCGGTTTAGACGGCTAAGATCCAGAATGGGTCTCAAGTCCCCTGTTCTTTTTGGCACCAAAAATAACCTTGAGTAAGTTCCTAATCCGATCTGGTCTGTGGGGACTGGTTGGATGACTACTTTTCTAGCAGCTTTGAAAAGTACAGTTTTGTACCTACCATAAATGTAGATGTTCGAGGATCCCCATTGCTGCAGTCCTTACTATTGGGTATAGTCCGCTGTCCAGTCGGCCCGAATACCAGAGTATATGGCTGACGTCGGTCAGGGCGCATTAGACTGACGTCAGTACGTCAGGGTACTAATGCGCATGACCGACGTCATATCCTCAGTCTTTTCTTGCCCCAGATGTCAGAAGACCCTAAAAAGACAAGGCCCAAAATACCTGCACCAAAAATATGTACAATATATACAAGAAAATATACAAAAATATCAGCATGTAACCTCACCTACACAACCACCCCTAAACATAGAGGGAAGGAGGGAGAATTGGACGGCAGCAATGGGGATCCTCGAACATCTACATTTATGGTAGGTACAAAACTGTACTATGTTCTTCGTTCCCCATTGCTGCAGTCCCTACTATTGGGTAGAATCCCAAAGCAGAGGTAAGGGAGGCTGGCAAATCATAAAGAAGCAGGAGCTGACAACATGCCTTGCAAAACAGCTGTGGCAAAACCAGCCCTAGACTTAGAGTAGATAGGAAGGTGATAATGCTTAGAGAAAGTATGCACTGAACTCCAAGTAGCTGCTTCCAAAATATCCTTAGTTGCCACCCCCCTTAGAAATGCTGTAGAAGTGGCAGTAGCCCTAGTGGAATGAGGCCTAATCCCAGCTGGAATCTCCTTGCCATGATGGGAATAACAAAATGCAATGCAAAAGCCAATCCATCTAGAAATAGATTGTTTTGACACAGGCTTGCCCTGCGAACTCAAAGCAAAAGAAACAAACAACTGCTGAGACTGCCTAAAATCCTTAGTCCTGCTTAAATAATAACGCAATTGCCTGTGTACATCTAAAGTGTGCAAAATCTTTTCCCCTTTATTTTGGGGGTCTGCATAAAAAGTAGGCAAATGAATAGTTTGGTTTAAAGCCACACTAGAAACCACCTTAGGCATAAAGGAAGGATTAGTACGTAATGATACCCTATCCTTGTGAAAAATCAAAAAGGGCTCTACTGCCATAAGGGCCTGCAACTCAGACACCCTTCTTGCAGAAGTTATAGCCAACAGAAAAGCAGTCTTCCATGACAAGTATTTCAATTCAGCAGTAGCCGCAGGCTCAAAAGGTTGTAGAGTAAGTTTTTCCAACACAAAATTGAGATCCCAAGCAGGAGTAGGAGCTCTACGTGGGGTCTTATATTCTTTGCCCTCTAAGAAACTGCTTGAACAAAGGATGCGAAAACAATGGTGGGTCACAATCATAGTGAGCTGAAATTGCTGCAGCATGAATCTTAATGGAAGAGAAGGACAAACCTTTGTCCAATAACTCAGTAAGATATTGAAGAGCCACACTCAAATTAGGCTCAGAAATCTCCAAATTCTTTGCTGTGCTCCAAAATAAAAATCTCTTCCATTTTTCTGCGTACACTTTCCTTGTACTAGGTCTTCTAGCTTCCATAATCACATTTAAAACTTGTTGAGGAAGTTGAGACCTGCTGTGTTTCAACATAGAATATGCCAGGCTGTTAGATGAAGAGAGTGAAGCTTGACATTGAGCAGATGACCGTCCTTCTGAGATAACAGAAGGAATCAGAGGTAAAGGCCATGGAGGCTTCTTTACCAGACTGTAGTAGTGGGTACCAGTGTTGCCGAGGCCAATCTGGAGCTATCAAAATCATCCTTGGCCTGTCTTGTCTGACCTTTAATAGTACCTTTGGAAGAAGAGGCAGAGGTGGAAAGGCATACACATGAAGGTTTTTCCAACTGAAAGACAGAGCATCCACTTTCCAAGCTGTGTGATGAAACCCCTTTGTGCAATACTTTGGCAGCTGGTGGTTTAGTGGAGAAGCGAACAGATCTATGTCTGGAGTTCCCCATGACACTGTCAATTTCTGAAATACATGAAGATCCAGTTTCCACTCGTGGGGATCCATGATTTGTCTGCTTAACACATCTGCTAAGGAGTTCTGTGCTCCCGGCAGAAACCTTGCCTGAAGAGTTAGTTGCAAGCTTAGCGCAGTCTCCCATAAAATCATTGCTTGCCTGCATAGAGGATATGAATGTGTTCCCACTTGCTTGTTGATGTACCACATGACAGTTGTGTTGTCTGTTAGAATCAACACCTGCCCTGGAAGAATTAACTCCTTGAAAGCCATTAATGCAAACTGGACTGCTAACATCTCCTTCATGTTGATATGTAGATGCTGTAGTCTGGCAGGCCACTTGTCTTGTATCCACTTTCCATTTAGATGAGCTCCCAAGCAATGTCCGAGGCATCTGTCGTTAAAATCTGACTCGCCTCTGGCGGGTCACAGAGAGTCCCTTGTTTAGGTGACATTCCTGAGCCCACCACAAAAATTCTTTTTGAAGGCAAGGTATTATTTGAATGACAGTGTCCAAATCCTGGCAGTGCTGTGTCCATACATTTTGAGATACCATTGTAGCTTCCTCATATGCAGTTTGGCATTGGGAAGCACCAGAATACAAGATGCCATGAACCCTAATGCTTGAAGGACTGTCCTTGCAGTCAGCACGGACTGATGAGATAGTTGATGGAAGTAAAGTGATAGACTCTTTTGTTTGTCCGGGGTTAAAAGGCCATCTGGGCTGCTGTATTCAGTCTCACACCCAGAAAGCACATGTCTTGAGAGGGTACTAGACTGGACTTTATTTCGTTCACAGAATACCCTAGGCATCTTAGCACTGCTATAACATATTCCAGATGCTGTAGAAGGTCTTCCTTTTCTTGAGCCAGAATCAGGCAGTCGTCCAAGTAAGGATAGATTTGAATTCCTTGCAGCCTGAAGTAAGCTATCACTGGAGCCAGAACCTTTGTGAATACTCTGGGCAGTAGATAAGCCAAAGGGCAATGCAGAGAACTGATAATGAGAATTTCCAGCTCGAAACCGCAGATACTTCCTGCAACTTAGCCTTATAGGCACATGAAGGTAAGCTTCCTTGAGATCTAAAGTTACCATCCAGTGATCTTTGCCCAGCAGAGGTAAAAGCTGTTGTAACGTCAACATCTTGAACTTGGGAATGTCCAGATAAGTGTTGAGGAGAGATAAATCCAAAATTGGTCTCCACGTGTTCCCCTTCTTTGGTACTAGGAACAGGCGAGAATAAAATCCTAGGCCCTTTTCTGATACAGGAACTGGCTGAATGGCCCCCATCTGGAGTAACTGAGAAATTTGCTTGTGAGCCTCTTTTCTTTGTGGAGGAGGAACGTCTGGCATGCCTTTGAAAGGAGGCATTGTATGGAAATAAAACCTGTAACCGTGGTGAATGATATCCAACACCCATCTGTCTTGAGTAATTAAATCCCAATTTTCTTTGAAAAGAGACAGTCTTCCACCCAAAGGAGCTACCAGACGAGAATCTACTGGCAGCTGAAAGGGCAGGTCATTGGGTCTGTTTCGAAAGGACTGACCCCTGCCCTCACCAGAAGTCTGAGCAGGTGAATTCCTGTTCTAGGCCTAAAAGAACCTTGAGCTCTGCCCCTACCACGTCTAGACCTACCCCTAGACTGGGAATCATAAGCAGGATATGTCCACCCCTTAGCAGGCCAATTTCTACTAAACTTGGTGGCTGCACCTGCAAAAATCTTTAACAGTTTGCATAGACTTAGCTTTGTCCTCCATTTTCTTTAAAACTGCTTCCACAGGCGAACCAAACAACACATCAGACTGTAAAGGAGCATCCAAAATCCTTGTCTTAACATGCTCAGCTAAATTCTGATCCCTCAACCAGGCATGCCTGCGAAGAACAGAACTAGTGGCAGCCACCCTCGAGGAGGCCTGTACAGCATCAAAACCACATTGCAAAGAATGCTTACCTACTTGTTCAGACACATGAACCAAATCCAACAACTCTTTACACTCAATACCTTCCGCCAAAGCATCCACCTTAGATTTCAATTGAGAAAGGAGATAATTTTGATATTTTAGCATGTGAAACTGACAATTCAACGCTCTCATGGCTAGAGTGGAAGAAGTATACACTTTCTTTCCCCACCTATCCAAAGCCCTTGCCTCTTTATCAGTGGGAACAGGATTTTTAACCACAGAGGCCTTAACACCTTTAGGCCCCTGAGAAACAGTTTCTGGGTCCGCCCTAGGACTCTTAAACAAATACTTATGAGCTTCAGGCACCCTATAGTACCTATCGGGTTTAACAGGAGCAGGAGGCAAAGAGTCAGGGTTCAGGGAAGCCTCTGCAAAAACATCTTCCACCACATTCAACACAGGAGGTATAGCTAAGGGCCTATGCTGGGGTAAAAACAAGAATTCCCTAAGCCTTTTCCTGGAATCAGAGTAATCCTGGCCTTCCCATTTAAAGTGCTCCCTCATGGAATGAAGAGTCTCTGAAAATGAGAAATCCTCAGGAGGAGAAGCTGTAGGAGTGGAATCATCCACATCAGAATCAGAATAAGGAGGATACTCCTGCAAGTCTTCCACAGAAGACTCAGAAGCCTCTGAACCCTGTTCAAAACTATCAAACTCCGGTTCCACCCTGGGCCTCTTATCAGGAGGGGGCATAGAACCTCTAATCATAGTAATCAAATCTTCTGCCATTTTAAGCATATGTTTCTTAGGTACAGAACCCGAAATGCTAGGAGAAGCCCCCACTGAAGCTGAACTTGGCCTACCTCTCAAAGAAGTTTTGGCAACAGAAGGAGAGGCTCTAACTACCTTGGGAAGAGAGGGAAGAACAGTTACCTGAGAAGCCCGCTCAGCCTGGCCTACCTCCTGAGAAGGCACATCCTGTAACAGTAAAGTCTCTGCCTGAGACTCCAAAGAAACTCCTGGCAAAACCTCCGGCTCCACTGAGCCTTCTAAAGAACCGACGTCCGGGACTGCGGTTCATCAACCCTAGGCTTCACTGTTTTGTCCTTGCGCTTGACGAAGCGGCCGGAGCATCCGACGGCATTTTATAATTGCAACGCTTCCCAAACACTAACCTGGCACAGTCTAACCGTCTCTTAATAGTGCGTTTGTTAAACCTAGCACAAGAGCGGCATCCAACAACGTCGTGCTCAGGCCCTAAACAAGGTATACACAATGTATGGTAATCCCTATGAGGTATCTGTTTCCCACAAGAAATACAGTTATTCACTTTTTCTGACATCCGGTTAAATACTGAGGCAAGAAAAAACCAAAATGTTCCCCAACGGGGTACTTAGCCAACTCTGATTCGGTCTGAAACTCCGGTTTCGGAAATCTTTCAGAACGCCAACCTGCACTCGCAAAACTGCTTCTGCATCGGACCATGCGGCAAAAAAGACTGAGGATATGACGTCGGTCATGCGCATTAGTACCCTGACGTACTGACGTCAGTCTAATGCGCCCTGACCGACGTCAGCCATATACTCTGGTATTCGGGCCGACTGGACAGCGGACTATACCCAATAGTAAGGACTGCAGCAATGGGGAACGAAGAACATCCTCTATTGCTGCCTGATCCCGTTCACTGGGTGGAACGTCCGCCGGGATTTTTCTTGACGGCGGGGGGGGGGGGGTGAAAAAAGGGAATGGTATAACCTCCGGTGATGATACAAAGCACCCATCAATCCTGAGTGATGGACTCCCAGGCCTGAAGATGCTCCGAAAAACGACCCCCGACTGGCTCCGGAGACGCACAGTCGGGTAATCCCTCAGGGATGTTGGGAGGAGGAACCACGAAAGGACTCATGGTCTCCTGTATTGCGCGGGCCTCCACCGCCTCTAGGGCGATGCCTTCCATTAAAATTCCCCCCTCCTCTGCCCATGGAGGGGGGGGGGTCACTCTGATGGACAGGGGAAGACTTTTGAGACTTTCTGAACCACATTTTCCCTCCCCTCTGAGCCTTGGGATAAGGTCTAGTGGGAAGCGAAAAACAGGCCCCAATAGCAGACAAAGTCTTACCCTCCTGCTCACATCTAATGAGGGTGTCTTTCACTTTGGGTCCAAAAAGGGAAGACCCCTCGAATGGGGCGTCCGTGAAAGAAGACTTGAAAGCCTCTGCAAAATGACACAAGCGCATCCAAGCTTGCCTCCTAAGGGCTACGCCCAAACTCGCTGCTCTACCTGCCCCCTTGGCTGCATAAGATATGAGCCTCATGGACGAGTTGATGATGGAAGAAAGGGTAGACAGCTGGGCGTTAACAGACTGGGCCAACGCCTCAAGCAAGTTACCCGCCAGGGTATCTCCCAACTCCTTTATGAGATCCCTTTGGAGCCGCGTAAAATGACACAAGTAATTCAGCGACCACAATGTAAAGGTCGCTGAAGACAGGGTATGCTTCCCATACCTATCCATACTCCTAGACTCCTTATTAGGAGGATGGATGGAAGTAGAAGCCTCTGCCACGTCCTGCTGGGTGGCAGACGCCACCACCATAGCATCCACATGTACTCCCTTGGTCAAAAATTCTTTTCCAGGAGGCGCAGATAAGAACTTATTGGGGTGGCTAGGAACTGGCTCCACAGAGTCAGGGTGTTCCCACACCCTTCGACAAATAAGATCCAATAATTCATCGAAGGGTGGAGACACCCAGGCGTCGGAAGGCTGGGCTCCGAAGGCCTTGAGGAAGACCGACTCCTCCTCAGAAGGGTTTTTGGATGGCCAGTTGCCCCGCTGTCTCAAGATCTCCAGGATATTGGAGAACGAGACATCATCAGAGGACGACTTCGGGGACCCTTCTGCATCATCGAGGTCAGTGTCCGAGGTGACAGACTCATCTGGGGAGTCTATGTGCTTCCTCTTACACAACTTCTTCCTGGGAGGCTCTTCAGGTACAGACTCTGAAGGGCCCTCAGAAAGTAGGGGACTACACATGGAGGTATCCTCAGGCCTAGGAGCCTCACTGTCCAGAGATAGGGGGGCACCAGAAGCTGTAGTCGCAGCATCTAGGGAAGGAGTTGCTGATTCAGGTGAAGTCACTATGGACTTGGCCAGCGCGCTCCTCATAGCCTCGAAGGCAGGTCCACCAGAATCGGACGAAAAACCCACCTCCGAGACCATGACCGGAGTCGGGGTACCCCTAGCCAAAGCACCAAGGGGAAGACTCGGAGCCGCAATCTGAAGCCCCGATGCATCCCCCTCGGGTTTGACTGAGGACACCCACGTATTGAAACCTGTAGAAGTAATGGAAAAGGTTGGAGCCGATGTCGGATCCGAAAGACTAGCAGGAGGTTTCGGAGCCGACCCAGGGACTTCACTCAATTTGGCAGAATCCGGCCCCTACGACATCGAGGTTGTCGGAGGAGGAAGAAACGGAACCGATATAGTAGCTGGCTCCGGAGCCGACTGGGCTGGAGCCAAAAATAATTTAGTTAACACTGGCGACTGGAGGAGCCTCTGGACCACCCTACTGACATCCGAATCCGAGAGCCTGGAGGACTTGGAGGAGACAGACGGGGGTCGAAAAATCTTCTCTGTCGGAACCGAGATAAGACTGGGGGAACGGCTCCGAATTGGCTCCAAAAGGATTGGAGCCGAAGCAGGCTCGAGAACCACTGCAACCTCCTTCGGCACCGACGACCGTAGAGTCGAAGAAGCCGACCCCGCAACAGACAATACTTCCTGCGGCTCCGAGACCAGTGGAGCCGAGGAAGGAGACATAGCCTTGGACCGTGCTTCCTGCGGCTCCGAGACCAGTGGAGCCGAGGAAGGAGATGTAGTTTTAGACCTTTTCTCTGGAGGCTCCGATGAACTAGTCGGAGCCGCAGACTTCATTTTAGACTTGGACCTGGATTTCTCAGAGGGAGGAGAGGACGCCAAAGTTTCCTCAAAGGAGGGTTTAATCAAACCCTTGAGGATAAGTTTATTTTTTCTCTCCTGTAATACCCTGGCAGAGAAAGCATTACACACACTGCAGGATTCCTGCAAGTGTATGGCACCGAGACAATATACACAGATGGCGTGGCTATCAGTCAGCAACATCTTGTACGCACATTTGGCACATTTTTTAAAGCCAGATGGCTTATGTTCTTTTGGTTCCTTGCCCAACATAAGGAACACAATCCACAAGCAGCAACAATATTTCGAATTTACACAATAATCACACGAAGCACACTCAGCAACACAAGGTAGGGAGGGAGGAATGGGTTCTAACTTAAACGCCCGAACAGTAACAACACAAGATAGGGCAAAGGCCCTCTAACTTAAACGGGCCTAGCCCACCAAACAGAAGTATTACCAACAACAAACGCAATCAGTCACAACAATGGATACAACAGACAATGTGGCTATTAGAATAGCTTTTTTGGTATAATAAACTCGAAGCTATAAGTTCAAAAACAAAAGAGAGGGTACTTAGCCAAGTCGAGACCACGTCGTTACTCTAGGAGCGGCAAACGAGATCTGGGGGTTTGGGCGTGATGCATCCTGGGATACAGGGTTAGCCCAGCCAATGAGAGACTTCGTGCTAGTTATAGTGGCCAAGTTGGAGCCGACTCTCGGCTCCAAGCCCGTCAGTAATGAATGTAGGCGAGATAGGATCACATTACATCTGATTTTTCTCAGTTTAATTTGACCTGAGGGTGGGAAGCCCGCTACTCTCAGCTTTGCTTTGCTCCCCTACCCTACACCCAATTTCCACCCACCCCCTCATACCCTAGTATTATACTTCCTACATACACATTTCACTTGTGATTCTTATTCCAAACTCTCCCCAGATGACCTTACTACTTCTATACATACCCTTCTGTTTCTTGTTTCCTACTTCCCTATATCCATTTAATTTCAGCCCCATTCCCAACTATCTTTCTCCCTTGCATACTGTTTTGCACTATATCCATTCATAATCACTACCTATGCCTTCTACATTGTATCTTTTACTTTCCCAAATAAACCCTCATTTCTTCTCATTTTGACTATATTATTATACTTCAGCCTTTTATGTCCCTCTATTCCTTACATTCTAGAAAAGTTACCAAGACAACCTACATCTCTTTTTTATGAAAAATACTTTTCCTTATTTATTCTCTACCAGCTTCCAGAATCCATCACCGAATATCATACTGCCCTGCAACTTCTTGTTTCCTTCTTCATTGCTACTTCCCCACTACCTGGCATCTATAAAATACAGATTCCTGGACTTAATTATGCTAGTCTTAAGCGTATCCTCTATTCTTCTCATCCTACTGTGCCATCTTTCATTCTACAATGACTCAATAATATCTCTCAGCATCTCTCCAACTGTCCCAACCACATACTTCCTCTTTACACTCTCCACACATTGTATTAAACCTATTTAATATTGCCCCTCATTTTTATTCCAAATATAAACTGGTTAACTGAACCTCAGCTCAAACCAAAACAAAATTAAGCGCAAGAATCCTCTCCAAAAAACAAGTATGTGTAATTCTCCAATATAATAATATCCTTCTTGGAGAAAATATACACCCAAATCCTGGCCCCACCTATCACAAGGAACACAAAAATAATTCTCTCTCACCCACTTTTCTAACCCAACAGCCAGTTCCCCAATCCTGGTGATCTAATTTTTGATGCAATAAATGTCAGAAGCATAAGAAATAAAACTGCTGATCTAACTACCTGGATTACCCAACATAAACCTGATGTTCTCGCTGTAACTGAAACTTGCCTTAAACCCAGCATAAATGACTCTGAAGTTATACCTCCTGGCTATAATATCATCTTTAATGATTGTATGAAGACTAAAGGTGGTCGTATTGCTTTAATATTTCCTAACACCTACCACATATTCCCATACAGCAAACCAATACCAAAATTTAGTTCAGCAGAGCTTCTTATTGCTTTCCTCAAAATAAACAATGATAAATAAATATGTATTACTGCCGTTCACATCCCTCCTGGCAACAATACATTGGATATTCATAATATTTCCACAAGAAATAATACTACTAGGTGATATGAATGTCAATTGATTGGGCATAAACTAACTCCCCTACATCTAGCATGAGCTTACATGGTTTCACACAACTAATTAACAGCCCCACACATTATAGCAAGACATCAAATTCCCTATTAGACTGACTGGATCCTAGTATCAGATCCTAGCAAATACTCCACAACAGGTTCAATGCCAGACTCTCTCAGTGATCTCCTAAAATATCGAATCTACGACCAGACATCTCACACATCCAGTTAAACAGCGTATTTCTAAAATAACACACAACCTTTCCAAGTTTAACCCAGAAATGTTCATTACTACACTATCATCTATTAAATAGGACTTCCTAAAATCCTCGCCTTAAATGATGCTATAAATGAATTCAGTACAACTTTGCTAAATATCCTAAACAGCCTTGCACCTTCTAGAAGGAAGAGACTAAAAACAAATAATACAATTTTCCTATCCAAAAAGAGTAGAATGCTAATGCAGGATAAAGAAAAAGCATGGAAAGCATGGCAAAAATATAAAACACCACAATATCTTGCAAACTTCAGAATGCTTCACATTCATACTAAAAAGCAAATAAATGAAGACAAACTAACTATACTATAATAACTTTCAGAATAACACTAAACATAATCCTAAAAAAATTTTGGACGTCCATTAAATTAATCTTACATTCCAGCCAAGAAATCAACCTAAACCCATCTCCCCTCCTTTTTAACATTTTCACCAATACCCTCTATACATCCACACAACAAACTACCCTACACGATTCCACTCTTACTTGCACATTTGACAACATGGTACACCCCCCAAAAAATACTCAGGCAGCTTTAACAGCCACTGAAACATGGCTCCATAACTCACAACTCGTGCTCAACCCAAAAAAGACCATATTAGTACTTTTTTCCCAAAATCCCTCTCGCATGAAAAAAAAATTAAAGTCCTCTTTTTTGATAATGGAACCATTCAAGTCACTTCTCATTGCAAATTATTAAGGGTGACAGTAGATGATAATCTTAAATGTCACCTGCATACACAACACTGCATAAGAAAAGTCATCAAAAACTAGGGATGCTGTACAGAGTCAAAAGCATTCTCACCGACGCAACTAAAACTACACTTGCCACTGCTTATCCCCTTCCCACACTTCTTTGTGGCTCTCCCATCCTCACTAACCTTCAGGTTTCACCAAAATTAAAACTTGAATGATGCTAAAACAAAGTTGCTAAATTTGCAGCAAATACCCCTTTCAGAACTGACCACTGTAATCCCAAATTGGTTAGAACTGCCTCATTAACTATACACAGCTTCTTAAAATCTATAAAATTATCCAGCATCCATCTGCTTGTACAGCACTAAAAACATTCTACACAACTAAGTTCCCATTTGGTCATTGCAATTCAGTGGCCAAAAACTCCTGTCTGTCTACAAACCTATCAAATCTACAGGGTACTGTCTACACTTGTACAAAGTCGCTAAGGCCTGGAACTCCTTACCTGTACCCATCAAGTCAGTACCATCCCTCCCATCTTTCAAACCACTCTGAAAGACTTCCTATCTAAAATGTGTCTCTGTTCTTGCTTAAAACTAGGATAAGCTATATCCTTAAATGTGAACAAGTACCTTTCCATTTCTTTTAGCTCCTTGCTCTTCCTTCTTCACTCACTTCCTTACTTATATCAAATTCTCTTCCCTGACCTTCTCTCTAAATATACCATAAGCCTGTGTTTCTCTCACTTCATATTGCAATTCCTGTTTGTATTAGACCAACTTACCTTTAATTTCTCTACAAACTGTCCAAAATTTCTCTAAATATTAAATGATTGTCATATAACATGCATCAATTCTAAACCAATGTTTTTATATTATGTCTAATTTGTTATAATTATTTAAACTGCAAATGTTTGGTTTATTTTTGAAGATTGCAAAATGATTGCGCTTAAAATGTTTTGTAATAATTTGGAGCTTTTCTCCCCGGGCCTCTGCTGAAAATGGGCTTCTACCCAGTTGGACTTTCCCAGTAATAAAATATCAATAAATAAATAAATAAATAAATAAATTGATGCAAAGGAAATAAAAATTAAAATGGCCTATGAAATTTCTCCTGTGAAGAAAACTTTATGTAAAGAATTTAAGGTTAGCAAAAAAAAAAAAAAAAACAACAAAGTAATATAACAGCAAAGCGCTAACCTAATACCAGGAGATCAGGAGGTACTGGGCTAAAATTAATGCATTTCTTGGTAATCTTGTGCCATGGAGAACTGCAGATTGTAGCAAGTGGTACTAAAACTAAAGATTACAGTAGTGATTCAGATTACAGCCGTCATAGCTTTGCTTCATGGATACTATTTCTAAAATGACTGACATCCAATGTAAGAATTTTGTAAAGTGAATGATCTGCCTTCTAGAATATTGATTGCATATGTTTACTTTTTGTGTGCAACAAGATCAATAATGAAGACGTATTTAAAAATGTCACTTAAGCACTAAGTAGAATCAAAAATAGAAATCTGTAGTGCATGTTGTGCTGTGATTACAGTCTGAAATCAAAAAAAGGTAAATAGTTTAAGCTTTTCCCTAGTACGAGAACTGGTCTTAGCAGTACTTAGGGGTGCTTAACAAGAGTATGTTACGGACACCTAAGCGCTATCAAGACAGACTCATGCTAGGGACTGATAGCAGAGACTGTTGGCTGGCCAACAATACTGACAGAAGGTAACGTAGCTTTAAAAAGCTGTTATTACTTCACTCTGTAAGACTTACCAACATAAATTGTGGAACAACTAAGTGTCTAACAGCTTTTAAAGCAGTTAGTTCCATAGAGTGGCACTTCTGCTGTCTGTTTGACAGAACTAAACTGTTTTACCAGCTAGGAAAGCTAGTAAAACAATTTAAACTCCTACACTTTTTTCCTGTGACTGGTACTACATGGAGAAGGTAAAGATGCATGCACTAAAAATAATTACAATTGGGTCTCCGATCATAACACTATTATGTATATGTCAAGCTTCAATCCTGATGTGACTTTCTTGGCATCCATGAATCAAACACATGATAATCTGGTTATGATCGGAGACCCTATCGTAATCCTCCATTTACACTGCTTTTATACTGAATGCAGACTTATCGGACCATAATCATGGCATAAGTAAAAGCAGTTTCATAGTTTCATAGTTTAGTACTAGGCTATCTGCCCTGGGGCATTTGTAAGCCTAGCCATAGTGATGTTGCTTTCGCCACCCCATAAAATGGTACAAAATGCACAGAATAGATTTAGAATACTGTGCCTCTGTCTAGTAGTGACACAGTGAAGGTCCCCTTATATAATAGAATTAGTTTACTGTGCCCCTGTCTAGTAGTGACACAGATGTGACCCCTGGGGTAAACTTACGATCTCCCATCCACTCATCAAGATTTCTCTTGAAGAGAGTCAGTGAGGGGCTCTGCCTAACGAACTGGGATCTTGTTCCAGAGCATGGGAAGCCTCTGGGTTATGAATCTATCCCTCCAGCATGTCCTATTCATACTTGTGCTGAGGTTTAAGTCTTTAGCTCTCGTGGTTCTGATGGATTTGGATTTTTTGAGGTGGAGCATGTCCATCAGTTCCTGATTGGACATGGCCTTGTACGTCAGGCAGAGATCACCTCTGAGCAGGCGGTATGCTACTGAATAGAGCTGGAGTTTCTTTAGTCTGGCAGAATAAGACATATGATGGAGACCCTTGATCTTCTTGGTGAGGTACTTTTGTGGTCTCTCCAGCTGTTGCAAATGCCGGGTGAGGTACATACCAAATGGGGCATTGTACTCAATCATGGGTCTGATGAGGGAGGAGTATAGGGGTACAATGACATCCTTGGATCTGGATGTGAATCCCTTCATGATAAGGTGTGCAAGGTAGAATGGTTTTCTAACCACTTTGGCAACGTGGGTGTCAAATGAGAGGTCGCTGTCGACTTGGGTCCCTAGGTCTCTGATTACTTTTTCCGTATTCAGTGGGTTGCTGTCTATGTGATAATTTGTGGGTACTTTGTTTTTCCCAAAGGGGATGACTATACATTTTTTGGCATTTAGTTTATGGCCATGACTCCTGCACCAGTTGTCCGTTTCTGTGAGGCCTTTTTGTAGGATGTATGTGTCCGCTGGTGTATCGACTATGGCGCCTAGTTTGCAGTCATCTGCGAACTTTGTCAGCCACAACCCTCCCATGTTTGCTTTAACATCTGAGAAATAAATGCCGAACAAGAGGGGTCCCAGGACAGATCCCTGTGGGTCACCACTTGTGACTGGCTTTGAGTCTGACATTGCTCCAGCGATTTTAACTTTATGGGTTCTGTCCTTTAGCCAGTTTGCAACCCATCTAGTGACATAAGGGTTTACATTTAAGCTGTTGAGCTTATCTATGATGCCTGAGTGGGGTATTGTGTCGAAGGCCTTAGCCAAGTCCAGGTAGGCTGTATGGACTGCTTTGCCCTCATCAATGGCTCTAGTGACTGTTTTGAAAAAGTCAACCAGGTTCAAAAGGCAGGATCTGCCCTTTACAAAGCCGAACTGGGTGGGGTCAAGTGTCTGTAGGTCCCCAATGTCTCTGTTTATGAGTTCCATAATGATTCTTTCCATAGCTTTGCAGACTAGGCTGGTTAAGCTTATGAGGCGGTAGTTCCCAGGGTCTGTAGAGGTACCCCCTTTGTGGAGTGGGACCACTGTTGCTGTACGCCAGTGTTCAGGTACATATCCTGTAGTAAGGCTAAGGTTAAATAGCATTTTTATGTGTGGGCTTAGCTCCTCTTGGAGTTCACGTAGCACGCAACCCGGGATACCGTCAGGTCCCATTGATGCTGTGTTTTTAGCTTTGCTGAGGGCGGCTCTCACCTGGACATCTGAGATGATAGGGAGATTACATTCAGCTGGGATAAGTATTTCTTCTTTTGAGGGTGAGGGAGGGGAGAAATTTGCACTGAACCTGTCAGCCAGAATGTTGGCAATATCTGTGGGTTCAGTGTATTTTTGTTGTTGTGAATTAACTCTGAGCATATCTGAGGGTTTCCGCCCAGGTTTCTAACATAGCTGAAGAAGGCTTTGTGGTTATCTTTAGTGTCCTTAGCGATTTTTCTCTCAAAGTTGGCCTTGGATGCTTTTATGAGAGAACGTAGTTTTCTGCTAGTGTTGATCAGAGATGTCTTCCCTTTATGGGATTTTGCTCTGTCGTGCAGTAGCATCCTTCTTTTGTTATACAATTTGTTTATGGCTGAGGTCCACCAGACAGGACGCTTGCCTTTGGTGGAGAGGGACTTGGATTTATTTGGGATTGCATGATCCATGCATTCTTGGAGATGTCCATAGAAAGCATTTGTGAAGGATTCAGCATTGTGGGATGTGGTATCCACTGGCCCAGTGGGCTTAAAGGATACCATCTCAGTCTTAAGAAGAATGAAGTCTGCTTTTGAGAAATTTTTCACTGTGGTCCTTTGTGCTGGGGGTGGAGGTGGGATATGTATATCCAGGGTGATTAGTTTGTGGTCAGATCTCACTAGTGAGGGGTATACCTCCGGTGTGGAGCATTTTGTCCTCATGTTTGTGATGATCAGGTCTAGTATATTATCTCCCCTAGTGGGAGAGGTGACTAGTTGTTCCAGTGCATTTGAATTTATGAATTCCAGGAACCTTTGGGCTAGGGTGTTAGGGCTAGAATAATGTACCCAATCTATGTTAGGGTAGTTGAAGTCTCCCAGTATGATGGTATTTTGTGATACATTCATATCCTCCAATGTCTTCAGGAAGGCTGAGTGGGTTTCCTGAGATTGGGAGGGTGGTCTGTAACATGTTACCAGTTGTATAGCAGTTTTGCCTATGGTTAGTTGCACCTGTATGGTCTCCGATGCTTCATGTGTTGCTACTAACCTGGAGGTGTGGGTGTCCGTGATGAATATGGACACTGCCCCTCCCTTTGTGGTTCGGCCCGGGTTTTGAGGCCGAAAAGCATGATACGAGGTATAGCCTGGTAGTTCTGGGGTGCTCTCAGGAGCCTTGAACCAGGTTTCAGTTACTGCACAGACGTCGATGTTCTCCATACTGAGGAGTGCATCGAGTGCCTGCATCTTGAGATTTAGACTTCTGGCATTGAGCAGCATTACCCTTAGTTTTTTTCCATTTTTGTTATCTAAGGAGGTAGGTTTGTCTTTTGAGCCTTGCCTAAAAAAGGCACTATGGGGGTGGCAAGAGCCTTAGCCAATATCCGGAAGCCCAGTGGTGACAGGTGCAAGCCGTCCCTTGCAAAGCAGCGTGGCTTGTCCAACATGTCATCCCAGGCAGACAGACATTGGATCCCCTTAGAATGACACAAGTACTTGAGCCAATTATTAAAGCTGATCATCTTGTCTTTGTATTGTGGCATCATTCTTGGTGAGGGTAAGATGCTGCTCAGGGTCAGGGTCATACCAGCCTGGGCTACATAATCAGAGAGCTCCTCTATGTCTCTTTTCATGTAGTCCAGGGAGGTACATCTCAGGTCATTCACGCCATCATGGACAATGACGGAGTCATATTTGTACTTGCTTTGGAGTGACCTGAGTGCGTGTGTTACGTGGCAGATCCTAGCTCCCGATAGGCAGCTCACAGTCACCCTCTCCTTGTTCAGCCTGGTAAGCGGGACATCAGTGTGTCTGACTATAGAGTCACCTATTACTAGTGTATCAGGCATGGTGTTTGGCCTTAAGGGCTGTGATTGATTGACACACTGATTTATTGAAGTATGTGTTGCATGTGTTTTGTTTTGAGGTGGTGGATTTTTGGATGTCTGCTTTGGGAGCCTCTGTTGTTTTGGTAAGTTTTTTATTAGAGCCTCCGAGTATGTCTTTGTGTTTGGTTTGCAGTTGTGGTAGGTCTATGTGGGACTGGGTTTGCTGTGTGTGTGGTTACCATCTCCTCCTGTCTGGTCATGCCAGCCCTGAGTTGAGAGAGTTCAGCCTCCAGTTTGGCTATATAGTTGCATCTCTCACATGTATTTGTGTTTGTTGGGAGGAGGAGAGGGTTGTCTGTGTACATGAGACAATTGTAGCATTGTCTCAAGATACCCAGATTAACCAGCTGAACTAGAGAGGACGCCAGTACTCTTCCACTCGACATGCTAGAACAGTATAAAGGAGTGCTGTGCCTTTAAGGGAAGTGGATATTCATAGGGGTGGTAGGTGGATGTAGTGCTTACTTAGTATGAGAGTGCTTACTTAGTAGAGAAGTTTTGAGAACAAGTGCTAGGCTTATAATATAGTGAGTAGTCTGATTATACTAAGAGTAGAGCTTCCTTAAGGGAAAATTTGAAGAGCAGACTTGGTGGAGCCAGAAGAAGTTTAACCGGCGCTGAGCTATGCGCACAACCGCGCAAAGCCATGCAAACGCGGATTTTAAACAGGGAACTTCAAAAGAGCTAGAAATGGTCCAAAACAACCAATTACTACAGCTCTTGTGCTGAGGTCACTTCCTACAGGGACAGGTAGGCTGCTCAAGGTTCCCCACTCCCACTGGTGAGCAAAGAAACTTTCTTCTATCCAAGTAAGGTAATGGACAACACAGGAACTACACCACAGCCCAGAATACAGCAAAGCCTGTAAACTGGTCTAAACTAGTCGAGGTGAGTTGTGCAATTACAGATCTTGAGTTTCACAGGTTGAATGATATACACCAATCAGTTGTACGGCAGTTGAGCAGTAATTAGATTGTATGCTTTAGAAAAGTTATCATTAAAACAGGTTATTCAGACATCTTTGCTGGGCCCACTACTGTTTGGCATCCACTTCTTAGAGATCAGGGCTAATGTCAAGAGCCTCTGGCTCATCCATTTTGCAGACTGCTGCAAATTGGGAGCTATCATCAATTCCCCCAAGACCCTAGCATCCTGCAAGAGGGTCTAACAGAGATAAATGACTGGAGCCAAAGCCACGAATTACAACTCATTGCAAAGAAGTGCATTATAGTGCCTTCTGGGAAAACATATACCCAGGCAAATTGCTCCATTTATAAGATTCTGCAAGAAATAACCCAATAGTTAGAGATCTAGCAACATATGTAAACAGTAATCTCGTCTCTGACCAACTTGCAACCCAACCGATAAGTAAGGGTATGACAGTCAGGTCCAAGTAAGTTATAGTACCACTCTACCCATCCCTTATAAGACCCATCATAGAGTACAATCCCCTTTGGCATGTACCTGACTGGGCATATGCAACAGTTGGAACACCCATTTCGGTTTCTCACTAGAGGAATCCATGGTATTAACACACTGCCTTAGAGCAATGTGTCTATACTCAGTCACCTACAGGTTGTTGAGAGGTGATCAGTTTTTGGCAAATAAAGCATTCTTAGATTCAGTCCTGATGGAACTTTTGCACATCCACAAAACGAGCAGCACCAGAAACACTAGATCCAGGGATTTGAACTTTGCTTGTAACACAAACAAAACATGCTGACAGGACAGATATGTGATTCAAAGGATCCCCATTCTCTGAAACAGGCTCCCCATCCATGTGAAGCAGAGTCAACCCTAACCCTATTCAAATGCAACCTTGACCATTGTATGGGAAATCACAAATTCATCCCTGGGCTGGTCCCCATGTCTTATAGACAGAGGCTGACAGTAAACATTCTCTAACATTAGATGAGTAATCATAAATTCATCCCCATGCTGGCCCCCTTGTCTCTTATAGACCAAGGTCAGTACACATTCCCAAACTAACATACCTCCCAACACATAACTTTTTGGCAACCTCCTAACTAACATACTCCTAACAAAAATTAGCCCCCCCCCCATTAAGATGCACATGTTACCACGGGATGCACTTAGGTTGAGTTGCATGGGTAGGGTTATAAAGGCCCTGGAGTTCGTTAGCCTAATACATACCTATGAACCTATGAACTATCAAGATTGCCACAAACAGTAACAGGAACTTTACTGTCCACTGGCAGACAGCTTCCAGCTGTAAAGCTTCTATGTCCTGACAAATATGTGCATTAATTACTCTGGGTAGATGTTCAACTGTTCAGATGTAGGTAAGCAAATATAAAAATATCAGGTCCAAGCATGGTGCAGCTAGAGGATAGCTCATTAAATAGCAATGTAGTGGCATACTGTAGCCACACAACTGAATCATCAAACTGATAAAATTAGACGCAAAGCAAAATCAGTTGTATTTTTACAGGAAATTAAAATGAGGTCATTCAAGACATTTTCGAACCATGCCCAGCCAGGCACTGCTGTAGACAGCTGACAAGTGGAAAATGTACAGTGGAATATAAACATAAGCAATTTGAGCAAATTCAAATTAAAATTGGATGTTGTATATCATCTGTCTACCAAAACCATTAAGAGCCCATTCAAATAAGACTATGGCTACTTCTTCAGTGTTTCTCTCTAGAGCTACCATGGATGACATATGTGCGGCTGAACCTCGGCCAATTCTCATACCTTTCACTACTCATTACAAACTGGATCTGGTCTTGAGGGGAAGAACACCCTTTGGCCTTACTATGCTCTGGAATATCCTTCCTCAGAGTCCAACTGGGATTTTACGTAGCTGGGGACTCAGCCCCAACTGTTTAGGAATGAATGAAAATTGACAACACCAGATAAAGAAGTTATGTACTCACGATAGCATTCTATCAATGTTGTCCATTTTCATTCTTCCTCAACTCCCCTCCCACCAACCCCCAACCTTTTTCACAATTGATTTCTGAAAGAACGAGAACTTATAAGGACACCACTATTCCTTATGTTGAGCTCTAGATAATGTCTTCTTCTATCAGGAATATTGTGGTAATATTTCTTATATTATGTCAACCATCAAACAAGATCTGAGGTATGTTAGGGTATTTGCATTAAGGATAAGGGAGGAGCTCAAGAGCATTTTGCTGGCCATGAAGTAAAACAGCAGCTGATTCAGATCCAAGGGTCAGATCCAAACCCACCTGTTGAGGAAGAATGAAAATAGACAACACAGACGGAACATTATGGTGAGTATGTAACTTCTTTTTCATGCCTAAGGTAATGAATGGGATGTCTTTCAATCATACCATAACCCTCCCTACTTTCTTTCCCAATCAACAAACAGAGGGGAAAGATACCAGCACTCTTTAGATGTAGACAAACAGCTGAGCTTTGGACAAGACAAAATCTGTTTGTAAATCAGGCCAACTGTTTGTTTTATTCATGGACTCCAAATTTGGCCAGCCAGTATCTAAACAAAACATTGCAAGTTGGATTTCTAATTTCATCTCCTTTTGTTATTCTCACCATGGTAATTCCTTCCTCCTGCCCTGTAGCTCACCCTGCCAGGGCAGTGTCATCCTCATAGGCCTTCTAGTAAGGGGTTGATGCCTGAACTTTCCTGGAAGCAGCCCCCTGGTTCACAATACTCACCTTCACTAAACATTACATAATTGAATTCGATGCCTTTTCAAGATCCAGAGCTGCGTTCATTAGGTCAGTCCTCTCAGGCCTCTTGGACTGTTTATGTTTCCATTAGCCAACCTCCCTTCATCTCCCTTAAGCTCTGGGAATCACCCATCTGTCTGGAATACTACAACAGTGATCTCAGTGAGGACATACATAGTACAATTGTGTAAAAACTTACTATGACCGTAGATGCCCTACTGATCACTGTTGCAGTATTCCTTCCCACCATCCTTTCCCTGTGTTTGGGATAAGATCTCTTTATCTGTCTATTTCTGCCCTGTCTGCAGGACATTATGGTTACAAGCTGAAGTCATATGTCATGCCTACAATCCAGGTAGGGTTAGGCTTCACAATGTCAAATCTGACATTGTCGACACACAAACAGTGAAACCGCAGAACATCGAAGAGGTAAAAGGAAATCTCCGTAAAGGGAGATTTCCATTTACTTCAATGTAGTGTGGTCTCGGAGTTGAAATATTTAAGTAGCGGGGGGTGGGGGTGCAGGGTGGCTTGCCCCCCTGCTTAAAGCAAGTAGGTCTATTTTTTTACTTTTTGTGATGGTTTTATTAAGTGTTCGATGTTACTGGACTTTGACGATATGGTGTCGATCATATCGTATTCGAAGTTCAGTAACTTCAAGCATCTAATATAGACCCGGTACCTCATCCGGACATCAGCAGAGATAGCCCATCTGCTCGGAATATTGCAGCAGTGATCAGTAGGACATCTACTGTTATGGTAAGTACTTACACAACTGTATTTTATACATATTGATCTGTATAACATTGTCGAATAGCCACAACATTGAACAGGCAAACATTGAGCCTTAATATTGCCACATGGAACATCGAGGCAAGTAAGTGAATGGGATCTGTATTATGTCAGATTGTGGAACAATGAGGATCTAGGAACTGGTTCTTTACCAACTGTGGTGCGATCTCGGCACTGGTGTATATAATTACCAGTAGGTATGGGAGGAGTAGTGGTACTGCCTCCCGCAAAAAAAAAAGGTTTTTTTGTTGTTGATTCAGCATTCTATGCATTAACACTAACAGCCTGATGTTTAGCCATTCGATATTGTGGCCAACTGACAATGTGACATAAATCTATATATATATGTACGTATAGATATAGATCAGATATCTATCTATACAGATAATAACACACACACACACACACACACACACACACACACACACACACACACACACACACACACACACACACACACACACACACACGCACTCACTAATCTGCTGTTTATGGTGCTGTACTACTAGTCAGTTTTGCTGGACTAAATTTAGGTGTAACCGTTCTTCTCTTGCCTTGCAAATCTTGTTTTCTGGTACTTCACAATGTACTTTGAAGTATAGTAAAGCAGCCTGCTGAGCCTTCTCACTCTTCTGCAGATAAACCTCTGATTACTTCCAGCATTTGAGGAAGTCAGTTGCATTACACAGTCTATACAGATTAACCTTGCTTTTTTAAGGATGTGTGAGTATTAATGCTAGCAAATGAAAGATTTTCTTGACACATTCTTCTTCTCCTTCTCAGTGGATTTGTCCTTGTCAGAATTTTTCATGATAAGCACTATATTAGATTACCTAAAGGCTGCTGCTGATATGCTTCTGTATGCTGACTTAATGTAGCCACAGAATCTAATCCTTATGTTTTCAGTACATATATTGCTAGAAACAGAAAAGCAGATTTATGAATTATGCTTCACATTTGCCCACGGTCTCCTGCTGCAAGGCTAATTGAGGTGGGATAAATTAGTGAGTGTATGCTTATATTTTCATAGGTGATTACAAGGTTAACAAAACAAGTTGGCCTTTTTAAGCATGGCCTTGCTTCTCAAATGCATCTGACAAGTGTTGATACCCTAGGGTTATTTAAAAGGGTATATGTTGGTTTGGGCACAGGTGATCAAGCATTTACAGGCTGCCCGTGTCTAACACAGACATAGGTGCCAGACCAGGGGTAAATTTCTGATTCTCCATTTACTGGTCCAAATTATGCTTGAGATGGATTAAAGAAGAGCTCTGTTTCACATGGATGGGAAGTCTGTTCCAGAGAAGGGGTAGTGTCTGAGACTCATAATTGTCTCCCCAACATGTACTTTTTGTGTTGCAGACAAGATTTAGGCCCCTAGATTGGGCAATTATGATGTTATTTGTTTTATGGCTATACAACAGGTCTATGAGAGTGGGATCAGAAGATGCTTTGCAAGCCAGGCAATAGACTGTTTCTTGCAGTCTGTAGGAGACCGAGTTCAAGGAGAGAGCTTTGAGGTGATCTGTGTAGTGCAGAAATAAGCTTAGCGCAACTAGCTGATGCATCAAATAGCACAACAGTATCCTAGCATTATATAACATGCTTCCCTTAACCCCAGAAGACCCCTGTTAAAACCCATTCCTTAATTAGCAGACAGCATGAATATGCAATTCCTAAATGTCTCTGTGGCCAGCTTTGTAGATTTGGGCATCTTGAGGCAATGCAGCAATTGCCTAACGTTCTCAGACAACCAGTTAATCATTAAAGAAAATAACATGATATGCCAGAAATGTAAATACACAACTTCCTTGGAGGCAAAAATCTCACATACAAACAAGGTTGTCAGGAATACCCACACTACATCTATCACATATACTCACACACACACACACACACACACACACACACACACACACACACACACACACACACACACACACACACACTCACACACGTCTTATGCTGAAGCACTTAAAAAAAAAATCTTCCCAAATCTCAAAGATCTCCAAAGCCACCTAATGGCAGCACTGCTCCTCAGGAATCACTAAATTACACATGAAATGCAACACCAAACATCTCACATACGCCTACACCTAATGGTTCCCCAAATACAAAGCCCTTAGGGCAAGCATACACTTTACCTAATACTGTTGTCATTGGGATCCATTCTGCAATACACAGATGCCCCACTCACCAGGCTGGACAAGGAGAAGGTAACAGTTGCCTGTTTGGGGCCAGGATGTGCAATATCTCTCATGCACTCAAGTTACTGTATCCCAGATACCAATATGATTCTATCATAGTCCATGTGGATGCAAATGACCTGAGACTTAACCTAACTGGACCATATGAAAAAAGACATAACAGATCTCTCAAAAATATGTGTCACAGAAAAGTAAGAGCCTTGCACTGAGCAGCATTCTGACTTCACCACACATGATAGCACAGTATGAAGATAAAATGACTGATTTTAATATCTGTCAGTATGGGAGAACATGGTCAAAAGACCATGTTGCTTTGCCAAGGATTGACTGCACCTGTCCCCACTAAGCATTTGGATATTGGCAAAAACTTTATCCACCTCCTTAGAGCCCTTTTTTAGGCAATGCAAAAAGACAAAACTATCAACCTAATGAAAAATTCTACAGGCAACCCTAAAGTGTTACTGCTCAATTCCTGGAGCTTAAACAAAAAATTCCACTCTCTTCTAGCCCTCCTTACTCTGGGGAATGTAGACATCTGTGCCATGACTGAGACTTCGTTTGTGCAAGACTACAGCGTTTTGATTTATGCAAGCAACAAACATACCTCGAGGTTGGTTAAACGGGGTGATACCTTGGAGCTCATCCATGTGCAAGTCACCATAGGTAAGATCTCTCACCATATCATGGCTAGCTACAAGTCACCATCTATGCCACTAGAGTCTCACGAGTCTTAGCTAAATATACTAGAGGCACTCACAATCCAACCCAACACCCTATTCATGGATGACTTTAGCTATCCCTCTGTGGACTAGGAAATGTACACTGCATCATACTCACAGGCACAATGCTTCCCGGACCTCATTAACACAAACACACTGGAAAAGATAGTGCACTCTGCAACTAGAGGATCAAACATGGTGGATATGGTACTCACCAACATGGGATAGCATTGCACCTTCCCCCCATGTCACGTCCTTACTAGTGAGGTCGGATCACGAAGCTGTCTCATTTGAAGTAAAAAATCAACCCAGAAAAACAAGCAAAACTAGTAACAGTTAGTAACTATTCAAAAACTAATTATGTCCTATTAAGTGACAGTTCGTTAAAATTCAGGGCTCCCCCCAATGCTGAGACCAGAGCTGCCTATTCAGAATTATTCACAAAGTCCACTACATAAACATGTGAATAGCTGCATAGAGGCCATCTTACCTACCAGAAATAAACCCAAAACAAACACTAAACACAAATCCCACTGGTGGAATCCTTACCTAAACAGGGTATGTACTAAAAGAAGAAAACGTATGGCCCAATAGCAGCTCCCTTAAAAACAAATGCTCATACACAACTACACAAGAAGCTAAGAGGTCTAATTAAGTCCAATTATGAGGTCAAGATAGCCCATCAGGCTAAGGACAATAAGACGGCCTTCTTTATCTACATCTGGAACCTCAGCGGTAACACACAACAATGTGCTGAACTGGTGGTGAACAGTACCACCTACACTGATCGGGGATACATAGCAATTCTACTGGCTGATAAATTCAGCTCAAACTTTACCCCACACACACACACACTACCTCCCCAGCTCCACAAGGTGAAAGCCCCTCCACATTCTTCCCCATCTATCAGCAGGGACCAGGTGCTGACAGCACTCACTAAAACCAAGAACACCACCTCCATGGGGCCTGACAACATCCTTGGTTGTCTCCTGAACAGTCTACAGCATGACATTTAGAACCACTTGGGGCACTCTTCAACCTCAACTACAGCTTTGAAACAGGCTACATTACACGTGAATGGAGGACTGCAATAGTCTTTCCCCTCCACAAGAGCAGACCATCAGTTGACCCAGGGAACTGCAGACCCAATGGTCTAACAATCCCAATATGCAAAGCCATGGAACAAATTATTATGGAAATTATAAACAAGGACATCGGCAACCTACAGACGCTGGGTCCATCCCAGTTTGGCTTTGTAAAGGAAGGTCATGGCTACTTAACCTGCTAGACTTCAAAATGGTCACCAAAGCAAGGGATGAGGGTAAAACAGTACCTACTGCATATCTTGCCCTGGCTAAGGCATTTGATACAATACCCTACTCAGGCATTGTTGACAAGCTCTCTGAGCTATGCATAAACCCTTACATAACTCACTGGATTACTGTCTGACTCACAGGCAGGACCCAAGAAGTCAGGATCAGTGAGCCACCTTCACCAAGAGACCGGTCAGCAGTGGAGTATCCCAGGGCTCCATGCTGAGCCCATTCCTGTTCATCATTTACTTCTCAGATGTCAGGGCTAACATTAAAGGCCTCTGGTTCACCAAGTTCGCAAATTACTGTAAATTGGGAGCTATTATAGATTACCCCCTAAGATGCAAACATCTTGCAAGTGAATTTAACACAGACAAATGACTGATGCCAAAGCCACTGCCTAAAACCCAGTACCAAAAAATGCATTGTAATGCCCTTTGGAAAACTGTTGACACATGCTAATTACTCCATTGATAAAACATCCCTAAGAGTCCACCCAGCAGTGAGGGATCTGGAAACATACGTAGACAGCAGTCTTGCCTTTGACCAACATGTAGCTAAGATAATAAGAAAATCATTGCATGTCTCCCAACTTATAGGTAAGGGTATGGCATCCAGGTCCAAGGAAGTTATAATGCTACTCTGCTCGGCCTTTATCAGACCTATCACTGAGTACAATGCCCCCTTTGGCAAGTATGTAACCAGTTGGAATGTCCACAAAGGTTTCTCACCAGTAGGATTCAGGGCATGAATTCCCTGCCCTACACTGATCAGCTAAAGGCTCTGTCTCTGTATTCAGTCTCCTATAGGCTGCTGATAGTGGATCTTTGTCTGGCTTACAGGGTTTCCTTAGACCTAGCCCTGATGGACTGTTGCAGATGCACAAAACAAACAGCACCAGAAACACTAGATCCAGAGATCTGGACTTCGCTTGTGACATAAATAGGAAGTGCTGGAGAGACAGATATGTGACTCAAAAAATCCTCGCAGTATGGAATAGGCTCCTCATCCATGTAAAACAGAGTTCATCCCTGACCCTATTCAAATAAAACCTTAACAACTGGATGGGAAATTGTAAACTTGTCCCTGGTCTGGCCTCCATCTTCCTTATGGACAGAGGCCATCATAAGAAATGTATTATCCTAGCTAACAGTCCCCCAACAAATCCTTAGTAACCTGCCTACTAACATGACCCCCCCCCCAATAATACTTGGGACTCAAATGGTTTGGGGTGCGCAGCTAAGCTTGTCAGGGGAGGAGCCTGAGCTCTACCTCTCAACGTTCCTTGATCTTCAGAGGCATCCCTGATTTTGACTCTAATTTTAGGTCTGTCCCTCTTAATCTCTCTTAAAGCTGGTAACTGTTGGAGAAAAGCTGGTGAATTGCACTTAGTAAATAATGACAGTAATTAGAGTTATAGACTTTCATTGTTGACAGTACTAGCGTTTTTACAAGTTTCAGTGAGTTGCTTTGGTTCTTTTTTAAGAGTTATAGACTTTTTTAGTTCAGAAAATGCATATTAATTCACATTCTCTTATTCTGTCAACATTTCAAGTTAATAGTGCTAATATTTTAAAAGTGTCCTTGACTGTCTCTGATTATTTATGGATTTCTTTTTGATTCTGTTGTGATTTGTCCTAGATTGATTGACAGCTATGGCCTGCACTTTGGATCCAAAGTCTAGAGTGGCCAAAGTCAGATCCAAGATTGGATCTGAAGATCCATTCATTGAGGAAGGACTGAAGCGGACAACACTGATTTATCTTTATGGTAAGTACATAACTTTCATTTTTGTGATACTGCTGACATCCCACCTCTGTACTTCTGATATAACCTTATGATATCCATATATTTAATTATCTACAAATCTGCTTTATACTCCACCTCTTAACTGCAATATTTACATTTTCTCTCTCTTGCCTAGTTCCTTCCCTTAGGTTCAGTTCTTTTTATTTCTATGCAGTAATCATATGATCTATAATCTGTTTGACAAACCCTCTAATACACCTCTTCATATGTTCAGTGTTCAACACCTACAAATACATAACTATCTTTTGTACTGTAATAGTTGCCTTTATTTCATATAAATGTAAGCTAATTAGCCAACTGCTGTGTAACTGTTAATATATATTATGTAATGTCTTTCATGTATATTACTGAATGTTTGTTTAAAAATGTTTGAGATTATGTTGGAGCTTTACTTTCTGGGCTTCCACTCAAAAAGGGTTTTTGACTAAACCCAGCTGGACAAATCTAGTAAACAAAAGCAAACTAAATAAATAAATAAATGAAAGTACTCCCTTTGGGAATACCTGGAAAAATATGTTCTTACCAGGCTAACTATAAACATGCATTCCTATCTTCATGCCACACTTCTGAAAAAGAAATACAGTTTCCTATGAAACCCATATATGAATAAACAAACAAGAAGACCCCACTGGGGAGCCACCCCAGAAGAAACTTTGCAAGAGGAAGAATCTTGATTCCCCTGAGAAATCCATCAACAAAGACACCGATTATGATAAGGGAGAAGGGTCCCCATGGTCTCCCCTGGAATACGTTTCATTTGGAGACATTCTCAAGGTCCTCAAACAGAGGGGAGATTGGAAATCCTCCAACCCTTCTTCGGAGGAATTGGTGTTCTTGCAGGCTTTCCGTGCCTGACCATCTACTTCTTCGGTGACCCCACCTGCAGATGAGCTCATTAGGCTTATCGTGCAGAGTGCCTGGAAGGCCCCGGACAACATAGAACCTGTCCCGTGGAGGCCTGATACAATTTTGTCCACACCTGAAGATCAACCCAACTGGTCCAAGCAGCCTGTAGTAGATTCCATGGTCGTGGCAGCAGCCACTAAGAGGGAACTGGCAGAAGATAGTTCCACTGTTCATCCCCAGAACAGGGAGTCTCGGGCTTTAGACAGACTGGGGAAGCGGACTTTTGCTTTAATGACCTTTGCCATTTGGTTGCTGAATTACCTGGCACACTTTACTCGCCTCCAAAGAGACCTAATTTGAGAAATATCTGCCTCTTTGGTGGGGCTACTGCCTGAGAAGGTACGTGATACTGTTGCCTCACAGCTAGCTACCCTAAATTCCATCTCGAACTCCTCAACACACTTGATTTCTCACTCCACGAGGGGGCAGCTCGAGTAGCCACATCAGGCATCGTCATGAGATGGCATGCTTCGATGAGTTTGTGTGACTTCATGGACCTTTTCAAATCTTCCTTTTTCAACGTGCGTGTTGACAAATCTTCCTTCTTTGCTCCAAAAGTAAGAGACACACTATCCCACAGTGAGAAAGATGGAAAGACCTTGTCTACTGTAGGCATACGTTTTTCCACCCCCCACCCCCCAGAGATCCTACTCCAGGAATCAGAAGGGAAGAAAACTGTGGTTCAAGAAGTTCCAGTGATCTTTCCGGGACACTCATGACGAGTGTTCCCCCCGGGGCAGAGGGGGCAACTTAAATGGAAGACGTTCCTTTCGAGGCAGAGGTGGTCCGCGCAACCAGGGCATCAGGGGCTCATTCTCTCTGGCAGACCCTTCCAGCGCTCCTGATCAGCGGCCCAATTGCTTTCCTCTGGAAGCAGTCGGGGGGACAATTTTCTCTGCACCAACAAGTGTGGCACTCATAACAACGGATTCATGGGTGCAGAGAATAATATCCAGAGGCTATCATATCCCATTCAATATCACTCCCAGATACGTCAAACGAATCCCCAATGTTCCACATGGTCAGAGGGATGTTGCAGCCTTGGAAATCAAAAAGCTGCTAAGAAAAAGAGTCATCCAACCAGTCCCACCAGACCAAACAGGATCCGGGTTTTACTCAAGGTTCTTTTTAGTGCCAAAAAAGACAGGGGACTGAAGACCGATACTGGATCTCAGCATATTAAACAAATTCATCAAACCTCAAAAAATTCGGATGGTCACGGTGCAGTCCATTCTCCCTTTTCTGGGGAAGGACAACTGGATGTGCTCGATAGACCTTCAGAATGCATATTACCACATAAAGATGAACAAACACTCCAGGAGGTTTCTTCGCTTCCGGCTGGGAGCCAATCACTACCAGTTCAGGGTACTGCCCTTTGGTCTCTCAACAGCCCCCAGAGTGTTTACCAAATGTATGGCAGTCATAGTAGCTCATCTCCGACTACAAGAATTCCAGGTGTTTCCATATCTAGAGGATTGGCTCCTCACCACCATGACCAGGGACCTTCTCATTCTCAGTCTCTCTTACACTCAATGCCTTGTTCTTCGCCTAGGTATCACAATCAATATGGGGAAATCAAACATGTCTTCTACAAGAACACTGGAATTCATTGGAGCGATCTTCGACACAAAGTCCTGCCAGCTTCCCTTCCTCCTCACAGGCTTTCAAAAATAAGATACCAGATTCAAGTCCTCCTCCCACAGACATTTGTACCAGCACACCTTGTACTACAACTATTAGGCTCTATGGCAGCAACCATTACCCTACTACTCCTGGCGAGGTTGCACATGAGACTACTACAGTGGCTAGTTTCATCACAATGCTCAATCGTAACCCACCCACTCAACCACATGACATGCCTTACAAATCTTTGCAAGAAAGAAATGCTATGGTCGATGAAGCCAGAAACAAATCTTTGGTGTCGACCATTCTGTCTTCCCCAGCCCAGGGCCATGGTGACCACAGATGCTTCCCTGTTAGGGTGGAGGGAGGCATTTCTAGGGAAGGACAGTCCAAGGCACTTGGTCCCCCATGGAGGCCAATTTGCACATAAATGTCATGGAATTGAGGGCAGTTCTCTTAGCGTTGCAAGCTTTCAACACATCCCTTCTTTCCGGGGCCATTGATATTCAATCGGACAACATGTTAGTCATCTGGTACATCAACAAACAAGGTGGAACCAGGTCTTACCCCCTGTGTTGTGTCGGGAAGCCATGAGAATATGGCATTGGGCGATGGCTTTCAACCGCTTTCTCATAACAACGCACATTCCCAGGAGCTCCAATCTCATTGCAGACCATCTGGGCAGGAACATACTGATGCCTCACGAGTGGTCCCTCAATCCGATTATAGTGGCTCAAATCTTCTGTCGCTGGGGCAGGCCTTGTTGTGACCTCTCAGGGGGAGTCACAGAGGGATGCTCAGACACACAACTGGCCCCCGGGTCTACTGTATGACTTTCCCCTGTTTCCCCTCATCCCAAAATTTCTATAGAAAGCTCAAAGGTTGAGAAGCAAAGTGATCCTCATCGTCCCTTATTGGCCCCGTCAAGTCTGGTTTCCTTTCCTATGGCCTCACCTGATAAATAGCCCATGGATCCTGGATCAGTCCCAAAGACAGCTGACTCGCCTTCAGGGATTGATTCACCCCAATCTCCACAGTCTCAAGCTCACAGCTTGGTTTCTCCACTTCCGATGATGGTCAGGCTACCTGTTAATTCATCCCCTGTTCGCGAGATTCTCCTGGCTTCACACAAACCATCCGCCAGAAAAATTTATTTCAGTAAGTGGACTAGGTTCTCTATATGGGTCAAAGAGCAAAACATGGATCCCTTCTCTATGCCTATTCAAAATATCCTAGAATACCTCACTACCTTGTTACACGCTGGAGCTTCAGCATCAATGATTACAGTGCATTTAGCAGCTATTGCAAATTTTCACAATGGAATCGACAATTTATCAGTTATGACACACCGACTGTGCAAAACCTTCATGAAAGGAGTATTACATATTAAACCTTCTGTCAAGCCCCCTACAGAACCATGGGACTTGACGTTGGTGCTTCAGTCCTTAACAAGTCCTCCTTTCGAGCCTTCTGATTCATGCAATATGAAATTTTTGTCCTGGAAAACCCTACTCCTAGTAGCCCGTACCTCAGTGAGAAGAGTTTGAGTTGCAAGCCTTGAGTGTCAAGAGACCTTATTTGATTTTCCACAAAGACAGAGTTTCTCTCCATACTAATCCCTCCTTTTTGCCCAAGGTTATTTCTGTTTTTTCCATCAACCAATCTACTGACCTACACGTTTTCTTTCCCCATCATTCAAATAAAGGGGAGTACCTTCTACATACCCTTGATGTTCATAAGCAACTTCATTTTTACTTGGACAGAACAAACTCTCTTAGGAAGATGGATCGATTGTTTGTAGCATTTGCAGGACCCAGGCTGGGTAAGCCTGTTTCCAAAATGACCTCATCTTCTTGGCTCAGAAGCACCATTACTTTCATCTACCAACTAAACAAAATGTCCTTGCCTTCCAAAATAAAGGCTCACTCAACTAGATCGATAGCAATCTCTGTGGCCTTTCATTCCAGAGCCTCTATGGACGATATCTGCACAGCAGTCACGAGGGCAAGTCCATATACCTTTATCACTCATTACAAATTGGATTTGGCCTCCAGGGGAAGAGCATCCTTTGGTTCTATGGTCCTCAGGAATATCCTTCCTTAGGGTCACCCAGGACTAGAAGTAGCTGGGGACTCGGTCCTAACAGTAAGGAATAAATGAAGATTTACAACATCAGATAACGAAGTTATGTCTTACCATAACGTTGCATCTGTGTTGTAGATCTTCTTTCATTCATTACTTCCTGCCCTCCTTCCCCCTGCCTGGACTCCTGGTGGACTTTGGATTACCTTATTACTTAGGGTATCTGCTCAGACAGAGCCTCCTTCTTTATTATTATTAACCTCCTTATAGTATAAGGGTGGGCAAACTTGATCTGAAGAGACTATGAGAGGAGCACTGTGGGTAGGACTTAGCTGAGAGTTTTTGGCTGGCACGAGCTTGGTAATGGCCGTATCGGTTACGAAGACGGAACCGGAGTCTTAACAGTAATGAATGAATGAAGATCTACAACACAGATGGAACGTTATGGTAAGACATAACTTCTTTTTCTACCTTTCGTCAATTAACTTGGTAACAATGGCATTAATATTAGCTAAATCAGATCATGCCTGTCTCACATAAAAAAGTGCAGACAGTAAATTAAATGAATGCTCTTTTCTCCATATATTTGTCATTCATTTTTTCATCTGATTTACAAAAAAAAAAAAATGACAGGGCTGTGGTGTAGAATAAACACATTATGAGTTTTGTAAGTGACTTGCTGGAGTATTAGAATAATTTTAAAAAGTAGCTAATGATGGTTTTATGTACAGATTTCTGTAGGTCATTCAGAATTTCCCTTGGATGAGGCTGCATTTTTAGGCAGAACGTCATATGATAATTCAGTGCCTAATGTTCAAACTCAGATGACTATTAACTAGATAATTTGTTCACATTACTTATCAGATATGATGAGACTATATCTGTGAGATGCTTTAATGTTAGCCTTATTACCTTCTTCCCTTTCCCTTTACCCCACTACACCCCCATCATTTTGTACGGTGTTGTACTGCTGATATTTTCTCTTGTTCCTGGAAGACTGCCGGTCTCTGCTTTGAAGCTTAGTCTCCTCTGTTTTACAACTTTTTTCTTCTTTTTTTTTTTTTTTAAAGACCTATAAAATAGAATACATTCAACATCCAATAACTAGGAAGAACTATATATTTTCTGGTTTAGCAACATGTGCTACAATGAATATAATACCTGCAACAGATGTCAGGCATTCAATGTTGGAAAATCTACTAGAAAATTGAAAGAAAGAATAACTGAGCACCATTACGAAATAAGGAGAAAGACTGACACTAATGCCCTGGCCAAGCACATTAATACATATGGAAGTGCACATAAATTCTCTTTTAGGGTGATAGAGTGTATTATACGAGGGGAGAGTTAAACAATAAGCTTGAGATGAAGGAATATCAATGGATAATACGCCTTTGTGCAGATGTATCACCAGGTTTAAATCAGACTGCTTCTTTAAAACATGTGTTAAGATATAAACAAATGTGTTTGAAATAGAGACCTGTGCTTTTAAAATTATTGTTCTTAACTGGGACTGATTGTTTAACTGAATAATTAATGGCTGTGTGATTTTGATAGTATTTTGATAGTATAAATATGGTTAGTATGTTAGTATTTTATACACTGATGAAGGGATTGTTTGACCTGAAAGCTCTGTTTTATTAAACATTTGTTCAGTATCAGTGTTGCTTGGTTTGTTTCATACTGCATCCAGTTTTGGTTCTATGAACTAAGCTTTGTTCTGCAACTGTTTGGCTTTTTTGAGGATGGTTTGTGTGAAGCCAGAATAATATCACATACCTGGGAGGTAAGGTTGTTCTGCCTGACAATTAAAATTAATTCTGGAGTTGGATCCAGAATCCATGGTCGGCATACTAAGTGAGGTCAGAGGAAGGGAAACCACACTTGTCGCGGCCAGTAGGGTGCAATGAGGATTACTCTGTTTCTCAGCCAGAGGGCCTTCCTTAGAAATTGTGGGATCAGGGGAATGGGGGGGTAAGCATGTAGAAGTCCCATAGGCCAATCGTGTACTAGAGCATCCCTCGGGGACTCCTCCTACGGGGGGATTAGGGCAAAGTAGCTGCTACATTTGTGATTTGCTGGACAGGCGAAAAGATCACAGCAAGGCTGGCCCCAGCGGCTGAAGAAAGTACAGTTTTGTACCTACCATAAATGTAGATGTCCGAACAGGATAGCATCTGCAGTCCTAACAAATGGGTTGTCCTGTCGTCAGGCAGCCCTTCGGTCGGCCGGATTCCAAAGTCTGGGTCTGGCCTCGGCTGGTGTCGCACTTCACCCGACGTCATCTCTGCTGGTCTTGGGGTATAAAGGCATCAGCCGACGCCATTTTCCTCAGTGTTTCTTGCCCCAGATGCCAGTTGCCCTCTTGGAAAACTAAATTTTGGATAAATGCCAATGTTTCCAAAAAAAATAGTAGGCAAACACAAAAATAAGCATGTATGTACATATATACAAACAAATACACCATAAGAGATCCCCCCCTAGCTAGCTATTAGGAGGGTAAATACCCTAGGAGTACCACAGAGGGGAAGGAGGGTGGGTAATCCTGACTGCAGATGCTATCATGTTAGGACATCTACATTTATGGTAGGTACAAAACTGTACTATGTCCTTCAAGGATGCATCTGCAGTCCTAACAAATGGGTAGAATACCATAGCCAAACTAGGGGAGGAGGAAGAAGAATTATGATGTAGTTAGGATCCCTTGCAATACAGCAGTGGCAAACCCTGCTCGGGATCTAGAGTATAGAGGTAAGTTGTAATGCTTGGCAAATGTATGCACGGAGGTCCAAGTAGCCGCCTCAATAATGTCCTTGGTAGCCACTCCTCATAAGAAAGCTGTGGTAGTGGCTGTAGCCCTTGTAGAGTGAGGTCTTATGTTCTGTGGAATTTGCTTTCCATGGTAGGAGTAACAGAATCTTATGCAATTTCCTATCCACTTGGAGATTGTCTGTTTGGAAATTGCTTTTCCTTCCCTTCCTGTTGCATAAGCTACTAAAAGCTGGTCAGTTTTTCTATTGCCCTTGGTTCTGTCCAGGTAGTAGCGCAACTGTCTATGTACATCCAAGGTATGCAGCAGTCTTTCCCCCCTGTTCTGTGGATTGGGAAAGAAGGTAGGTAGGTGGATTGCCTGGTTTAGAGACACTCTGGATACCACCTTAGGCATAAATGTAGGATTAGTTCTCATGGACACTCTATCTTGATGGAAGATTAGGAAGGGTTGTACTGCCATTAAGGCCTGTAGCTCTGAAACCCTTCTTGCTGAAGTAATTGCCAGTAGGAAAGCAGTTTTCCAGGATAGGTGTTGAAGATCTGCTGTTGCTGCTGGTTCAAATGGAGGAGTGTCAATTTTCTAGCACAAAGTTCAAGTCCCATGCTGGTAATGGTGGTTTCCTAGGAGGTTTTACATTCTTGATTCCTCTGAGGAACTGCCTGAGTAGAGGATGTGAGAAGACAGGGGGATCGAAGCTGTATTCTGCAGAAATAGCTGATGCATGTATCTTGATGGAGGAATAGGACAGGCCTGTATGGAGAAGCTCTGCCAAGTACTCCAGGATGTTAGCAATATCTATCTTTGACACATCTTTTCCTCTTTCAGTACTCCAAATGACAAACCTTTTCCATTTTCCTGCATAGTTCCTTCTTGTTGAAGGTCTCCGGGCCTCTAGGATAATGTCTTTAACCCTTTGGGATAAATCTGGGTTAGTTGCTGTTATGTAATGTTCCAGGCAGTCAGTTGCAGAGTTTTTAGGTTTGGATGCATGATGTTGTAGTCGTTCTGAGTTAACATCAAAGGCATCAGGGGTAGTGTCCACATTCTCCCCCGAGACATGCTCCTCAGCAATGGGTACCAGTGTTGTCTTGGCCAATTTGGAGCTATCAGAATTATCCTTGGACGTTCCTCTTTGATTTTCAGTAGTACCTTGTGCATCAAAGGAAGAGGTGGAAATGCATATGCTGTCAGGCCTTTCCAACTGAAGGATAGAGAGTCCACCTTCCATGCAAGTGGGTGGTATGTCCTTGTGCAGAATTTCTTGAGCTGGTGATTGAGTGGGGATGCGAATAGGTCTATTTGTGGCATTCCCCATTTCTTTGTGATGGCCATGAAGATGTCCAGGTGTAGCATCCATTCGTGAGCATCCGAGGTAGTTCTGCTTAACATGTCTGCTAGGATGTTTTCTTTTCCCGGTACAAATATTGCCTGTAACTGGATGTTGTAGCTCAGAGCCATATTCCAAAGGTCCAGAGTCATTCTGCATAGGGGGTATGAATGAGTGCCTCCCTGTTTGTTGATGTACCACATGACTGTGGTGTTGTCTGTCCTTATCATTAAATGGCCTTCTTTGAGGAATGGTCTGAAATTCTGGATTGCTAGTTTTACTGCCAGCATTTCTTTTTGATTTATGTGCAGGTGCAGCTGGTCTGGAGTCCATAATCCTTGTATGCATTTGTCCAGCATGTGTGCCCCCCAACCTAGGTCTGAGGCGTCCGTTGTTATGGTTTGGCTTGCTTGAAAGTTGTGGAAGGGCAAGCCTGGGTTTGACTGGCATGCTTGGGCCCACCATAGGAACTCTTGTTTCAGGCATGGGATTAGTGGTATTTCGGTTTCTAAGCTGTGCCTGTGTTGAGACCATAAATTCTTTAGGTACCACTGTAGCTTTCTCATATGCAGTCTGGCATGGGGGACCAGGATTATGCATGATGCCATGAAGCCCAAGGCCTGCAGTACTTTCCTTGCTGTTAGTTTGTTCTGCTTTGTTAATGCCAAGAAGTAAAGAGGAGTTGTTCTTGTTTTCTGCAGTTAGGAATGCCATCTGTTTTACTGTGTCCAATTCCGCACCCAAGAATGTTCTTGTTTGGGATGGTATCAGTCTTGACTTTTTTAAATTGACTGTGTATCCCAGGGCTTGTAGTAAGCAAATGACTCTTTGTAAGTCTTTTGTCAGCTTGCTTTTGTTGTCTGCTTGTATCAGGCAGTCATCCAGGTATGGATAAATTTGGATTCCCTGTAGCCTGCAATGAGCGATTACTGATGCCAGGCATTTTGTGAATACTCTGGGCAGTAGATAAGCCAAAGGGCAATGCTGAGAATTGAGAATGCTCTGATCCTGCAAGAAATCTGAGGTATCTTCTGCAATTTGGTCGTATGGGGACGTGCAGGTATGCCTCCTTGAGATCTAGAGTTACCAGCCAACACTCCTTGCCCAGCATGGGAAGAAGTTGCTGTAGGGTCAGCATTTTGAATTTTGGGACAATGATGAATGTGTTTAAGGCGGACAGGTCGAGAATAGGTCTCCAACTTTTCTCTTTTCTTGGTACTAGGAAGAGTCTGGAGTAGAATCCTTTGCCCTGTTCTGTTGGTGGTACTCTTTCCACAGCTCTCATCTTTGTTAATTGAGCTATCTGCTTTAGAGCTTCTGTTTTCTGATTTGGAGGTAGGTTTGGCATTCCTCTTTTACTGGTAAGGTGTGGAAGTGAAACCTGTAGCCTTGGTCTATGGTCTGCAAAATCCACTTGTCTTTTGTGATATAGTGCCAATTTTTTGAAAATAAGGCTAACTTTCCGCCTAAGGGTGCTGCTATTTGTTCCCTGGTAGGCGGTGTCAGAGCCAAGTCACTGTGATTGTCCTGTTGCAGTGGCAGTGGTTGTGTCTGTGCCTCGCTGGTTATTGCCCTGCCACTGGCGTCCTCTGTAGGCACCTCCTCTGGATTGATTTCTGCCTCTGGAACGTCTATTCCTGCCTCTCTGAGATTTAGAGGAGTCTGGAAAGGACCAATTTTTGGATGGCCAGTTCCTGCTAAACCTTGGGGGCTGAACCTGTAAGAAATCCTTAACTGTTTGTACAGATTTTGCCTTCTCTTCCATTTTCTTCATTACTTGCTGAGCAGGAGAACCAAATAGACTGGCCTTATCCATAGGAGCATCTAACAGCTTTGCTTTAACATGATCCGGCAAGACCTGTTCTTTCAACCATGCATGCCTTCTTATAACTGTGCCAGTCATGGCTGATCTAAATGAAGCCTCCAGTGCATCATAGCCACATTTTAAAGAATGGTTACTAACCTGCTGAATGTTATTCACCATTTCTAAAACATATTTCTTATCTAAGGAGTCATCAGAGGACAGTTTCTTAGTTAACTGATCAAGCATAAACTCTTGGTATTGGATCATATGAAACTGACAGTTCAAAGCTCTAGCTGAGAGAGTAGCAGAGGTGTAAACTTTTTTACCCCATCTCTCTAAGGACCTGGATTCCCTTTCAGAAGGGAGAGGGTTTTTTTGCTGAGGTCGAAGCTACTGCCTTAGGCCCCTGGGAGATAGTCTCAGGATCTGCAAGTGGGGCCTTGTATAAGTGGTGATGAGTGTCCGGTACCCTGTAAAACCTATCTGGCTTGGCAGGGGCTGGAGGTAAAGTATCAGGAGCAGTGCAAACATCATTAAATGCATCATCCACAACAGGCAGAACTGGAGGTATAGCTAAGGGCCTATGTTGCGGTAAGTGTAGAAAGGTCCTAAGCCTTTTTCTTGAATCTGAGAAATCTTGTCCCTGCCATTGGAATTGCTCTCTCATGGCATGTAAGGTTTCCCCAAAGGAAAATTCCTCTGGTGGAGAGGCAGATGGAATAGATTCTTCAGCATCGGAATCTTCATAAGTAGAAAAAGGAGCCTCTGGATGGTCTGTAATGTCTGAGTCATCAGAAGAATCATCTGAGGACACTGGCTCTGGGGGCTCTGCTCTAGGTCTCTTTTCTGGAGGCTGAGAGGCCCTGTCTGCGTGAGATTGGGATCCTCTAATTAAAGAGATGAGATCCTCTGCCAGAGTAAGCATTTGAGAACTGGAACTGGGCCTGTGAGAGTGGGGCTTAACAGGCACTGATTTAGCAGTTTTGGCTGCTTTAGCCCTGGCAAAGGCCTTAATAGACGTGGCTGCAGGAGGCCTAGCAGCACCACGTGCTGGGGTAGAGACATCCAAAGGGATGGTGTCTGATAATTCTATAGGAACCACATTAGTAGGCAAAACTTCAGAGGCCGATTCAACTAGGGTAGCAGGAGCCTCGGTAGTAGTCATGGATTCGGCTAAAGATTGACCCATTTGCTCGGTTTCAGCCGAAACAGAGACACTCGCGGTTTGCTTAACCGTGGTTTCGGCCGAAACCGCGGACCGCAAGTGTCGGTCTTTTTCTTTGCGTTTTTTAACAATTTGAGAAGTCGGAGGATCCGACGGCATAATGTACGCAAAATCTGAGCCGAAAAACTGTTCAGCAAACTCCGACCGACGCCTAAGCGTTCGTCGGTTGAAGGAAGCACAGGCCAAACAGGCTGCTACGTCGTGGTCTGGGCCTAAACAAGGTAAGCAGTAAGAGTGGAAATCTTTATGAGGTATTTGTTTCCCACAAGTTAAACAGTTATTTACTTTTTCTGACATCGGCTGAGGCAATAAAGAGTCCCCAACGGGGTACTTAGCTTTTTAGAAGTCTTCGAAGTAGTATTCGGTAGTAGTAATCTCTGGATCTGACCGACCGGCACTTGCGAACAGCTTCTGCTTCGGGCGCCACGCGGCAAGAAAGACTGAGGAAAATGGCGTCGGCTGATGCCTTTATACCCGAAGACCAGCAGAGATGACGTCGGGTGAAGTGCGACACCAGCCGAGGCCAGACCCAGACTTTGGAATCCGGCCGACCGAAGGGCTGCCTGACGACAGGACAACCCATTTGTTAGGACTGCAGATGCATCCTTGAAGGACATCTTCACCGCTATGATTGAATTGAGGGACCACGCGTGACGCTGGAGAATACATCTGCTAAGTTTGTCTGCAATCACGCTGGAATCCCCAGGAATGTGCATTGCAATGAGAAAGTGGTTGGAAGCTAACGCCCACTGAAAAATTCTCATGGCCTCTCGACACAATGGGTAGGGCTTGGTTCCTCCTTGTTTGTTGATATACCAGACTACTGACATGTTGTCCGACTGGATAGCAACGGTCCCTGACGGGAAGACAGATTGAAATGCCTGCAACGTTAGAAGCACTGCCCTCAGTTCTAGAACACTGATATGCAGATTGTCTTCCAGGGTGATCCACATGCCTTGAACCGTCTTTCCCTGAAAATACCCCCCCTCCCACCCTATCAGAGAAGCATCCGTGGTCACAGTGGCCTTGGGTTGGGATGGGGGGAAAGGGCGACTCCATAGTTCTTTTTCTGGCGTCATCCACCAAATTAAGTCTTGCTTGCATCGGTTTGTTATGTGGATTTGGAAGGACATGGGATGATGATTTGGGTACCACTGTATCAAAAGGAGCCATTGAAGGAGTCTCATGTGTAGTCTCGCCAGAGGAACTATCGTGATTGATGCTGCCGTTGATCCTAGAAGTTGAAGGACTGCTCGAGCTGAAACTGTGTCTTGACAGAGTATCACTCGGAGTTGTGCCCTTAGTCTTTGCAATCTGTGATCTGGAAGAGAGACTAGGCAAGACTGGGTATTGAACGTTGCTCCTATAAATTCCATGTTTTGAGGTGGAGCCAGCTTGCATTTCTCCCAGTCTATAGAGATTCCTACGAATTCTGTCAAGGTTAGAGTGCAGTTTAGAGCCGTTACCAGTAGGCGCTTGGTGGGAGCAGTAAGGAGCCAATCGTCTAAATATGGAAACACCCGGAATCTTTGTAGCCTCACGTGAGCTGTTACCACTGCCATGCATTTGGTGAACACTCTGGGGGCTGCAGAGAGTGTGAAGGGCAGTGCACGGAATTGGTAATGATTGGCTCCCAGCTGGAAGTGAAGAAATCTTCTGGAGCATTTGTTCATTTTTATGAGATAATACACATCCTGAATATCCACTGAGCACATCCAATCGTCTTCCTCCAAGAATGAGAGAATAGACTGACCCGTGACCATCCAGAATTTTGTTTGGGTAACAAATTTGTTCAGAATACTGAGATCCAAAATTGGTCTCCAGTCCCCTGTCTTTTTTGGCACTAAAAAGAATCTTGAGTAGACTCCGGATCCTATCTGGTCTGGTGGGACTGCTTGGACGACTCTTTTTTGACAAAGCTTTTTTATCTCTTGAGCTGTTGCTTCCCTTTGACTGGGTGGACCATCGGGAATTTGCTTTGCTGGTTTTGGGAAGGTGTTGAATGGTATGTGATAACCTCTGGCTATAATCTTCTGCACCCAAGAATCCGTGGTTATTGACTGCCACACAGAGTGGTGCAGAGAGAAACGTCCCCCGACTACTTCCAGAGCCAAGCAATCGGGCCACTCTTCAGGAGTGCTGATAGGGATGTCCAGAGAAAAAATCCCTAGACCCCTGGTTATGTGGGCCCCCTCTGCCTCTGTAGGGAAGTCTTCCAGAAGAGTTACCCCCTCTGCCCTGGGAAGTAAACTTGCCACGTGTGTCACAAAAAGGACCCTGGGATTTCTTGTGCTACATCTTTCCACTCCTCTGATTCTTTGAGTATGGACATTGGGGAGTAGAAAAATGTATGGCCACAGCAGACAGATTTACCGTCCTTCTCACACCTGGCTAACATGTCTTTCACTTTTGTGCCAAATAAGGAGGATGCTTTCACTGGAGCATTAAAAAAGGAAGACTTAAAATGGTCCGCAAAGTCACAAAGGTGCATCCATGACAACGCCTGAACCCGCAACTCTTGCCGCCGGTTCAGTAGTGTGAGATATCAACCGTATGGACAAGTTGGATATGGATTCCGGGGTTGCAAGCTGCAAGGCAACTTCGTCATGTACGTTATCAGAAACTGCACCTGCTAAGGTTCCGGAGAGTTTCGAGACTAAGTCTCTCTGGAGCCTAGTAAAATGTGCCAGATAGTTCAAAGACTGAATGGCAAAGTTCGATAAGTCAAACACTCGCTTCCCTAGCCTGTCCACTGCCTGAGACCCCTTGTTTGGGGGATGTACAGTCTGGCTCTCTTCGGCGAGCTCTTTTCTGGTGGCTGCCACCACCATCGCATCTACTGGTAGGCCCTTAGACCAATGTGGGCTTTCCTCGGGGGGGATAAAATTTTGTCTGGTCTCTGTGGGATTGGCTCAACAGTATCAGCACTCTTCCATGAATGCTCCTCAATGAATTGGACTAACTCATCTCCAGGCAGAGTCACCCAAGAAGTAGAAGGTCAAGCATGAAAAGCCTGCAGGATTACGGATTCCTTGGAGGAAGGGTTGGTGGGCTTCCAGTCTCCCCGCTGTTTCAAGATTTCCAGTATGTCTCCAAAGGAGACACCCTCATGGGACAACTGTGGGGACCTCTCCCCTTCATCATAGTTTGTATCTTCAGTGAGGGACTCCTCAGGGGAGTCCACATGCTTCCTCTTGCATGCCCTTTTGCATGGTACCTTTTCAGCAGGGCTTTATGATGATGACTCTAAAGAGGGGGCACCCTGCGGTAGGGTATCCTGGGCCTCTTGTGCTCGATGTCCCAATGCAGTGGTCTGTGTCAGCTGAGGCTCAGAGGGTGGACATATCTGGTATTCCAACACGGACGGTTTGCCTGCAGAGGCAAGGGCCCTCTCCATCGCCTGGAAAGCAGGCCCGCCTGAAGAGGGATGGGAGCTCGGAACCAAGAAGGTCAACCTAGGAACGAGGGTCACACCCCACTCACATGAACATGCTCCCAAGAACGGAGCCCCTAAGGGGCTCTGTACCATCAGGACTCCTGGGACCGTAGTAGACAGCGCCATAGAAAAAAACAGTGTCATACCAGACACCCGGAGCCCACAATTCAGTCCCAATCTAAGGATAACCTGGCTCCAAACGAGTCAAAGGCCAAAGAGTCGGTTCCAGGACCACGGTGAGATCCACCAGTGGAACTGAGGCTGTGGGAACCGAAAAAGGCGTCGGTGCTGGGAATTTTGATGCCTGCAAATAGGTCAAAGGAGAAGAATAAGTTGGAGTCCTTGGAGATAGACTCCCAAGTCCAGATAGGAAAGGAGTCTTGGACGGTGTAGCAATCCCTCTGGCCGTCAGCAGCTGGTCCACAAGACACACCACGCCCAATTCCGAGAGGCTTCTGGCTGATCTTGTCGATATCCCTGACGGGGAGTCAGGCCATTCTAAGAAAGGGCTAAACTGCTGCCCAAAGAAAGGATCCATCGTAGAGGAGTATTGGGTCTGTGCAGAGTGGTCTATCGACACCAAGGTCTTGAGACTAGAGGCCTGTATGGAAGGGGTGTTCGGTATTGGAACAGACGGAACAGACACTGTAGGCAAGCTTGGTGTCATGGATATGGCCGGTGCCGTGGTCGGTGTTGAGGTCAGAATTTTTAAAGATGGCACTGAGGTTCAGATTTGTAATTTAGGCAAGGTCAGTGCCATACACTTTGTTGGTGCTGTAAAAGGCGCTGACAACACAATTTTTGTAAACGATACCGAAGACAGTGCTGTAGATGCCAGTTTTGGCTCTATGGCCGATGAAGTCAATTTTGGTATTTTTTGTCTTGGTTCCTGTTTTCTATCACCAGAGGGTGAAGAAGAAACCAAATGCGGTCTCTTTTTATGCTCTTTTCTAGGAGGTGGTGAGCCCTCCGACGCAGAAATAGCCTCTGAGAAGGGCAATTTAAGGAAGCCCTTCAAAATCAACTTATTTTTTTCTTGTTGAGGGTTCGAGAACTGAACCCTTGGCAAATGGTACAAGGAGGTTGGACTGAAAGATGAGAACCCCCAAACAATACACACAAGATACATGCGAATCACAATTTGGCATTTTGCGACCACACTGGTTGCACTGTTTGAAACCCAAAGTTCCTTTTTTTCTCTGACATAGTGCACAAGAACAATATCCGCTAACAACAAACAGTAAAGAAAAGACAGAGAAGGGGGAGGAATACCAACAATGGTACTCAGAGATTTACCTCAGAGGGTAAGGGAAAAGGCAATACCACCAATGGTACTTAAGGATTACCGAGAAGGTACATGGAAAAGGTTAAAGAATGGGTAAAGCTAACGACAGACTATAGACAAGGTTTAAAATTGTAAAACAAGTAAAAATGGTTAGAAAACAATTTTTAAGATGAAAAATTTGAAGTACTTAGCTGAGAGCTGTCTTGACAAGGCTTTACGACTACACGGCAAATGAGATCTGCGGTAACAAAAAGTGGGGCACTATGGGTAAAAGCTTAGCTCAAGAGTTTTTTGGCTAGCACGAGCTTGTTCTAAGGCAGACTCGGTTACGAGGATGGAACTGACACCCATCAGTAAGAAATTAATGAAGATTACCATCAGAGCTACACTTCTCCGAACTACAAATACCCCAAAAAACAATAACGGAACATATAACACACACAAAAAAAACACATTCTCCAATATTTTTGCAGGGGAGCAAGCCCCCTTCACCCCTACACCCCCTGCATATTACATATACCAACTCCGAGATCGCACTACAGTGACAGGAAGGGTAAATTTCCCTATCCTTACTGTAGTGTGATCTGCATTTGAAACCTACAACCGCTATAAAAACAATGTACCACATCAACAAGATTGCTGACACTACCCTGTCATCCCTCATGCTTCATACCTGGTACAGTGTATAAAAAGCAACATAAAGGCTATATACTTGTACTTCCAAAAGTATCAGTAGCAGACTAACTATATCAATGAAACGGATATCGGAAAAGTGCAGTTTCACACAAGTGAGGTTTCGGGTAAGTGAAGTCGTTTAGTTGAGATTCGCTGAACTGTAAATTTGATGATAAACAGCAGACCCACGTGTGTATATGTATATATATATATATATATATATATATATATATATATATATATATATACATACACACACACACATACACACGTATGTATGTAGCTATCAATCCTATGTACAAACTGATTGCACTCTCTTGGCTACAAGAAGCAAGTAGAAAAGTTTTAGCATTCTGTTTCCAGTGAATTATCCAATAAAGTTAGAAGAAGCTGCACATATAAACTTAATTTCTACATATTCTTACAATAAAATATGTGGTTTAGTGTAAGAAGAATCATTTAAATACATAATGAAGCGAAGTAAAATGTCTGCCTTCTGAGCATTTATTGTAACACACAGTGAGGAAATTCTCTGCATGACTAGCAGGTTGTGAATAACCTCCTTCAGCTGCAAAAACACTGTGCTTTAAACAGTGATATTCCTAATTCTCACTCCAACAATGTATAGCCATGTCTAAGAAGTATACCAGCAGAACTTTTGCAATGCCAGTCAGAAAAATAACTAGTCCCTAGGTCTAAGTAACAACATCATGGAAGCAGCACATAGATCACTAGAAGAGTATATGCCCAGGACACATACTGTTATAGACACCTGTTCAAGCTATAAGTTACATATTATCTAGATGCTGGCTAAAGAATGATTGGTTTTCCACTGCATTCCAGTTTGACTCTAACATCTTGTATTATATCTGTTAAATCTCTTCCTCATGACCAACAAAATGTATGGAGCTTCTATTCAGCTACTCATTTAACAAGTGAGTTTCACTTTTCAATCCTGTAATGAACTCAAGACTTCCACCATTATTCCAAGAGAAGTCTTAGGAACTCGTGCAGTTTTCTCCTATGATGTTTCTTGCACAACAATTCCATTCAACTCCCCCCAAACACTTGCAACACTCTTCTTCCTGTCCATTCTTTTCTTGACTCTGTACACTTTTTTCATTTTTTTCCCTTTATACATTATTTTCACTTGTCTGGACATGAAAGGGAGCAACTGATGCTTTAAGTGGTCATTTTCCATGTGAGCTTGCCAGGTCCCTCCACAGATGTGTGTATTATTTTCAGAATTTTTCTCTTGGTAAGGTATGAATAGTTAAATAACAGAATAAAAAGACGGTCCAGGGCAAACTCCAACAAAAATAAGTGGAAATGTAGCAAACAGCTTACAATGAAGGCACGATGCTCGATGTTACAACTGAAAGTTTATTTTAACGCCACACAGTTCACAAACGTTTTCGTCAAAAAAATATGACTTCATCAGATAAAAACAGATGGAATACATCAGCTTAAATACTGAATTAATTAAACACTTCACTCCAATTAGTAAATTCCACCACGTTTAAAGGCATAGGATAAAATAAATAAAATCCTATTAATTTAACATGTTTTCTAGACAAATCTTAAAAACACTAAAAATATACAATATAAATGTGTATAAGGTTTAAAAACCAACAATAATGAATAACAAATGAATATATAAAATTTATATATGTAGAACTGTATGAAGTAATACTCAGATCTTATCAGATTTAAGTTTCAAGTAGGGAATAATGGACACAGAATCATTAATACCAGGAAATCTATAAGATTCCAACAAAATTTGCCAGTGTGTTTCCCTATGGGATAAGGTAACCTCCCATGGTCCACCCCTGGCATCTTGGGAAACAGAGTCCAAAACAAAGAAATAAAATACCCCACCAGAACATGTGGTAAGGTGCTTGTAAAGTGCATTATTGGTGTCACATTTTTTCATATCATAATAATGTTCATATATTCTTCTACGGAGTTGCCTCTTGGTCTTACCTACATAAAATGCTTGACACGTCTGACACACTGCCAGGTAGACAACCCCGTAGGATGAACAACTGTACATTTTTCTGGAATTTATCCTCCTACTTCTACTCTCCAGGTACACAAAATCTTGATTAAGAATATATTTACACTGTGAACACCGTCCGCACTTGTAGGTCCCTATGCGTGGATTTTCCTGGTAAGACAAGGTGTTGTCCTGCTCCAAAATTCTTTTTATATTAATACCTTTCCTGTACACAGTTTTAAAAGTGACATTCTTAAATCTACCGAGGTCCGTAAGTTCCTGAAAGGATCTAAATTCATGTTTAATAATCCTGCTGATGTTACCAATATTACTACTAAAATCAGTGATGTACAGTAAATGATTACCAAAAAAGTCCGCCTGGTTACAAACCTGCAATTGATTCAAAGAACCTACCCCCAAAATGGGCTTAAATCTTGTAAATCTCGCTTTTAGCACCTCATCCTTAACAGACTCTATCAACTGTCTGGGGTACCCCCTCTCCAAAAACATCTCAAACAACTTTTCACACTCGACATGGAATAACTGGTCCTGAGAGGTCATGCGGGACGCCCGGACGAACTGTCCCTTTACAATACCTCTCTTTTGGAACCCAGGGTGTGAACTGGAAAAATGCAGGTAACTGTTGGAAAAAGTCGGCTTCCTGTACACTGTAGAAATAAACCCTTCTGTATCCTGGGTTAAGGTTACATCCAAATAGTTAACGTATGTCTCAGTTATCTTATATGTGAACTTTAAGAAGTCCGTAGTACTTCCAATATAGGTAATAAATTCATGTATGGTCTCCACAGGGCCAACCCAAAAAATGCAGATATCATCCAAAAACCTAGAGTAATGTATCCAGTTTTTTTCATAACCACTGTTATGGACAAATTTCTTTTCCCATACAGCCATGATGATATCTGCATAAGTTGGTGCACAGTTGGCACCCATGGAAACCCCTTTGATTTGTTGGAAGTATTCACCTGCATAAAAAATGTAGTTGTTCTTGAGTACTAGCTCCAACAACACTGTGATAACCCTCACATCATTGTGACAGATACCAGGGCATTCCCACAATGCCTCCTCTAACCAATCTAAACCTATGTCCGTGGGGATAGCTGAAAACAAATCAACCACGTCTATTATTAAAAACCTAAGGTTTGGCCTACGTAGGTCATTGGTAATGTTGCGCAAAAATTCCCAAGAATCTTTGAGGAGGTATGGTTCTCTTCCCCAGACCTGTTTGAGTTTCCAATCCAAAAACTTGGAGAGCGGGTGTGTTTTTGAACCTTGTGCAGCCACAATAGGCCGAAGTGGTGGATCCTCCACACACTTATGAATTTTAGGCACACCAAATATAGTGGGCACTTTGGGATGTTTATTTTCTAGAAAAGAAAAGGTGTCAAATTCAATAATTTCCTCGTCTAACATATCTTTTATGGTCAAGTCAATTTTTTTGTATGACAGATGAATTTCATTAATGGAGGAAAGAGAATACTTGTCAGTATCGTACAATATTTCCCCCATTTTACTGTCATACAAGACCTGACTCATAAAAATTGTGCCGCCTCCCTTGTCTGGCTGCATAACTCTAATGGTGTGATTGTGTGCTAAATCATACAAAATTTTAGTTTCACCATCAGATAAATTGTGGTCAAAATGCACAAAGGATAATTCCTTTCGTATCTCCCTTTCAATTCTGCTCTCCAAGTTGGCTAACTGAGGATGCAGGGGTGGGTTGAAAGTACTAGATTTCTTTAAAAACATACTAGGGGCCATTGGCCCGTCAGCAAACAAATTTTGCAGGTTAAGTTTGCGAATAAACATTTTTAGATCAAGTATAGAATTCACTAGCTGGCTACTTCTAGCTGGTACGAATTTAAAACCTTTTGTGAATAAATCAAAACAGGCCTCTGTCACTAAAAAATCACTGTAGTTATAAATATGGTATCCATTTCTACTGCACACCTGATACATCCCAATGTTCCTAACTGAGATACCTTCCTTAATTACCATGCCTGATTCCTGCCTCTCCCTCTCCCCTGGTTCCGATTGTCCCTTCTTTGGGAAAAAATTGGATATACAGGGTATGTAGGCCCCCCTTGCTGGTTCCGAATACGTTCGGATCTTCTTGGTAAAAAATTTTAACGTGTGTATATGTATATATATATATATATACATACACACACATACACACGTATGTATGTAGCTATCAATCCTATGTACAAACTGATTGCACTCTCTTGGCTACAAGAAGCAAGTAGAAAAGTTTTAGCATTCTGTTTCCAGTGAATTATCCAATAAAGTTAGAAGAAGCTGCACATATAAACTTAATTTCCACATATTCTTACAATAAAATATGTGGTTTAGTGTAAGAAGAATCATTTAAATACATAATGAAGCGAAGTAAAATGTCTGCCTTCTGAGCATTTATTGTAACACACAGTGAGGAAATTCTCTGCATGACTAGCAGGTTGTGAATAACCTCCTTCAGCTGCAAAAACACTGTGCTTTAAACAGTGATATTCCTAATTCTCACTCCAACAATGTATAGCCATGTCTAAGAAGTATACCAGCAGAACTTTTGCAATGCCAGTCAGAAAAATAACTAGTCCCTAGGTCTAAGTAACAACATCATGGAAGCAGCACATAGATCACTAGAAGAGTATATGCCCAGGACACATACTGTTATAGACACCTGTTCAAGCTATAAGTTACATATTATCTAGATGCTGGCTAAAGAATGATTGGTTTTCCACTGCATTCCAGTTTGACTCTAACATCTTGTATTATATCTGTTAAATCTCTTCCTCATGACCAACAAAATTTATGGAGCTTCTATTCAGCTACTCATTTAACAAGTGAGTTTCACTTTTCAATCCTGTAATGAACTCAAGACTTCCACCATTATTCCAAGAGAAGTCTTAGGAACTCGTGCAGTTTTCTCCTATGATGTTTCTTGCACAACAATTCCATTCAACTCCCCCCAAACACTTGCAACACTCTTCTTCCTGTCCATTCTTTTCTTGACTCTGTACACTTTTTTTTATTTTTTTCCCTTTATACATTATTTTCACTTGTCTGGACATGAAAGGGAGCAACTGATGCTTTAAGTGGTCATTTTCCATGTGAGCTTGCCAGGGCCCTCCACAGATGTGTGTATTATTTTCAGAATTTTTCTCTTGATAAGGTATGAATAGTTAAATAACAGAGGCAACATACTGTTATATACAAGCATACTGCAAGTATTTTATGATTAACTTAAGTGTGACTATGGAGAATCTTGGTTCGGTTTGATCACAGCACACAAAATAGTAGTTAGGAGTCTTGTTTACTCACAAATATATAAAAAATGTAATAAATCTAGGCAAAATAGTACCAAAGCCATGGTCTTAAACTTAATGTTAAGAAATAAATAACTGAACCCTTTGGGAAGTCAACCATCCCAGCTAATTCTCAGGTTGATAATACGCCCCTAAGAGTCAACCCAGTGGTGAGAAAATCCTTTTAAGTTGCACAACTTGTAAGTAGGGGTATGGCATCTAGCAAAGAGGTCATTACTCCACTGTACTCCGTCCTTATCAGACCAATCATAGAGTATGATGCTTCCTTTCGTATGTACCTGACCAGCCATATGCAGCAACCAGAGTCACCTTAGAGGTTCCTTACAAAAAGAATACAAGGCGTAACAAACCTGCCTTATGCACAGTGCCTTAAAGCCCATTCCCCCTACTCAGTCTCCTATAGATTGCTAAGGGGTGATCTATGCCTGGCTTATAAGGCATCCACAAACCCCACACTTATGAATCTCCTACGTATTAATAAATCAGACAGTACCAGAAATACAAGGTCTAGGGACCTGAATTTTTTTTGTGACTTAAACAGAACATGCTGGAGAGACAGATATGTGTCTCAGAGACTGCCCCTCCTATGGAACAGGCTTTCCACCTAAATGAAGCTATCTTCATCTATTACCCAGTTTAAGCGCAACCTAGACCAGTGGATGGAGAATAGGACATTTACACCAAGTCTGGCACCCATGTCCCTTATGGACAGAGGTAGCTTAAAAATGCCTAGCTCTCAATGTCTTATTTGGATACAGTTTACCATTATTCTTTCAGAAACACTTGGCTAGGCTTAAAAAAAACCCCACAAGTCATTAGCCTAGTAACAATATATGAATCTATGAAAAAGAAACTTCAGAGCAGGCTATTTTATTGGGTTGTGGACTGCTGTCCCTTAGACTTTATTAGAAAACAAGCAACAGGGAATTGTTATGGCTAAGCTTGTATAGGCCCTAGGGCCAATAGCTTAGTACCAACCTATGAACCTATGAACATGCCTCTAAGAACACTTACAAGCCAGTGGTGGGATAGGCTTGCCATTGGTTCAGACACTGGTGTAGAAATAATCTTATTTCAAGATAAATAAAAATATGGTTAGAAAATTAAACAAAATTTAAAAACTTTAATATGTAATCCGAACTCCATGACAGTATGAAAATGAACAGCTCAGTACAAACTGCAGCTTTAGTAATCAAGAAATAAAGCAGGCCTAAAGTTTAGCTGCAACACCATTAAACTTCTGCTTGCAATACAGTGACCACCTTGTGGCATACACATAACAGCACAAGACAGTACACCATCTACATTATGTCCCTTCACTGAGTGCCTTTACAGAAGCATTTCATAAAGTACACTCGAGCAATACCATTATTCTGCAAAGACACTGCAAACATCCATAGTCAATTCTACATTACAGGGTCCCATATCTGCATCTGCTGACATGACTCATAATTGCACCTCTAAATGACATTTACACAGAGCATGGGTGGGTAAGTGAGAATTTACCTTATCTTCTCAACTTTTACTATGTAAAGGAAGAATGTGTTGAATTATATCTTCCTATAAAAGTAGTACAAAACAAATTGGACTCATTTGACAATAAATTCTCCATCAATTATACTATTATCCTATCTTTTGGACAAGCCTGGTCTGCAAATGGAGACATAATGCAACAGCATATTTTACTTTGGTTTCTTGTGAGAAAAGAGGTCCTAAAATAGTTTAGGTAAAAATGTAGACATTAAAATAAACATCTTCTTTTCACTACTAGCAGCAAGATAATGCAATTAGGAAATTCAGACATATAAATATAAACCCCAGCTTTTGTCATGTAGAAATGCCCATCTTTCTTAAAATAAACTGACAGTTACTGACTGATGCAACTGCCTATAAACTTAAAGTACTTTTAATCCATCAGAGCTTAAAGGCTAGGGTCGTAATTCTTGCTTAAGCTATGGAAAATACTGGGCCTCCACATGCAGAATATAGCAAATCAGAAAAGGGGATGAATTAGGCTTAACAAAAATATCCTTGCCTTACATTTGAGCTAAATGGAAAAGTCAAAATCTTCCATACTGGCATTGTGTCCAAGAAACAAGGGGATGCCTGATTTCTTACTGACTTGGTCTTAAAATCTAGCAAGTTGTTTACAAAACATACAACATGATGCTTATCACCTGTGATGTGACTGCCTGGTGGTAAGGGCTGCAGGCATTTCACTTCTGGCTTTATTCAAAAATCTAGGTATAGTAGTGTGATGACGGGCTGGGGTGAAATGAAACATTTTCACGAGTACATACCTATCTTCAGTTGTTAAAAAAAAAAAAAAAACTTGTTCTAGACAACAACAACCCTTCTATGGGGCAGCTGGCTGCCATCCTCAGTGTGTTAAAAAGGATTGATGAATACTCCAGAACAGTAAAGGGGACACAGTTTAAATTTAACTAATAAAAATTCTGATTCTGGACACTTGGAAAACATTTTAAAAAAGAGTGCATGTTTTACGTATGAAATTTCTCTCTTCCACTTGCCTGCCTGCAAAAGTAAATGCCATTATACAGAAATAAAAACTGCAGTCTGTTAATGCAGCATATTTTAATAAGTTCATTTATATACAGCTTTGCATTTAAAAATCATTGTTACTCTTCTTCTCCTTCTTTCGGCTTTTCCCGGTTAGGGGTCGCCACAGCGGATCATCTGTCCGCTCATGATTGGCAGTGGAGTTTTTTATGGTGTCGAGTTGCCAGCCCGGCGCCCAACCTTCCACAGAAGGTGCACACACACACACACACACACACACACACACACACACACACACACACACACACACACACACACTCACTCACACCTAGGGCCAATTTAGAGTGCCCAATCCATCTACTGCATGTCTTTGGGATGTGGGAGGAAACCGGAGCAAACTCACGCAACCACAGGGAGGACATGCAGACTCCACACAGAAGGCACCCCAGCCGAGAATCGAACCAGAGAACCTTTTGCTGTTAGACGACAACGCTAATCGCTGCACCACCGTGGCTGCCCATTGTCATAGAAAACTGCTATACTTTTCTGACATATAAATTCCCAAGCAGCATTTTCATAAAAGCTGCATGCGTAGCAGGGAAGTGTTTAAGGAGAAAAAAAAAAGCCTTCCACCTCAGACTAATGGAAGCTAGAAGGACCTCGATACAGGCAGCGCAAGGTCAGCAAAGGCTACAGTGCAGTGCTAAGAGTGACTCCAAAAGGCCTGCCAGAATGTAAACTGGAAGACCAGAAAATCTGATGTACAAAGCAACACAGGTGATTGATCACCCAAAAAAAATGGTATGGGCCACGATAGCTATACTAAGCATAAGAAAAACGAAGAATACATTGTTATATACATTGAATATGAAGTCTAAATGTTATAAAATTATTCAAAAATTTTAATAAGAACCTGACAAGTCAATATAGTGGCCACAGTGAAAATAAATGTCCATGACTGAGATGTTCAGTAACGTAAAAACGTAAACTGGCTAACTTGAGTGAAGACGAAGACATCAGAATAAGCAAGGACTGGAAATTAAATTTGCCATAAGTGCAACCCCTCTAACTCATCACTGTAAAGCCCTACACTCCCTAAGATGGCCTGAACTCCCCCCTCCACTTCCAATACGTACAACTTACTACGGTATACAAAATCATCCACAACCCACAAGCTTGTGCTGCTCTTAGCCCATTAATCAACTTTTATATCTGAAATAAACTTCTCAGATCATAAAACTAAAATCTCCTCGTAACTTATAAACCTAACAAAACCCCGGGCCTAAGCTTTTACTTCTGCTCTATGGAACTCCCTTCCTTTAACTATCAAAACTGTTACTAACCCGCACTCCTTCAATATCTCTATAAAAGAATACTTCAACAAAATCTGGATTTCTCCTACATGAACCCAGGCTGAGGTACTCAACCCTTTTTCTACCTCTATTCTCTCCATCCCCTTTACTAACCTATCCTACCCTCCCTTCCTCTACACCTACTCCCCTGAGGTTACACTCATACCTTTTCCACATCTATTCCTACTATCCCCTCTGTCACACTCTACCCTTCTCTACTCGTACTATCCTACACCTTCACCATTATAATCTGTTACCATATTTCATGACCTCTAGAATATTAACAATAGTAATAATAATTACTGTGTAAATAATGCTGCAACTTCTTATTATCAGGCTTTCCATATAATTTATGAGTGAACACTATGACTTTATTATATCTGCTGAGTTTTTATTCTGACAAACTAATGTGTAGTTTTTCAAATTTTGTGCTTGAATGTTATGACCTTCTTATGTCTGTTAATTCTCATTCTGACAACCTAATATGTTGTTTTCATATTTGTGCTTGAATGTTATAATTTTATTATGTATGTCTAGTTTTTCATTTTGTTAACCATGTGTATGTGAAGCTTTTCTCTCCAGGCCTCCACTGAAAATGCTACCTTATGACCTAATCGGATGTTCCCAGTAAACAAATGCCAAACAAAATAAATAAATATAATGCACATGAAAATGGGGTTCCCAGTGTATTTTCCACACTCGACAGTGCAAGTCCCAAAACTTTAAGAAATTAAGTGTGAGCAAGGGTAACAAAGCTAAGTCCAAAGTTTTTGTATCTTGTGGAATTCTCCCTTACCCGTGACACTGGGGGTGTGGAGGATGTACAGGGACTTGCACCTCTCAAAGCAAAAAAAAAAAAAAAAAACAACATAAGTTTTTTTTTTCTCAATGTAATAGCAAGTTTCACATTTCTCTGTTTTACCTGTAGAACTGGGCTTAATTTTTGAGTTTTGAGAATCTCACTACTGATTCACAAAACCACAGTTCCACAAGAAAAACTTACCATAACAGCAGATGTTAGAATGATCAATGATGCAGTAGCCTTTGCTATATGGGTTATATCCTGCCAAGGATATTAATAGGCGACCAGGTTCTAAAGCTTCAGCGCACTTTCCATGTGCCCAAACTGTCACGCAGCTCGAGCTGAGCGGACTAAAAGACAAGTTTTGGTGGCAAGCTCTTGAGAGTTTTCCTTCCAGCAGAGGCAGGGAGGCTGAGCACTGAAAGGACAATGCTAGGAACAACAAAAAATAAATGTCCATACCCTGACATAAAAAACACACCAAAAAAACAAGGAGGATGGATGGAAGGATTGGCCACTGCAGCAGTGATCATTCCAACACTTATTGTTAAGGTAAGTTTTACTTACATGACTGTACTATGTTCATCATATTGATCTCTGCTGCAGTAGCGTTAGCTATGTGGGTAGATCACTTAAGCTAACAACACTTATGAGATAGAAAGAGAAAGGTCCAGGAACTACTAGAGAATGGTCCTAGCAATGCTTGAGCTGGACATACAGAAGGAATTGAGCTTACAGCGGTTTGTAAAAGTATGTACAAGGGGCCAAGTAGCAACCTTTGGAATACTTCTAGAATCCAATCATTTCCAAAAACCACAGATGAGGTCAAGACCCTGATAGAGTGGGCCTTGACCCTGCCTGGAATAATTTTGTTATGGTGAGTATAAACAACAGTTATGGACTCACCATAACAGCGCATCTGTGTTGTCTGTTTGCATCCTTCTACAAACCATGGGTTTCGGATCCAATCTCAGATCTGACTTCAGCCACTTTTCAGACTTTGGTTTCATAGCTCAAGCTCCTTCCCTTACCCATAATCCTCTATAAAACCCATATTACCAAAGATCAAGTCTGTCCCCAGCAGTCAAATGTCCTTGCCAATAACAAAGGTATATAAGCATGATTCAGTCCAATAAACTACACTCAGAATTCTAGAGAAACAGAAACAGAAGAAAAAATCTGGAGCTTGCTTATGAAAAGACTAGTAGGAAGATCCCCCTGGTCATACTACAAGATAATGTTAAACTTCCACAAATGGAAGGGGGAATGGAGGAAGGGAGGGAAGCTGAGGAAGGCAAAAACAGACAACACAGATGTATTGTTATGATGACTACACAATGTTTGTATCTGTTGCTATCTTTTTTGTCCATTCCTCAACTGATGGGACAAAGTCCACAGCTAGAAGAAACCTGGGGTGGTCTTCATAGAAGGATATTCCAAAGTATGGCAGAGCCAAATACTGGCCTATCCCTAGACAAAATGCCCAATTTATAATCAGCAATAAGGTATGATCACTGGAGCAAGTGGTAGCCAGACAGCTGTCATTTATCAAAGCTCTAGACAAGAAGGCAGATGAGGTGGAAACAGACCTTGTAGTGTGAGCCCTAGGGGGTCTTGGTAAAGTCAATCCCTTTCTACTTTAGACACAGACTGACCTAATTTAGCCTTTAAAAAAAGAAACAAATAGTTCAGATTTTCTGAAATCTTGTAGAACCAGAATTGTATGTATACAGCCGACAAATTAAGCATATATTCCCCTTTGTTTGAGAACCTAGAAAATACTGGTAAATTGATGGACTGATTTTAGTGCTGACTCTGAAGCTATCTTAGGTAGAAAGGATAGGTTAGTTCGAAGGGAAACTATCCTTATGAAAAACTAGGTAAGATGGCTGAGGAGATAGAGCCTGGAGTTCTGACACTTGCCTAGCTGACAAAATAGCCACTAGGAAAATGATTTTCCAAGAAAAGAATTTTAAGTCCACCTTCTGGAAGGTTCAAATGAAGGCTGTGTCACAGCCGGAAGAAGCACTTTGAAATCCCAAGAAGGAATAGGGTCTTTAATAGGAGATCTGAGTACAAAGGTATCTTTAAGGAATTCTTTACACAATCTTAGGAGGAATGATCTTTGCCTATGTTGAAAATGGAAACTGCAGTCAGCTGTACTTTGAGTGTAGAATAACTAGCTCCACTATGGAAAATGGATGTGAGGAAACTGAGGACAGCTGGAATAGGAGTTGAAAAGAGATCTAATTGCCTTTCATTAGCCCAGAAAGAAAATCTTTTCTATTTGCTGTTATACACCTTCCTAGAAGAATCTTTCTGAGAAGATGTAAGAATGTGCCACAGTGGAGAGAAAAGCCTGGACTGTCCAGCTATCACTGGAAGTGGAGAAATCAGGTGGTGAGTTTCAGAGACTGTATGTCCAGGTGAAGTAGTGCAGACAGATGAGACAAGAGATCTGGAGATGGATCCAGCACCCAGGGAGGGTGACTAGATGAGGCCACAGGAAGGGAAAAAAACACTTGTCAAAGCCAGAATGGGGTGATAAGGATTGCCTTGCTCTTCTGTTGATACGTTTTTCTGTAGAAATTTTGGGATGGGGAAATAGGTGAACACACATAAAGGAGATGGGGGGGAGTCAATTATGAATCAGAGAGTCTCTGCAAGGTTGGCCCTATTGATGAAATATCTGCTTCGCTATTGAAGGAATGAGCCCCACTTGTGACGGAGCAGAATGGATCTTCTCAACCTGTCTGCTAGCATACTGGACTTCCCTCCGAATATGAGTTGCTGGAAGAAAACATTTAGAACAGCTTGGCCACTGCTACACTGTCATTGCTTTGTGACATAAAGAGTAGGAAGGGGTCCCCCTCTTTTTGATGTACCAGACTACTGACATGATGTCTGTCTGCAAAGCAATCATCCCTAGAGTGAAAAAATCTTGAAAGACTTACAACACTAGGAGGACTGCTCTCGAACACTGATGTGAAGACTAGCCTCCAAGGGGGCCACATGCCTTGAACCATCTGTCCTGAGATGTGCTTCTCCCCACACTAGCTGTAAAGCATTCATGGTCAGCGTGGCCTTGGGCAAGGGAAGAGTTACCCATTTATATGTTTATATGTTCTCTACAAATATCTGAGATTCGAATAGGGGAATTCATGGGGGACTGACCTACTGACAAGAGTTCACTGCAGAACTCTCATTTAAAATCTTGCTAGCAGTACAAGTGTAATAGTGGCTACCACTGAACCAAGGAGCTGTATAATTAACCTAGCTAGAGATGAACGAAGAGGTAAGAGATGCATGGACCGACTCTGCAATATGAGCAGCCTGGCTTGAGGCAGACTAGCAATCCGAGAAATGGCACTGCTGCAAGCACCTATGAAATCTGAGACTTGGGTGTCAGATACATGAGGCTTGCTGTAGTTCACTGGGATGCCTAGATGGAGACATGATTGGAACAGGTAGTTCCCTGGCATGAATCAGGCGATGCTTTCTGAGATCAGTGAGGAGCCAGTCATTAGTGAAACACCCATAATCCTAGCTGTCTCAAGTGAGCTGCAACCACAGCCATGTACTTGCTAAACACCTGGGGTGGGGGGGGGTGACACTGTGGTGAGGTCAAAGGGCAGGGCTCTGACTTGAAAATGACTGGCTCCCATCCAGAAGCAAAGTTATCTCCTGGATCGCCTGTCTATATTGGTGTGATGGTACACATCCTGAAAAATCTATCAAGCAAATCCAATCGTCCTTCCATAACAGTGAGAGAACGTATTGAACTGTAACAATCCAGAACTTCAAGTGCTTGACAAATTGGTTCATGTGGCTTGGATCCGAGATTGGTCTGAGGTCCCTGGTTTTCTTTAGCACAAAACAGAATCTGTATAAGTTCCAAACTGTTGCTGGTCTGGTAGGAACATTTGGATAACTCTATGCCAGCAGTTTTTCAATCTCTAAGGCTGCTGCTTTTCTCTGATAGGGTGGTACATTGGGAATTTTCTTGACTGCATGGGAGGAAGAAGGGAAAAGGGACTGTAATAACCTTTAGAAATTAGTTTCTGCACCCAGACACCTTTGGTGACAGATGTCCATACTTCTGGGTGCAGAAATAAGCCCCCCCCAACTGCATCCAGAGTGCAGCAGTCAGGCAACCCTTCAGGAGCACTGAAAAGGCTTCTTTGAGAAGAGACCCTTGAAGCCTTAGTATTGTGGGCCTCCTCTGCCACATGGGTGACGTCTGCTGTTAGAGTCCCTCATCTGCCATGGGGGACTCTAAGTAAGAGTCCTAGGAAAAACCTTGTGAATTGTGGAACCACATTTTCTACCCCTTTTCTGGGTCCATCAGAAAGTCCACTGAGGGCTAGAAAACTGTACCTCTATAGTATACAGAGACTTCCCATCCTGTTCAATCCAGGACAGGGTCTCTTTGACATTGGGCCCAAATAAGGTAAATCCATCAAATGGTGCATTGAATAAGGATGTCTATGGATTCAGCAAAATCACAGAGGCATATCCAGGCATGACTCTTCACAGTAATGCGTAAACCTGCCACTCTAGAAACACCCTCCGTGACATGGGAAATCAGCCACATGGAACATTCAATAGGGACTGTGGGGTGGCCAGTTCCAAACAAACAGTCTTCATGTCCTCGAATTACATGGATCAAAACAGTGTAAGAAACTTCTCTGTGTGGAAGATTTTCAGTCCATATATTTCTAGTTAATCACTGTATATAATCAGATCAGACAATAGTAGTAGAAGTAGCGAACGTAACTCGTCAAGTCAAAAAGTAATAATAGAAAATATATAATTCTACAGCATTAATAAGTATTCGAAAGTAATCCAAGCAAGGCAGGCAGTCTGTTTCCAGTCGAAAATCCTTTATTAAGTACACAGACAAGCTATCCAAGTAAAACAAAAATAGAGTAATAATTTCCTCACAAGCTTTCTAAATATATATATACTTTTTATCAGGCATGGGAGTGGTTTATTGTGCTATAAAACAAAGTGTTATTGGTACACATGTTAAATTCACATCCCTTCCCCCATCAGTGTGACATTCGACCTGGTCCTGCCCTACCTAGTAGCTGTCATAATAATATATAGCCCTAATGTACTTTAATGGTACATCTTATTTAACCAAATTATTAAGTAGATTATTAAGTCTGTGATTTTATAATCAAGGCAATATACTACATGGCTGGAAATATATAAACCTTAGTTCATTTTGCGATCAAAAATTATATATAAATATATACATATACATTTTGCATGTAAAAATCAGTTTCTATTTTCATAACCTATTGTTAACAAAGATCGCTTTCGTCCTTCTAGACTTCTTCAGGTCTGTGTACAAGAACCCTAAAAACCTATATAATTGTATAATTAGTATTGTTATTACCATAATTTTGAATAAAGTTGAAAAAAAATATATATATGTATTATGATGGAAACAAAATATATACTTAAATTTCAAATGATTTAAAATGGTATTTAAAACCAATTTGTAGAAAAAAATAATATAAAATACAATTAGTCATGTAAACAATGTGGCAATTTTCTAAGTTCCAGTGCACTTTTAATTGAACAGTAGTAGTTTAGTCCAGGCTTTCTAAACGAGTTTAGCTTTAATTGCCACATAAGTTCATGTTTCTCCAGAATATTCGGGATGTCTCCTTCAAGATCACCCATGTCTATGCAATCCAGGATCTGGAACTTAAAACCTGTGTGTCTTTTATGAAGAGAAAGGTGTTTGGCTAGTGCATTATTTTTACACCCAGAGCGGATTTCTGACAGATGACATGAAATCCTTCGCTTGAGTTTATTTACAGTCTTGCCCACATAGAATGTATCACATTCATTGCACTGTGCCCTGTAAATTACTTTTTTAGTGTTACAGTCGCCCCCTGCACTGGTTTTAATGACCTTCTTTAAATAAGGGCAATACAATCTATCATCTTGCTGTATAAATATACAAAATGTACAATTAGTTTCACATCTTTTAGTGCTTTTCTCACATGGTCTAGGTTTAAATTCAACAAAACTTCTAACATTCCTGGCCTTCCTATAAACAAATGATGGGGCTTCACCTAAGATGTTATTCAGAAAAGGGTTTCCTGTGACAATGTCCCAGTTTTCTTCAATAATATTTTTGATACTGTGATAATCCAAAGTGTATGTAAGGATGCAGCTATTTTGCATTTGTTATTCTCTGTGGAATTACTTAACATTTTTCTACTGGGGAGGTTGAGTAAAGGTGCTTCAGTCCTTTTCAGTTCTATAATGGGTTCCAGGATGTTTTTTAACATCTGACTTTCATAGCCTCTCAGTAGAAAATCATTCTCGAAGTTGTTCAGGTTTCTCAAAAAATGGTTCCATCTCTGTGGTAATTCGAGCTAATCTATAGCCTTAGGATTTCACTACATTATATTTGTTTTTTGTAAGATGTAGACTTTTACTGTGGAGTAATAAGTTAACCCTCGTTGGTTTTCTGAATAGATCAGTGGTGATTCTGTTATTGTTCTTGTCCTTGGAAATCTGCATATCTAAGAAAGTGGTTGAAGTACAGCTATGGGAAGAGGTAAACTTCAGGAAGGGGGTTGTTTGATTGAGGTAAGTGATAAAATCTCCAAGCTGCAAGGTGTCACCTTCCCACACAATAAAGACATCGTCAATAAAACGTAAATAGCATTATCCTTTCTGGTCCTAACATTGTTCTTGGCGCTAAAGACAATATTACTGATCACACTCCTGGAGCTTCATCTACCCATGGAACTCATTCTACTTCGAGTCGCGGAAGTATTACGCGTTCTACAGATTTTCAAAGAACGCCACAAGCTCTGCGTTCTACCCACGGAGAGATGGCACAACCACCTGAGGCCAACCCAGTTCTTCATACACCGCCTTCTAGCTTTGATACATGGTACAAGGCAGTACCTACCTTTGAATTTCGGGAAAATCACCGCAACGCTTCCGAAACCAACAGAACTTTTGTGGACTCCATGGCGGCGCTTGAGACTTCATTATACAGGTACAGGGGGCTAATTCTTGACAACATGTATTTAAATGAATGTCTCAGGAAGCGCATAGTGCCTAAGGGATTACGGGTATATAAATACCCAAACAATGTTGTTGCTGGCAGTGAATTTCATTCGGAACTAATATCAGCTTTTGACAAATGTGGTCTGGACATTGTACAAGCGATTATTCATCAAAACGAAAGAGACATTGTTTTGCTTAATGGTGACATTGAAATGTACAACCAAGCTATTGTTAGTGATTTATTATTTAATGTTGATACTCAAAAACAGAAATATTATAGCATCAGAAAAGAGGGTGACCGTAAATGTGATGATATTTTGAAAAGAAAGTATAAAAAACTTGATAGGGATATCAGAGAATATCATGATGGATGTCATTACCCTATACCTCCCAAAAACCACGGATATTCTTATAAACGTCCTAACCCTGTACCTATTATGGAACAAGGTTCAGGGCTAGATGAATTCGAAGAGGACAGGGGATACAAATACGAGACAGAATTCCTTCCTAGGAGATCAGAAAGAATACGCAATCAGCGTAATTCCAACAATGATAATCATTTTTCTCCGGTTCATCACCCTCACAGGGGGAGGGGGGTCACTACAGGAATTTGTACCAGAACAAACCTCTGTTGTGGCAACAAGAACATCAGGAACACAACTAGTCAACAGCCAAGATAGAAGTTATGTGTTCATCAGAGAAGGTTATTCTATTTACAATTATAGCAGTCTGGAAATTAATGATACTTTTTTTGATCTTTTCACCAAAGGGTTTAAATACATACCCCGGAAAAACAGCAACATTACCAGTGTCATTATGGAGCTGAAACTTTTTATTAGAAAGCTCAATTTAGAGAATTTGTTAGGGACAGGCAATCAGGCACACTCCACCTCCCTCCAGAGGCCCAGCACATATAATCCACCCCTACATCCACAGCTTAGAAATTTAGAGAACAGGTTGGAATTGAAAATCAGAAAGAATTTCAGAAACAGTGGCTTTCAAGTTAATTTGACTACACAAGAAAGTTCCTTGTTATATGAATTAGGGCATAACCCTAACATTAGGGTAATGGAGCCAGATAAGGGGGAGGCACAGTCATCATGGACAAGATTATATATGATGGCAAAATGCATGCTCTTTTGAATAATGATTCTCGATATACAGCTGTATCTCTTAATGAAATTAACATTGCCAACATGAAAATTAATATAGCTATCAAAGATCTTTTCGATCAAAATGTTATTGACTTCAGTACTTACATCTACTTGGATAATTCCTACCCTAGAGTGCCCTCTATTTTCGGGGTACCTAAGGTACACAAGGATACACATGACCCCCCTCTCAGACTCATTGTAGCAGCACAGGGTTCCAAGATTTCACCTCTTTCTAAATTTCTTGATTGGAAGTTTAAGAACCTCTGGCCTAAGGCCAACCACTTACTGAAAGACTCTTGGGAATTCTTAAAGAAAGTCACTCCAGATTTATTAGTTCCCAATTTAAAATTTTTAACAATAGATGTAGTGGACTTGTTTTCTGTCATACCACACGAAACTGGACTTACATGGCTAGAGGAAGCTTTAACATCTTGCCCTAAGGCTAATGCCAATGACATTTTTCTTATTTTGGAATTAATAGAATTGGTCTTAAACAATAATTTCTTATATTTTTCAGGAGAATATTACAAACAAACTACGGGGGTGGCAATGGGGGCCAATTGTGCCCCTACATATGCCGACATCATTTTATCTGTTTGGGAAAACAAATATGTATTCAGTTGTGAATTCAAGGAATACTGGGTGGCCTATTATAGATTCCTGGATGACATTTGTATTTTCTGGACAGGTCCTGATCATACTATTTCTCAATTCATGAAATATCTGGCCTCCACCACCTCTTTTTTAACATTCACTTATCAAATACAGGAAGGAAAGGTGGAGTACCTAGATGTTTCCCTTAACCTTGAATCAGGAAAATTTAGATCTAACATCTATAGGAAACCCACCTTTTCCAACAGTTATATTCATTTCAACAGCAGCCATCCACTATACCAAAAGAGAGGTATAGTGAAGGGACAACTAGTCAGATTATCCCGTATCCTTCTTCACAAGAGAAACAAGTTTAATGATAAACTTTAAGCGCGATCAATTACAGTACACTTTTCGTCAGTTAAGAGTAACCGACTTCATCAGAAACTGAAAAAACACACAGAACCATAGGTTTATAGACAAACCACTTAAAAGCTTGGCTGCTGTCACGTGCTTTTAAATCTTGATCTTCATTATGGTTAGTTTTACCTTAAGATAATCCACCTAATGGTGAATATCTTGGTGACATAACAGCGATACCATATAAACAAGCGCAATATAATATAATGTAATCACACAAGGTAGATATTGGTATTCCATGTACCGTTAATGTACAATTTAAATACTAGGCATTCATGATTAAATGATTGACCCGCCATGTGTAGACCAGGTGCAGTTAAATGTAGTGTCCTATCATCTAAAAAACTGTTTTAAAATTCTTTTGTTAAAATTCTTTCTTTATATGTATGTAAAAAACTGTTAAAAAATCCTATTAAAAAATCTTAAGAAACAAATCATAGGTCGAGTGGGTGTATGCGCAAGAACAGTCCCCCCAAAGACGGAGAAGTGATTAGCAGCAAAACAGTGAAATCGTTCCTTGTCAAAGTATTTGTCAAGATGTTTAGAATACAATTAAACTTTTCAAAGGAACCACAAGGGTGTACGCTCTGACACATCGAAAATTAAGAGATGTATAAATTGTTTCACTAGTGGTCCCCAGTTATTGGGAACATATATTAAAAATATATTAAAAATATATATGTATATATTTTAACTTGTGGGTCACCCCACATCGCATCTCTGCTGGACTATACAAGGCCACAAAATTGGCAGTACATCCAGAGTGTCCCTGTAGCCAAACCTCTGTATACAAAAAGTAACATATACAACCGCTCCCCCCAGGAGTGTCAGTTAATATGCTGTGTATTTGGTTATACAGGGACCAACGTGTTGTAAGTTTGTATGGAAAAATAACATAATTGAGCGTTTAGGGTAGAGGCAGTATCCCATGTTAAAGCCAGTCACACTTGTGTAGATGTTCTTAGAATTTTATTATTGAAAGTAGTGTTGAAAGTCGTATGAAGACTTGTATTGTCAATTATCTTTAAAGGTTTGTATTTAAAAATGGGCTATAGTGGAACCGCCGTAGTCAAGGAGCCTTAGTACTTATAGATGAAGCCTATGTACTTATGGATGAAGCCTCATCGTATTCCAGTAGGAGTAGATGCAAGTAGCTCCAAGATGATACAACCATTGTGATGGTCTAATATTATTCTTTGGTCTAATATTATTCTAATATTAGACAGAAGTGGTCGGTATAAGCCTCTTTTGGGTTCAGGGGATACATCTAGTATCACTGATACTACTGAACCTACATTTGATTTTAATAAAGCCTTTATTACCGAGTACAGTGCTAACTCGGGAGCCATCAGGAATATCATACAAAGTGAATGGGATAACTTTAGAGACATTACAGATTTGGAAAATCTCAGTAACAAAAGGGTCAGGACTGTATTCAAAAGGGGTAGAAATATAAAAAACCTGTTGGAACAGAACCCTCAGTTATACAATAATTCCAACAAACGCACAGGTACCTATAGATGTGGTTCTTGTACGCAATGTCAGTATGTAGTACACCTTGACGAACTTTTTCTTGCAGCTAGAAATAAACTTATTAGGTCCACCAGGTTTTCCAACTGCAATAGTCAGGGGTGGTTTATTTGGCCATTTGTTAGACATGCCCCGCTTTCTATGTGGGCAAAACGGAACATACACTCAAAAGGATATATGAGCATACATATGAGATACAAAAACACAATTTGAAGAACGCCCTTTACAGACATCTTATGGCATGCCCTACAGCCAAGTACCAGTTTTTTGTACTGGAAATTGTAGTCAAGAATCACAGGGGTGGACCTTGGGAAATTAAATTAGAACACAGAGAAACCTATTGGCAGATTTTACTGGAGTCTTACACGGAGCCAGGCCTAAATGAATATATATCAATTAAACCATTGTTAAAGTTAAAAGCCTGCTGTATATAAAAAGACTCCATAATAAATTTTATTTATATTTTAACAGTATAATATATATATCTTATTTTAATCTATTCAATATTTATGGTTTTATAATACTGTATCAATTTATTCTCAACTCTTAGAGTTTTAACTATGGAAAACAGAAACTTATGTATATTTCCATGTGGGCATTGTTTCTTTAAAACTACTTCATTATTGAATGATTGGTACTTATTTTATGTATAAAATCTCTTGGATTTCATTCCTTGATTGTATCTGAGGAAGTCACAGTGTTGACGAAAATGTATTTATTTTGGAATTTGCCTTCGTTAATTTGCCTTGTTGACAATAAAGCTGCTTTGGACTTTTTTCTGGATATTTATTGGTGGCCTGTTACCTCCGTACACTGGTTTTCTGTGGCTTGTTTTGTTTTACCAGTGTTTGGCTTTCTTTCTGCTTATAAAGATCCAAAACTGGTCTCCCAAGATTTTTCTTTCCTTGGCAACTGGAACATCCTTGAATAAAAACCCTTCCCCACCCAGGAAGGAGGAAATGTTTCTATCACTCCTTGGGACAACATGCAATGAAGAACTGGAGGAAATAAACAAATCTGATCTGGAGGTGGTGGAATTACCTCCTGGAAAAGATGAGTTTCCTCCCACTGCTATCTGTAGCCATTATTAATGGTTTTCAGCACCCATATGTCTAAACTATCTGTAGCCAAACAGAAATTTGGAAATTTATACTTTCTGGAAGAAAAAAGAAGCCAGGATGGGATGGGTTCACAAGGTCTCTTGAATAGTTATTCAGACTTGTTGGACTGTCCTTGGTTTTGGGAGGTTACAGTCTCCTTTTTGGGACCCCTTTGCCACTTTTTCTTAAACATCTGTTTACACGTATTATGTTGAGAGTATTTATTCAGTGGTGGGTTTTTTTTTTTTTTTTTTTGCCTAAATGGGATGAGGAGAAAGAAAATCCCTTGGAAAATTTGGAAAAGGACAGCTGAAAAATCAGATTGCCTGAATCAGCTTGCCTCTTTCATCATAGTTTTGATCACCTTTGCAGAAGAGGGGCCATTAAAATCTCATTTTTAACATAATCTGTGAGGCTCTGAAAATGAGACATATAAACCTCCTCAGAACAGTACTAGAGGCCAAAGCCCTGGAAGGAGTCATACACAAACAGTAAACAATGACCTGTGCAGTAGAAGAAATAAAGTTATTTAAAACAGATTTTTACCCTCACAAGAAGAAACCAAAGATTGCTCATACTTTAACAATTTATAAGAGCAAACTTTAACATATAAGCCTGACAATTCAAAATTCTGAAAATTAAAGTTGCAGAAGTATACTCTTTTTTTCCCCATACATATCAATAATTTCCCCATACATTTCAAACAAAACAGGATTGGACTTAACTAAGTGCTTTGCAGCAGAAGGATACACTAAAGCTATAGCTGCTGGGTCAGGTTTAGGAATAGTGTGGAAAAATGTAAGTCTGAAGAACTTTATATATCCTATCTGCCTTTTAGGGGCAGCTGGCTTTCAGGAAAACTACAGCCATTACTGTTCACATCCTCTAACGCAGACAGAACAGGAGGAATGGGTTCTGGAAAATCCTTCTGTAACAACTCATTATTTTCTGAAGGACTGAGAAAACATCAGTGTTCTTCTACTGAAAAGAGAAAGAGAAACATTAACAGGGAGAATCAGAAACGGAGCTCTCCTCTGAGTCTGAATCAGAAATTTGAGGGGAAACAATTATCTATTCCTGCATCTTCCTGTTCAGATTCAGAATCTTGAATCTCTTCAGGAAAAGAAGAATCCCTCATTCTTTTACTTGAAACTACTTTACAAGAAGGATCAATAGCCTGAATTAAACCCTTAACTAGACCCAGTAAACTATTCATATCCAAAGAAAATTGCGGAGGAGTAAAAACATTCTTGGCTTTCTGCTTCTTTTTGGCAGGAAAATAGGGGCCAACAGTGTTCCTAATAGCAGCAACAGCTTCTCCAGGGATGGGCACAGCATTAAAGCATTCTGACATAACAGGGAAATCTTTCCTGTTCCCTCTCCCAGAACTGACAAGAGTGGATCTCCCTTACCCACTAAGAGGACCTCAGCATCGTCAGAGCACATGGCTAACCTCCCATCCATGGTGGCTGTAGGTGCTACATCAGAATGATTACGGGTAACAGATGAGTGGTATGAAGTACAAGAAATTGCCACAACAGAGTCATATACCTACAGCTGAGGCAAATTGCTAACCTGCTGTGCTGGCAAAGACTGTTTGCTTAATTTCTTCTTTTTATGGCTGGAAGAAGGATCATTTGTGAGACCAGTAGTCTGTTCCATGGTTAATTCAAAAATGGTGCTTCTTTCCCAGGGAAGACAAACAGCAAATGACAATAAACTCTACCAGTCCACACAAGTTACTTTTTTGTCAGAAAAACAGTAAAAATCATGTTAAAACACTATGACAGCCCCACAAGTAAAATAGACACAATTTCTCTACAGAGAAAAAATGTTTTCAGTTACTTCACACCATTTTTAAACTGACAGAAAAACAAGAGCTCCATTTAAAAGTATATTACAGTCTTAAGATAGGGGCAACATTCTAGCTTTAAAATAATTTTCCAGAAGAGGAACATAATAAAACTTCAACAAAATTAAGAAAATGGAAAGTTTTTCCTCAAGCGAACTTACCTGCCCAGCAAAAGAAACCAAATGCCAACCGTCAATCTTCAAAAGCCTCAGAGGAGTACAATCTTCAGCGGCAGTAAAGCTCTGAAGGGCTTTGTTCCCAAAATTTTCTTTTAGTCATCTCAACTCGAGCTGCCTGACAGTTTGGACATGTGAAAGGTGCCCTGAAGCTCTGGAAGTTGGCTGGCTGTTATACTGTTGTCAGGATATACCCCATATAGCTAAGGCTACTGCAGCAGTAATCAATATGATAAACATCTTATAATACAGCACCATGAAAATGCTTACTCTTAACACGTACCAGTTATGTTATTCATTTATCTACAACAGTACTACTATTTCCGATGTTTTACAGTAAGAGATCCAGATAAAACTTGTACTTTTATTTTGCTCATGTAAATGATTCAGTAGTATACCTTTTACAAAAATTAAACTTGATATATTTTTTCACAGTAAAGCACTCAAAAGCAATTCAACATTAGTTTACTCAAGATTTCATTGTCATTGTCCGCTTTCCAGGTAAACTACTATCCTATCAGTGAAACCAAAGGACACTCTTGCTCTTTCCCAGGAAAGCATGCAGGAGTCAGTTCATCCATGCCATATATCAGATCACTGGTCACTTGCTTCAACTGTGGCTTGGTCAAATCATACAAAACAGGTGGATTGCTGGGGGGAGGCCAGGACTTCCCCTCCAACTGAAGAAATACTCTCAGCCTCACTGCCCTCACACTCCTCAGCAACGGCTTTTGCAGAGGAGGGCAGTTGTTGAGGTATTTGCTGAGCACATTTATCATCTGGACTTGAGTGAAGATACACAATGGGAAATTTCCCATAAATAAATCTATCCTGACAACTGAATTAAGTTTGCAGATGACTGTAAATTGGAAGCTATTAATTTTTTTCTTAAATATTTTATTAAAGATTTTAACATCAAAACAGTAATATATAACATTAAAAATATAAATAGTTACACAACTAAAAGAAGAATAAAAACAAACATACAAAAAAAAACAAAAAAACTATTTACAAAGGTGTCTACTATACAATAAAAATTCTAAAAAAAAAATCAAATAATAGTTGTAATTATTTAATTAGTAAAGTCTGTTTATCCAGCAGTTCTTTGAATTTCAACCACATATTACATATATAGGTGATTCTAGACGTTCTTGTCTTGATCGTAACAAGTTCAAGTTGACATACTTCAGTTGCAGTGTTTACAAATTCTTTCACAGCAGGAGTAGACTCATTTTTCTAGTTTTTGGTGACTTTTCTTACTATTGTTAAGATAATCCATAAAAGAGGGTATTTTACTCTTGTAACACATGCAGGAATAAGTACATTAAATAAGATGAGAGATTTAGCTAACATAAATTTATCATTGAAAACATCCTGTAAAAAAGAATTTATATCATCCCCATATGACTTAACCATTATGCAGTCAAAAACATATGTTGCCAGTCAGCTTTAACATTTAATTTACGTATCCAACATTCTCTATCTTTTTTGTACATTGATTCAGTTCTATGTGGTGTAATGAAAATTCTATGAATGAAGTTCCAAGAGAATATTCTCTGGTTTGGTGAAGAAGTAGTTTGTTTTGAGGCTAGAAGTATTAATTTTTATCATCTTCACTTGGAGAATTATTGTTAATAAGTCTAAAATAATCCCAATAGCTTTCTCTGTAGTATATTGTTGAATCCTTAATCACGTTATATATTTTAGATAGAAGTCCTTTCCCTGTTGTACTCTGGTGTATTAGGATAGCTAAAAGTGATTCTAACTTTTGGTTACATTAAATTGATCTTATGTTCAACTAATTATCTACAATTGTTAATTTCTAGCCATATCTTTGTTTAGTTCAAACTTATCTATGATATGGTCAATATTTTGTAACTTCCAAATATCCAACAACTGATACACATATAACAACATTTTATCCATAAATCATTGTTAGGGTGAACGTATTATATTTATTTTGTGTGTAAGCTATAGGAAATAATAAAATGATCCATTCTTTATATTCAGGGTTCTTGTAAATTAAATTTTTAAAGATGACTAATCAAGTTAATATAATAAGAATTCATTGATTTATTTTTACTGTCTGAGAAATAGTATTTTAGTAACCAATGAAAATTATTAATTAGTATTTTAGAATGCTAGGGTTTTATCAAATGATTAGACTTAAACCAAATGTTTCCATTTGGCATTATAATTATTGTTTAACCAAGAAATTACTGTCTTAATAATTGACAATAAAGAATACATTAGTAAATCTGGAACTCCAATACCACCCAATGCCCAATCTCTAATATAATGACTTAACGTCAACCTAGGTTTATTAAGAAACCAAAGAAATTTCAGAAACAAAGAATTATACTCCTTTATACTACCTTCTGGGGGAGGGAGAGACATAGATTGTATTATATATAAAGGTTTTGGAAGAATAATCATTTTTAATAAAAAAAAGTCTCTCTTCCATAGTGAAAAATAACATTCCATTTATTAAGAACGTTTTTATGGAATTTAAATTATTACTATAATTAAGAGTCATGATATTTTTAATATTATCTGTTAAAGTATCCCTAAGTAGTTGATTTTTTTGTCTTCTACAAAGTATTTAGACTTTTTCATCTATTTAATAGTATTACAATAAACTGGTAATAATTTAGTTTTATTTTCATTAAAGCTAAGACCTGATTTCTTCTGGAAGATTTCTATGGCATTAAAAACTGCCTTAAGAGAGGAATTACAATCATCCAGAGTCAATAAGATATCATCTGCAAATAACTGTATTTTGGAGATTAAATTATTTATTTGTATGCCTTTTATGTCTATATTTGATCTTATATAATTTGTAAAAGGTTCCATAATTAGAGTAAACAACAATAGTGACAGAGGGCAACTCTGGTTAGTACCTTTAGAGATTATAACTGACTGAGAGGTATATGAACCTATTTTGATGTAAGCAAAATAATTTTCATACAGAAGTTTAATAAGCTGTAAGAAATTATTCAAGAAGTTATATTCTACCACTATTAACAAAAGGTATTTTCAATTAAATGAGTCAAACATACTACTGATATCTAAACTAACTAAAGTTAGCTTTTCTTTTGTAGTATTAGCATAATCTATTATTGTTAGTACTCGTTTGACATTATTTATGAGTTTTACTATTTAATATAAAGCCAGTCTGATCATTACTTACCAATATAGGAAGAAATTGTTTTATTCTACAAGCATAACTAGCCATGAATATTTTATAATCTATATTTAATAATGAAATTGACCTAAATGAAGAGTATTGTGCTGAATTATTGTCAGCTTTTAAAAGTGAAGATATAAAAGTATTTCCAGAAAGGTGGAACCTTTACTAGACCTTTAACTATTGAAAATACTTCCAACAAAATAGTCAAAGCATCCATAGAGATCGTTTTATATAATTCAGGTATTATACCAATATTTCCAGGGGCTTTATTAGGTTTTAATTTATTAATTTGAGTTTTGAGTTCAGAAATTGAAATAGGCTTATCAATTAATTTCATTTGCTCTTCTATTAGTCTGTATAATTTTTATAAATGCTTTATTTACATCTTGCGTATCCATTGTTGGTTTATACTGATTCATTTTATTAAAATGAGATCTAATTACGTCAAGAATGTCTTTGATTTCAGTAACCTTTTTTTACTACTAAGAGAATATAACTTTCTAATATGATTAGATTTAATAATTCCAAAGACATGCATCTGGAGCATTTCTCCCTGGGCCTCCGCTGAAAACAGGCTCTGTGGAACCTAGTCGGACTTTCCCGGTCAACAAATGATAAATAAAAAAAAATAAAATAAAATAAAAACAATCACTTTTGTTCTAGTAGCTAATTTATGTATGAATTTAGGATTTATAGAATAATTGGTTATTTTAATTTTTTTTCTAAATTAATCACAGTTTTATGATGTAGAATCTCTAGGTGCTTATTATTTAATCTATTTATCTCTTCTAATAAGTTATTATTCCCTTTTTGACTGTCTAACTTTAACTTGTCAATTTTTCCTTGTAAATCTATCAGTTCCGTGTCCCACTGTTTTCTCTTTAGAGCATATGGACTCGTAATTTTACCAAATAAATATGCTTTCAAAGAATCCCATACAAATATTTCAGAACTATTATCTATATGATTATTTTCAATAAAAGACTGAATTTCTTTATTAAGAAATTACTTAAATTCTTTCATATTAGTTATATAAAGAGAAATCCTTTTAATCGAGACATTATTGTTGAAATTCAGCAAAACTTCAAACAATATCACATTATGGTCTGATAGTAGGCAGGAGACTACCTTAACTTTATCTTTTCTATTAGTAATATCATTTGAGACATATACTCTATCTACTTGAAATTGCATTCCATGTCTGTGCAAGAAATGTGTAAAGGAAAGAGTCTGACACTGAAAATTCATTAATATTTTTAATATTAAATAAATCTATAAATTATTTTAATGCGTTTGCTGAAGCAGGTTTCCTCCATTTACTAATAATATTAGAATCTTTATCATGTAATATACAGTTAAAATCTTCTGTACGAATAATGCTTCCCCTTGAAATTTCAATTATTTCTTCTGATTGATGTTTAATGGCTTGTACTCACATTCCAGGTATCTGATAAAAAATAATAAAATCATACTACAGTCACTGAACAAAACATTCCCTTTTCATCATTATGTGTATTTAAGACTTTTAGGTATTGGCATGGAATTCTGCCATAATATAGCCACCCCTCTTTTCTTTTGTTTATAATAACTAGTCAGAACAGAAAAATACTTTGTATTAAGTCTGGCTATATCATCTATATTAAATGTGTTTCCTGTAAGAAAATAATCTGGGAATTAAATATCTTTAGAAATGTATATAATGTACCCCTCTTACAACCATTATTCAATCCATTAACATTAATGGATATACAGTTTAAGTAAGTCATGTAAATATAAACAAAATACAAGTAATGCACTCAAGAATTCACAAGTGTGATATTACCAAAGCATCGCTTCCACAAGTACTGAACTGCTTATTTATAAATGCAAACCTAACAGCTTTATAAATATTAACTACATGCATACTGTTAATGAAAGTAGACACCAATAAAAGAAAAAATATGTTATAACATTTTAAACCTAAATATATATTTTCCCTTTCTGTCCACATGGAGTATAATGTTCCTGGTTTGAATAGCAATCCAACCCAAACACCTACCAATCAACATGTATAAATCAAACACCACTACACTATTACTGAAAAATAGAATAAAAGAAAGGTTCATTCATCAAGAAAATTAAGAGAAAAGTTGGGTTATACATTATTATGTTTTAAACTTTTAGTATTTACTTATTAATTATTATAGACTTTAAACTAGAAAGCATAATATATAGTATAATTATCTGATTCTGTTCTAACCTGAAATGCATAACAAATAATAAAATATTCAAATCATCCATTTCATTTTAGTAAAAAAAAATAGATTGATGTGCTTCACTAAAACAATTTACCATCCATTAAGAATAATTAATCTATGATTGTAAGTGAAGCATTTAGTTTCCTATGTAAAATCCTTAAAACTATTAACTAATAATATATTCTTATAAACATATGTCAGGCAGATCCAACACATCAAATATAACACTCAAAATTGTTTGTTCTTGTGATGATTGTGAATAATTAAATTATTATATACTTCCATATACATGCCATAAACAACAGTACTTGTTGATATAGTCTAGTAGGTGTCTTCAGCTTGAGAAGACTTATTAAATATATGTCACAATGTGCCCCATCTGTCATGAAGATGAATTTTACAAGTTTTGAATTTCAACTACTGTCTCAAATAAACCAAAACAAAAAAATATATATAAGTATATGCATTTTCTAATGCTTTAACAACTTTACAGTAATTATTAGCTTGGCAAAAAATGAAAAAGTAATTTTTACATTTTCTTTACTTTGTCATTAGTATGTAACAGAAAGATTAACTCAGGTAAAAAATAATAAAATGATACTACAGTCACTGAACAAAACATTCCCTTTTCATCATTATGTGTATTTAAGACTTTTAGGTATTGGCATAGAATTCTGCCATAATATAGCCACCCCTCTTTTCTTTTGCTTATAATAACTAGTCAGAACAGAAAAATACTTTGTATTAAGTCTGGCTATATCATCTATATTAAATGTGTTCCCTGTAAGAAAATAATCTGGGAATTAAATATCTTTAGAAATGTATATAATGTACCCCTCTTACAACCATTATTCAATCCATTAACATTAATGGATATAGTTTAAGTAAGTCATGTAAATATAAACAAAATACAAGTAATGCACTCAAGAATTCACAAGTGTGATATTACCAAAGCATCGCTTCCACAAGTACTGAACTGCTTATTTATAAATGCAAACCTAACAGCTTTATAAATATTAACTACATGCATACAGTTAATGAAAGTAGACACCAATAAAAGAAAAAAATATGTTATAACATTTTAAACCTAAATATATATTTTCCCTTTCTGTCCACATGGAGTATAATGTTCCTGGTTTGAACAGCAATCCAACCCTAACACCTACCAATCAACATGTATAAATCAAACATCACTACACTATTACTGAAAAATAGAATAAAAGAAAGGTTCATTCATCAAGAAAATTAAGAGAAAATTTGGGTTATACATTATTATGTTTTAAACTTTTAGTATTTACTTATTATTATAGACTTTAAACTAGAAGCATAATATATAGTATAATTATCTGATTCTGTTCTAACCTGAAATGCATAACAAATAATAAAATATTCAAATCATCCATTTCATTTTAGTAAAAAAAAATAGATTGATGTGCTTCACTAAAACAATTTACCATCCATTAAGAATAATTAATCTATGATTGTAAGTGAAGCATTTAGTTTCCTATGTAAAATCCTTAAAACTATTAACTAATAATATATTCTCATAAACATATGTCAGGCAGATCCAACACATCAAATATAACACTCAAAATTGTTTGTTCTTGTGATGATTGTGAATAATGAAATTATTATATACTTCCATATACATGCCATAAACAACAGTACTTGTTGATATAGTCTAGTAGGTGTCTTCAGCTTGAGAAGACTTATTAAATATATGTCACAATGTGCCCCATCTGTCATAAAGATGAATTTTACAAGTTTTGAATTTCAACTACTGTCTCATATAAACCAAAACAAAAAAATATATATAAGTATATGCATTTTCTAATGCTTTAACAACTTTACAGTAATTATTAGCTTGGCAAAAAATGAAAAAGTAATTTTTACATTTTCTTTACTTTGTCATTAGTATGTAACAGAAAGATTAACTCAGGTATATGTTTGTTAAATATCATGAATAATAGGCAAAAACTTAAGTTCATCATAAAAAACCTTCATTATAACAAAGTATACTCCACTGGTAACTGAACTTTCAACATGACCTATGCTTCTTATTAAACCTTTACTTCCATATTAATATAATTGTTACTGTGAAACATAACTAATGGAATTTCAGGGCAGGCTGAAGCTCTGTCACTCTCTGTAAACTTTCCATTATATTTACATTACTGACACTATTTTATAGGGTTACCACCTGTCTTTCCTTTCAAGGGACAATCCCTTCTTGGGAAGCTGTGTCCTTATAGGAGTGTGAATCCTTGTTTCCTTCCTTTCATTTACAGGAAATATTAAAAATAAAAAAGATGGGTAAAACTTTATAACAGAAAACAAAGAATACTTATGTTTTGATGGTGAAAAAATAATACAATATTAAAAATTAAAAATGTATCTTTTAGGTTTTTTTTCTCACTAATTGTCCAACTATTTGTTTCAGCTTATCTCTTCAAGGAACTGTTGTTCCAGTCCATTTCCTCAATTTGCTCTATTTTTTTAGGAATGACAAAGCAGAGTCTAAGTCTTCAAAGTGTTTGATTTCATCAGAAAGAAATGTTTTAAGTCTAGCAGGAACAAGTCGATGAACTTTAATCTGTCTTTTATTTTTGGTAGAAAACTTTTCCCTTTAGACATCACATCAATATTAAAAATTAAAAATGTATCTTTTAGTTTTTTTCTCACTAATTGTCCAACTATTTGTTTCAGCTTATTTCTTCAAGGAACTGTTGTTCTAGTCCATTTCCTCAATTTGCTCTATTTTTTTAGGAATGACAAAGCAGAGTCTAAGTCTTCAAAGTGTTTGATTTCATCAAAAAGAAATGTTTTAAGTCTAGCAGGAACAAGTAGATGAACTTTAATCTGTCTTTTATTTTTGGTAGAAAACATTTCCATTTAGACATCACATCAATATTAAAAATTAAAAATGTATCTTTTAGTTTTTTTCTCACTAATTGTCCAACTATTTGTTTCAGCTTGTCTCTTCAAGGAACTGTTGTTCCAGTCCATTTCCTCAATTTGCTCTATTTTTTTAGGAATGACAAAGCAGAGTCAAAGTCTTCAAAGTGTTTGATTTCATCAGAAAGAAATGTTTTAAGTCTAGCAGGAACAAATAGATGAACTTTAATCTGTCTTTTATTTTTGGTAGAAAACTTTTCCCTTTAGACATCACAGCTGAGGAATATTCATTATCAAACCTTATTATACTTTCATCAATCTTAATAGGAGATTTGGACCAAGTAGTTTTAAGAATTAGTTCCTTGTCCTGAGATGAAAAGAATTTAATAACATATTTAGATTGATGATTAATTTTCGATGAAGAAGCAACCGACGATCTATGTGCTCTTTAAATTCCATACGACATAACTTCAGATAAATTCAAAGTCTTAGGTAACCAAGTTGTAAGGCAGTTAACCATGTTTTCTCCTCCTATTCTTTTCAGACAGACCAAAAATACGGATATTATTTCTCCCAGATCTGTTTTGTAGGTCATCAATTTTGTTTAAAAGTAAGGTATTCTGTCTTAATAAGAATTTAATATTATTTTCATCGTCAGATATCCTACCTTCCATGTCATTTAAAGCATCTTCAATTCTGGATATCTGGGATTTCTGCTGTTTTATTATCACATGTATTTGTTTCATCTATTCTACACATTTTTCTTTAAAGTTGTCTAATTTGTTTTCCATCTTGTCCACTTTTAATGAAAGTTCTTGTATATTAGTAATAACAGATTGAAGTTCTCTTTTAGAGATAAAGCCTGTGAATTAACCTTTGAATGACTCTTTTCAAATTTTACAGGTAAAAAGCTTTTTGATAAATATTTGACGGGAAAAAGTGAAATATATAAAAACTTTCCAGATAAAATCCTTCAATGTAGTACTAAATAAAAGATTTCCTTTAAAAAACTATTTCAGATATCTTAGAAATATAATTTCTTATCAGAAATATAAAGTAGCAGAGCAGTGAAGTTATGCTGCTAGCCTGTCAGCATCGTGTCCATGTCTAACTGGGAGCTATTATTGATTCCTTCCAAGACACCAATATCTTGCAAGTGGGTTTAACACAGACAAATGACTGGTGCCAACGCCATGACCTCGAACTAAATGCCAAAAATTGCATTATAATGCCCTTTGGGAAACTGTCAACCCAAGTTGATTATTCTATCTATAAAATGCCCCTAAGAGTCAACCCAGAAGTAAGGGATCTGGGAACATGTGTAGACAGTAATCTGACTTTCAGCCAACATGTAGCCAAGATAGTAAATAATTCAATGTCACCTGACTTACAGGTAAGGGTATAGCATCAGAGTCCAAGGAAGAAACTGTACCAATCTATTCGGCCCTTATTAGACCTATTGATGAATACAATGCCTCCTTTGGTATGTATCTAAACAGACACTTGCAACAGTTGGAACACCTGAAAAGGTTTCTCACCAGGAAAATTCAGAGCATGAATACCCTGTCCTACATTGATCACGTACAGGCTCGGTCTCTGTATTCAGTTTCCTACAGGCTGCTGACAGGGAATCTTTACCTGGCTTACACGGCTGTCTCAGACCCAGTCCTGATGGGTTTGTTGCACATGCACAAAACAAACAGCACCAGAAACACTAGATCCATGGATATGAACTTCACTTGTGACATAAACAAAAGTGCTGGAAAGACAGACATGTGTCCTAAGTATCACTATTCTATGGAACAGGCTCCCCATCCATTTAAAACAAAGTTCTTCCTGACCTTATTTAAATGAAACCTTGAAAATGGATGGAAAATCGTAAATATGCACTCAGTCTGGCTCCGTGTCCTTTATGGACAGAGGCAGTCAATAAGTAAAGCATTATCTTAACTAATGTCCCCTACAAATCATTAAAAAGTCTCAACTAGCTTGCCTCCCCCACAGAGACACCTATGATACCTGGGACACAAATGATTTAGAAAAGGATTAGGCATCTAAGGGCCCTAGTAGATGTTAGCCTAGTAACAACGTAAGAACCTATGAACTATGATAGTGAAGACTTCTTTTAAGCAAGAGGAAATGTCTTCAGTAATCAGATGGACGAGAAAAGGCTTTCCTAATGATAGTGGATATGCTGTAATCAAAGGAGAGTTTGTTATCAATGAGAATCTCTAGATCTCCAGTGAAAGTGTCTGTTTTAAGGGTGGCACCATTTATGTGGTAGGTGTAAACTTCCCAAAATATATGACACTATACTTTTTTGGAATTTAGCTTTATGTCATATTGCTGACAGCATGCACTTGCCTCCTTCTTCAAAGAACTTGTTGATGGCTCCAAGCTTGCAATCACCTCTGAACCTGGTCAGCTAAAGGCCTTTAATATCAGATTTGACATCAGAGAAACAGCTGACAAATAGAACTGGTCTGAAAAATAAGAGCCCTGGAGTATATCACTGATGAAAAGTCTTTCAGAAGACAGTGTGCTACCAACTGTAATACAGTGGCATCTATCAGTGAGCCAGTTAGCAATCTAGCAATCTAGTGGTTTTATTGGTGTGTGTGTGTGTGTGTGTGTGTGTGTGTATATATACACACACACACACACACACACACACACACACACACACACACACACACACACACATATAAATGTATTCAATTTGACCAGTTTGACAATGATGCTAGAGTGGGTATAGTGTTAAAAAACACTATCTAAATTGAGGTAAGCTGTTGGCACAGAGTTACTGCCATCTACTGTTTCTATGACTCTTATAAAGAGGTCATCTAGGTTTATTACAAATGATCTACCTTTTACAAACTCAAACTGGTTTGGTTCTATGAACTGTATGTTCCCTATGTCCCTGTTTATGATGTTGAGGCTTTAAGTCTATAGCTGTCAGGGTCAAAGGTGGAGTTTCCCTTGTGGAGGAACTACTACAGCAGATTTTAAGGCTTTTACTACATATTCGTGTACAGGCTATGGTTGAACAATTTACGGAAAATGCCAGATAAGGATATTCCACACTGATCAGATTGAAGCCTGGTTATGTTATTTAGACCCAATGAGATGGTGCTTTAGCTCCTTTACAGCACTTTATCTTTTCAGATGCAAGTATCAGGAGGGGGTATGGACCGGATAATTTGTGTTGGCAAGTTTGAAGCTGGCAAAGGGAAGATGTTTGACGTAAATTTATCTGTAAGAATGTTATTATATTCTCAGGGTATGACTGGACGATGCCATTAGAGATAAGCTTGGGGCAATGCTGGTAATAATTCTAACAGTCTCCACATAAAGTCTGCTACGTGGTTATCTTTTGACACAGCAGTTTTTGCTCTGTAATTAGCTCTGAAAGATTTGATCTTGCTACTGGATTCTTTGTTAACCCTGCTGTTGTTAATTATACCACAATGAGTTCTTGTTCTATTCTTTATAGGAATGCATTATTTGAAATGAACTGCCAGTTTTTCTAATAATGGAGCACACTGACCTAGCATGATTTCCGTATGTAAAAATAAACCTGGCCACTTTATCATTAAAGTAATGTAAAGGCTCATCAGTAATACCAAGATGGGCAGTATCTGATGAAATTTCCAGAAGTTGGTCAGCCAGATCAAGGGTGTGTGAAGTGTTTAAATTGACTCCCTCAAGCCGGGGTTTATAAAATCCGCAGCCCTTTTGTGGACACTTCATTAATCAACCCGTCAATCAGGTCACCCGGTAGCCCCTATTTAAAAACATGTTCTTGAGGGTTAAACACTCCTCATCAAAGGCCATAGAAGTGTTACACATAATGAGTGGCCCTGACCAGTTGTCCTTTAACAATTGATCTCTTATGTTTCCATGGATGACTACTGGTGAAATGTAGGAAAGCATTGCAGTAAGTATGATTCCTATGAATGCTAGAAAAGATGCTATTAGAAGGGTCCTTTCTAAGTTTAACATCTAAGTAGTCTATTTCACTAGTAGAAAAGTTGTAAGTAAATTTTAAGAAAGTACTGGACTCATTCATCTCTTCAACCAACTTAGTAGTAGTATGGTAGTCGCCTTGAGTGAGAATGAACACATCATCCAGGAACCGGGTGTAGAATTTACTAACCTTTTTGAATATAGGGTTCTTGAAAAGAACGTTCATTTCCCAATAGGCGACTACTAAGTTGGCTACACTGCCACCACAGGGTGAGCCCATGGCTATTCCCCTTTTCTGCAAGTAGTAGCAGTTATTAAAGATGAAGAAATTAGAGGATAGAATGATGTCCAATAATAAGGTGACTACTTCAATTTCATCCCTCAAAGCATTAAGATGTATTAGCATAAGCTCAACCCATTCCAATGCTTCTTGATGTGGTATAGACGTATATAAGTCTACCACGTCGATTGTAAGGAAGTTGTTGGAGGGTGAATAGGGAACATCATTTATAGCTTGAAGGAAGGACCAGGAATCCTTACAAATTTGAGGTAGTAACTTCAAGTATTTTCCAAGGATGTGGTCAACAACTTTAGAACAAGGGTGGGTGATAGAACTTCTCCCGTCAATAAGGGCACGCATGGGTGGGTCCTCCAAATTCTTATGAAATATAAAGTAGCAGAGCAGTGAAGTTATGCTGCTAGCCTGTCAGCATCGTGTCCATGTCTAACTGGGAGCTATTATTGATTCCTTCCAAGACACCAATATCTTGCAAGTGGGTTTAACACAGACAAATGACTGGTGCCAACGCCATGACCTCGAACTAAATACCAAAAATTGCATTATAATGCCCTTTGGGAAACTGTCAACCCAAGTTGATTATTCTATCTATAAAATGCCCCTAAGAGTCAACCCAGAAGTAAGGGATCTGGGAACATGTGTAGACAGTAATCTGACTTTCAGCCAACATGTAGCCAAGATAGTAAGAAAATAATTCAATGTCACCTGACTTACAGGTAAGGGTATAGCATCAGAGTCCAAGGAAGAAACTGTACCAATCTATTCGGCCCTTATTAGACCTATTGATGAATACAATGCCTCCTTTGGTATGTATCTAAACAGACACTTGCAACAGTTGGAACACCTGAAAAGGTTTCTCACCAGGAAAATTCAGAGCATGAATACCCTGTCCTACATTGATCACGTACAGGCTCGGTCTCTGTATTCAGTTTCCTACAGGCTGCTGACAGGGAATCTTTACCTGGCTTACACGGCTGTCTCAGACCCAGTCCTGATGGGTTTGTTGCACATGCACAAAACAAACAGCACCAGAAACACTAGATCCATGGATATGAACTTCACTTGTGACATAAACAAAAAGTGCTGGAAAGACAGACATGTGTCCCTAAGTATCACTATTCTATGGAACAGGCTCCCCATCCATTTAAAACAAAGTTCTTCCCTGACCTTATTTAAATGAAACCTTGAAAAATGGATGGAAAATCGTAAATATGCACTCAGTCTGGCTCCGTGTCCTTTACGGACAGAGGCAGTCAATAAGTAAAGCATTATCTTAACTAATGTCCCCTACAAATCATTAAAAAGTCTCAACTAGCATGCCTCCCCCACAGAGACACCTATGATACCTGGGACACAAATGATTTGTAGTGCGCGACTAGGCATCTAAGGGCCCTAGTAGATGTTAGCCTAGTAACAACGTAAGAACCTATGAACTATGATAGTGAAGACCTCTTTTAAGCAAGAGGAAATGTCTTCAGTAATCAGATGGACGAGAAAAGGCTTTCCTAATGATAGTGGATATGCTGTAATCAAAGGAGAGTTTGTTATCAATGAGAATCTCTAGATCTCCAGTGAAAGTGTCTGTTTTAAGGGTGGCACCATTTATGTGGTAGGTGTAAACGTCCCAAAATATATGACACAATACTTTTTTGGAATTTAGCTTTATGTCATATTGCTGACAGCATGCACTTGCCTCCTTCTTCAAAGAACTTGTTGATGGCTCCAAGCTTGCAATCACCTCTGAACCTGGTCAGCTAAAGGCCTTTAATATCAGATTTGACATCAGAGAAACAGCTGACAAATAGAACTGGTCTGAAAAATAAGAGCCCTGGAGTATATCACTGATGAAAAGTCTTTCAGAAGACAGTGTGCTACCAACTGTAATACAGTGGCATCTATCAGTGAGCCAGTTAGCAATCTAGCAATCTAGTGGTTTTATTGGTGTGTGTGTGTGTGTGTGTGTGTGTATATACACACACACACACACACACACACACACACACACACACTCACACACACACACATATAAATGTATTCAATTTGACCAGTTTGACAATGATGCTAGAGTGGGTATAGTGTTAAAAAACACTATCTAAATTGAGGTAAGCTGTTGGCACAGAGTTACTGCCATCTACTGTTTCTATGACTCTTATAAAGAGGTCATCTAGGTTTATTACAAATGATCTACCTTTTACAAACTCAAACTGGTTTGGTTCTATGAACTGTATGTTCCCTATGTCCCTGTTTATGATGTTGAGGCTTTAAGTCTATAGCTGTCAGGGTCAAAGGTGGAGTTTCCCTTGTGGAGGGGAACTACTACAGCAGATTTTAAGGCTTTTACTACATATTCGGTGTACAGGTTATGGTTGAACAATTTACGGAAAATGCCAGATAAGGATATTCCACACTGATCAGATTGAAGCCTGGTTATGTTATTTAGACCCAATGAGATGGTGCTTTAGCTCCTTTACAGCACTTTTATCTTTTCAGATGCAAGTATCAGGAGGGGGTATGGACCGGATAATTTGTGTTGGCAAGTTTGAAGCTGGCAAAGGGAAGATGTTTGACGTAAATTTATCTGTAAGAATGTTATTATATTCTCAGGGTATGACTGGACGATGCCATTAGAGATAAGCTTGGGGCAATGCTGGGTAATAATTCTAACAGTCTCCACATAAAGTCTGCTACGTGGTTATCTTTTGACACAGCAGTTTTTGCTCTGTAATTAGCTCTGAAAGATTTGATCTTGCTACTGGATTCTTTGTTAACCCTGCTGTTGTTAATTATACCACAATGAGTTCTTGTTCTATTCTTTATAGCTATGAGCTTTTTTCTTTTACTGCAGAATTCATTTTGGAGCAGAGTTCCACCAGAAGGCTTTGTTCTAAATTGTTTGTTGTATTTGTAGTGAATAAGAACATGAGACTCTATAAAACAGGTGTGATGGGAGTATAAACATTGGGTACATGCAGTGGCATTTGCTTTAGGGCTGTTGTGAGGTGGGGGAATAAAGAATCACCTCCAGTCTTCAACAAGAAAAAGACAACAGACCTTACAGAAGACACTAAAGATGACTGGGTTGATCACTGATCTATACTGGGAGTGTATGGTATAGAAAACAGTGCTGCGATCAGGGTCAGTGACAGCATAACAGTGGGCAAAAAGCACACAGTTGTTTGCTTGGAGAGGACAAGAACTGATGTTTACAAAAGGAGATCTGGTTAAGAAGCAAGAGGAATTATTTAGAAGGGCTGACAAAGCTTAACATATTGCAGAATAAGAAGAATCTCACAGAATAAGAAGAGGTGCAACTATACAGTGCTAAACTTAAAAATACAGGAGTATCTGTATAATATGCATGAGTTTCAATGCTGTTAAGCAACCGTTTGTGTTTTGGAATTACTATAAAAAAATATTTAGACCAACAACTTACACAACAGAAAGTGGAAAGGGTTGTTGCCAAACTTGGAAGCCTATAACAAGAAAAATAACCAGAGATTTTCTATAGGTATTAGATATATTTTGGACATTTTCTGAAAATATGTATAAAGCAATCAAGAAAGGGCACAAATGTAAATATTTATGGAAGACTTAAGTATGCCAAGGTTAGCAGTAGATGAGGCTCAACAAAGTTAAGACAGTAGGAAAGGAGATAAAAAACAGTGCTGTACAATCAATCTTCAGCAAAATCCCCAGGAATACATGGTATTCTAGTAGAAGCTTGGAAGCTAGTAGGGAAGAAAATGATAAAGATCTACAAGGTTTTGTTTAACAGTATTTTAAAAGGAGGGGAAATACCAGCATCCTGGAAGAAAGTTGTGGCAGCTGTAATTCACAGAGATGGTAAAGACCCATCAAATCCTGATTATAAAGTGTTTATTTCTATAATAGCTAAAAGAATGACAGGATGTTGCCAAATTTAACAGATATGGATCAGTGTGGTTTTGTGGAGTGGAGGCAGACATTTGACAATATTTATAGAACAATGATGATCCACAGGCAAGCAAAGTGTAAGAAAATGCTACAGCTGTTGGTGGTCTTGATGCAGAGAAGGCATTCAACAGAGTAAGCTGGGATTGTATGAGTAGGGCAATGGAAGCATTTGTATTCCCTGATACACTAATAAGGCTAATTAGGAGGATGTATCAGGTGGGTAGCCGCGGTGGTGCAGCAGTTAGCATTGTCGCCTCACAGCAAGAGGTTCTCCGGTTCGATCCTCGGCTGAGGTGCCTTCTGTGAGAAGACTGCATGTCCTCCCTATGGTCACGTGGGTTTCCTCTGGATGCTCTGGTTTCCTCCCACATCCCAAAGACATGCTGTAGGTGGATTGGACACTCTAAATTGGCCCTAGATGTGAGTGTGTGCATGTGTGTGCCTTCTGTGGAAGGTTGGGCGTCGGGCTGGCAACTTCACACCGTAAAACTCCACTGCCAATCATGAGTAGACAGGTGATCCTCTGTGGCGATCCCTAACAGGGTTTAGCCAAAAGAAGAAGAAGGAGGATATATCAGGGATCAGAGGCAAAAATTAAAGTGGGATGGTTTCTTTCTAACAAGTTACGTGTCTGAACAGTGGAACCAGGCTAAGGTGTCCTCTTTCCCCTTTATTATTTGCTTTATATTTAGAGCCACTGGCAAAGAAAATAAGAGACTCGTATTCAAAGATAAAACTGGTATGGTAATCAAGAAAAAAGTTGGCTTTATTTGCAGACAGTATTAGTCTGTACCTGATAAAATCAAAAAAGGACATCTCAGTGTACAGGAACATCTTGAGACAGTTTCAAGTATTTTAGGGATATAAAGTTAATGAAGATAAAACAAAAGCTATAGGTGCAAACTATTAGTATTAGGAGTATGGATTAACTATGATTCTGTTATAGCAGTTAAGTATATGTGGAAAGAGATTAATCAAAAGAGCATACAAAAACTGAGAAAACGGAAGCACGTTTATAGATACAGATAGCAAGATACTAACAGTGAAAACATTTTTAGTCTCTAAAGTTTTACCTACTGGTCAGGCATATTTTTATCGAGTGGAGAAGTTGTGGGCAGTAATTAATAAAAAGCTTAAGGATTTTATCTAGGAGGGGAAGAGGGCAATGGTCAAGTGGGATAAGTTAATCCTTCCAATAGAACAAGATGGGTTAGGACTACCTGATTTGAAGGGCTATTTTACAGCTACACAGTTAAGGCTCATATATAAAACACAAGGAGAAAGTTATAATTCAAAGTGGAAAGGGGTGATGATGAAGTCGGGGGGGGGGGTTGAAAAATATGGAGCAAGTGTTGATTTAGATGCTTAAGGAGAATAACAACAGCCACACAGAATATTATATTTGTAAAGTAGCAGGAAGTATTCTAAGAAGTAATCCACACAAGAGTGGAGAAAGAAGTGTTTGCAGACAGGGATGACTACACTTAGCAGTACAGATAATAGCAAGAGGGGGATGGAATTTACTGGAGAAAACTGGCAAAGGGACCAAGGTACTAGAAGCAAATATCTAGCCAAGGAAAGGTAACAGAATTGGAAGAAGCCAAGAAGACATTTGGACTGCAAGCTAGAGAGTACCTTCCCTATCAGGGATTAATATTGGAGTACAGGCAAAGACACTGGATAGAGGAATCCTTATTGAAAAGCTTACTCTGGTAGAGTTTTAATTGAATTTAAAATGGAAATTACTGTCAAAAAGGGATAATTAGTAGGGTATATAAAAGTACTTCACAACATTAGTAATCAATCAGAGGAGGTTAGAAAAGACTGGGAAGAGAGATTGGATAAGCAATTCACAAGAAAACAATGGAAGGACATAGGGATTTCTCCCAAATATGCAGCAAAGTCTAGAAGGGTTGAAATTTTTGATTAAAAGTGTTTGCATACATATTTTTATACTTCAATCAGACTCCAAATAATAGTTCCTCAAGTACATGGCAAATGTTGGAGGTGTGATGGGGAAGAAAGAGGTAATTGATCAAGAAACTGACCTCAAACTCCTTCGTATCCTAGCCTTGTGAATGGTGCATCAATATAACAAGTTCCACAGTGAGGTGACAGTTCTTATAGCCTGAAGGGTTTGGCCTTACCATTCTGGTGAATTATGTCTGTGGTGATAAGGGAAGAAGCTTTATGTGGTAAGGAATAGGAGTCGGTGTGTTTCTGGTTTTATGTGCAATGCATGCATCCACAGTGCCACACATAGGAGTATTTAGTGGTTTCTGAAATGATTTTTGGAGCACCAAAGAACAGGAAGGTTTACAATGTAACTCCCTATAAGAAGCCTGAGAGGAAACCTGCATCAAAAGGAGTTAGCATATACCATTACGTGCCACCATCACTATCTTCACCTGACAGTGAAGCTCCACACATACCTAAACTGACCTTGACAAATACCTGCCAGTACAAAGACAAGTGCCAAATGTAAAAGAAAAAAATAAAAATATCCACTTAAAATACCATCTTTGGAGTGCTGTTGCCTAACATCCACTTCTCCAACATTGAGATCTTCAGGATTCCTGCATCACAGATCATCATAATGATGTCTGTACTTTTCCCCTGTCCTAGTAATGCCAGTGACAGACAACAACTCCTTAGTTAAGTTACAGCAGGTGTCTACTTTACTAAAGCACTACACATGCCCATTAGGTGTTCACTGGATTGGCATGATGAAAACAAAGCATAATCTTGCTCTCCTCCAGCAAAAGCTGTAATTTCCCAAATATTCACAGGAAATGGAATGCTTTCATGAGATACAAAAATGGCAGTCTGTAGTACACCCTTATCTTTTCCAAAATGTTTTTATTTATTTTATAACACAATAACTTAACAGTACAGTAACAAGAAAAAAAATATATATATACAATGTCCATAACAACTAAATAAGAAATATACATAAGAGAACACTTAATATTTCTGTAACAGATTAGACAATTTTGTCCAATGAATTAAATGATGAGTTGTATTGTTAGTCCTTGCTTTTATAGTAGCAATCTCATTCTTACAAATGTATTTCACAAGATGAATAAACTCAACTTTAAAGACAGGAGTAGATTGGAATTTCCAGTTTTTAGTAACATTTTCCTTGCTATAGACAGGATAGATCATACTTAAAATGTTTGGTTTTTAGAATGACTTCAGGAACAGGAACATTGAAAAGGATAAGGGAGTCAGAAATTATACAGTTGCAATTCCATAGAACTTTACAAAGATATTTTAAAGTCTAACCAAAATGGGGAAATTATTTTGCAATTAACAACCATATGTATCCAGTCAGCATCAGGATGTCCACATCTTCAGCATTTAATTTAATCTTCTTTTGTACATTATTGCTAGTCTATGTGGTGTATAAAAATATCTATGTAAAAATTTCCATGTGTATGCGTGCCAGAACACGGAAAATGTGGGTTACTTCACCGACTGCAAACAACATTTTTTATCTTTTTCTGAGAATACTTGTCTATTAACTTTACTTGAATAATTCCAAAAAGAAATGTCTGTTTTGCTAAAATCATTTCTGCGAATTTTATAAATAACAGATATGTATGAAGTGTTCTTGGGTGAGCTATTAATAACCGTTGAGATAATGAGGGTACAAGCTTAGTATGTATAAAATCCTTACAAATTTGGATGTCCAGCCAACTGCGATTTCACAAACTATATCTGCTGATCAAATAGTCTCCAGAACTTATTTTATTAGCTTAGAGAAATTGATTCCAATATAATAGGTCACCCTTCTTAAATTGTAACAATTTCTGAGTATCAAAAGATATCAATTATTCATATGTATAAGCAATAGGAAATATAATTATTAATAAATTCTTAATTAATTGAATAGAAAACATAAGCTTTTTAAACAACAGCAATATTTAGTTTATAAGAGGTGTGAGAACAAGTTTTGACCTTTCACTCTGAATGTATATTTTTAAAATTCATATGAAGATATTTTTATGTATTTGAGTATATGGTTCAAGAAATGTCCTATTACTATTAAGAAGTAAGGTTTTATGTACTGATTTGCAATATGATGTATAAGAAGTATTATTCCAAAGCAACACCATGTTAATAAATGAGTATAAATAAAATCAATACTTGGAAACCCTATACCTTCTTCATCCAAGCTTGTGGTGTATCAGAGAAGAGAAATTCTTGTTTTTTTTTTTGGGGGGGGGGGGGTACCAAAGGAACTTGAGTAATAAGTTATTAATTTTCTGTTTAATTCTGACAGGTGGGGGAATTATTAGCGCTTAGCCAATGAATAAGATTTTAGGTAACAGTATCATTTTTATTAAAGTTAATCTGTCTTCAAATGTGAAGAGCCTGTTCCAACTGTCAATCAGACTAGTAATTGAGTTCATATGTTGTTTGCAATTAGATGTGAGTGATGGTTTATAATTAGATTCAATAATGAAACTGAGATATTTAATATGCATACCCTCCCAGTTTATGTCTTTTTGATCTAAGTTTCATAGTAACATTTTTATTCACTAGAAGTGCCCAAGTTTTGTTGTGACTGAATTTTCAATCAGAGATGTTTGCAAAGAAGTCTAGATTGTGTAATAGGTGATCTACTGAATTTTCAGTATCATTAGACGTTAATTAGTAGGTCATCAGCAAACAGATGTATCTTGGGGGATAATTGGACTGACACTTTATATCCTTTAATGCTGTCATTATTTCTAACATAATTTGCAAGAAGCTCAATAGCCAGGGCAAAGAGTAATGGGGAGAGGGGCACCCCTGTTTAGTACCTCTTAATATTTAGAACGGGCTAGATAGATAAGATCCAATCTTTACATAGGCTATGGACTTTTCATATAGGTTTTTAATGAATCCTATAAAGTTTGGGGAGAAACTGTATTTTTGCAGAGCTTTAAAGAGACATGGCCAACTTATGGAGTCAAAAGCTTTATCTGTATCAAGGCTCATTTTTTTTCTTGCTTGCTAAGTCTATTAAGGACAGTAATCTAATGACGTTGTCTACTACCTTTCTGTTTTTGGTAAACCCGGTTTGGACTTCATGAATTATATTGAAAGAATATTATTTAATCTGTCTGCTAAGATAGACATGAATATCTTGTAATCAATGTTAAGCAAAGAAACTGGCATGTATGATGTGCAAAGGTTGGGCTCTTTATTTGGTTTAAGATGGGAGAGATGATAGAATATTTCCATGAGGGAGGGATGTTTGATGTAGTTTTAACTTCTTGGAATGCACTGAGTAAGATTTTCAAGATGTTATCAGGTAAGAGTTTGTAAAATTCTGGAAGTAGACCATCCAGCCCTGGTGCCTTTTTTTGTCTTCAGATTTTTTATTTGTTCCCTTAATTCTTTACAGGAAAGGGGTTTGTCTATGTTATTAATATCATGTTTGGATAGCTTCTTTTGAATATCATTAGCAAGAAAGTTGTCTATAATTTTATCACTTGCAGATGAGTTATTATTAATATACTTGTAATGCTTTTTAAAACATAATATATTTTTTAGATCTGTAACTTTGATAGTCTGATTATTTCTAGCGTATAGTATTTCTTTCCGCTGTGGCGACCCCTAACCGGGAAAAGCCGAAAAGACAAACATATGACTTTTTTTCATTTAAATATTTAGATCTAATAGCAAGCCTATGCATAATCTTGGGATTGAGTAGGACTGCAATCTGATTTTTTCCAGATTTATTGATATTTTATGCTGCATGATATCCTGATATTCCTTGTTCAGTTTATATATGTCAGCTAATGCAGATTTGTCATTTGATGTAAGTTTTAGTTTTAGTTCATCAATTTCCTTTTGTATGTCTACCACTTTTCTATCCCACTCTTTCCTTTTATTTATATACCAACTTTTGACTTCATCATGTAAAACTACCTTTAAAGTGTCCCATAGGATAATATCTGAAACCTCTCCATTATTATTGGCATCTAGGCAAAGCTTTATTTCATCTAGAAACCATTCTTTAAATCCTTGTACTGTTACTAGATAAGCAGGTAGTCTTTGGCAGAAGTTTAAGGGGTCAGTATTAACTGTTACATTGAAGGTGATAGCATTGTGGTCAGACACAGGGCATGATGTCAACATTACATGCAATGCACCCTTATAATTTGATTTCTGAATCATTGATAGCATGACCCAAAGTTGCAAAGCTGTAGGATGTGTGCACTTGCTCACCTCTTTTGCATACACCTGCAGCAAAAAGCTCTCAAGGTCATGCACAGACAGTATGCTGCACCCCTATGCTGCAGGTGCACAGCAGCAATATAACAATCATAAATATTCATGGTCCTGACCTACTCAGCCTAGGTGTCACGCAAACAAGTAGGAGTGCATTACTTTAGAGGTGCACTGCCATTTTATATGCTAAGTTGTGCAGACTTTGGAACTTTTACTAGATACTTTGGCTGCTGTATTAGAAGGAATATACTAGAAATTTTAGCAGCTCTATTATGAGGAATTACAGTACTTTATATGCAGCTCTAAGGAGACAGACAGTATTCTGAATGTGTATGCTAAGCTTTCTTTGGTCCACCTTTATAAGGATATGCAACTTTAAACAGACAGTCTCATAACATAAAGCTAGGAATATTGATTGCATGTGTACAGGCATGTAGACTGTACCAGTAACAAGGTAGCCCGTGTTATCAGGACAATATGATGAAACTGTGAGCAACAGTGAGCAAAAGCTATTGCACATATTCATTTGCAGTATAAAGGAATTTCAGCTTTTGTGTGACTTTCACAACTGCTATGGTCTGAGCAACGACTTCATCTTACTAAAATTAAAATTTAGTTGTATATTGTTTCTGTGATTTTTCTCACAGCAGTTCATTTAAAATCTGTGAATTCTGTTGTAACTGATTTTGATCATCCTTTTCTTTTAGAATTCTTTATTCATTTGAAGTTGAATATGGATTCCCTTAAATGAGTATGACAGTAATAATTTTCTGAAGTACAAGTATCTTGCACAGTATACTAAATGCTATGTATATTTAAAAATAACACTTGATAACACCGGTGATCTATGCTCCTCATGTCAAAAGTTGGATGATTTGTTTACCATTATTAGTAATAAAGGTAGAGTTATTGATGACGATTGCACTTGTGCAACCTGCACAGCTTGGAGAACTGTTGTTACATATATTAATGACTGGACTGATGAGATAAATGTTAGGCAAAGCGCAAAGGAAGGATGTGTATATTGTCAGTAAAGATCACTAAACCCCTAATGAACAAGATAATACCACTGACAACTTTGGAATTCTGGATAAAAGTATTCAGCAATCTGAGGATTCAGAGCATATAGAAGAAAATGAAAGAAAGAAAGAAAGAAAGAAAGAAAGAAAGAGACACATAACAAATAACAATGAAGAAAAAGAAACCAATTAATGTCTTTAAACAAAGAGAATACATACTAAACAGGACATTGCTTTGTTAATTAACATACAGGTTACAGGGAATGATACAATTTTTCTAACAGAATACCTTCAGTCTACAGAAAAAGGCATCATTTTTTTTTCAAAAGAAAAGGTCGAAAAAGAGGCAAGGGGCTGGTAAAAAGGAAGAAATCTAAATCGAGTGTGGAAGGAGTGAATAATTTTATTGTAAAAAAAAAAAGAAGAGAAAGACAGATACTGACAACATAGCTCAAGCTCTGGTGGTACAAAGTCAGCTGGATAAGAATCGTATGTTTGCAAATGGAATACACAATGGAAACAATGAGGTTACTAAGATTAATGTAATGAAGATCATTCCTTTCTAACAAATGATGGCGCAGTTATTACTGAATTAGAAGTTGAAGATTCTTCAGATCTGGTCAGTAAAGATATTCTTGTAACTGGAGATAAAACTCTTAGAGGAACTGATACTTCACATTTTAATAGAAGATGATGAGCACTGAATAGTGTTATGCTTGTGAGAAGCAAAAATAGAGGTTGTGAGAATGGTCTTAGAATGCCGTAATGTAAAGAAGTATGGATCTGTTTTTATTTGACTCTGACTGACAGAAAAGGACTTAAAACCCTCTTAGATGACATAGCTTTTACAGGTGTCACAACATATTTTTCACAAATCACATATATAAAGGAGAGTCAGGTCACTGTGAATGTAAAGATTTTTTATAAATGCCTACATGAAAAAAATCTCCCATTTAAAAAAAATGGAAATGTGTACAGCATCCGAGTCTAATTTTGGACGCGTGTTTAGACAGGATGGTGTGCACTTGTCAAGATCAGGGAAGAGAATTTTTGCAGCAGATATTTTGCAATATTTGACAAACAAAAGGCAAGATTTTTGACAGGTCAAAATTTTAACAGTTCACCAATCGTAACATTTGATACATCACTGATGGTTTTTAATGCTAGGAACACTAATAATAAAGTTTTTTTATTAGAAAATTTGCTATGTTCACAAAAGATTGATGTTATTTTTGCGAAACATGGTTAAAGAACAATGACAAGAAATCAGTTCTGTCGAAGTATAAATGTTTTTACTGTAATAAACATTCAAACAAAAAAAATCAGGTGGAGGTATTATGATTGGAATTAAAGATTGTAATAAGATCTGTGATTACTATATACTCACTGATAACAACAGTACTGTAGATTGTGCAACTGTGACAAGACAACCCTGGAACAGTTAAAAATTGTTTGAGCGTAGTGAACACCAAAGTCAAGTGTGGATAAATTACATGAATTCAAACATTTCTTGCATGAAACACAGAAGGGAAGAATAATAGTGATTTAAATTTAGCAGAAACAGACTGGAATAATACTGATTCAACAACCTCAGTAAGGAAAGTATTCACAGTGTGTGTTCACAACAGCAATTCCTTCAGATTATAAAAAACCCTACGAACATACTAGACATTGCTTGTGTTCCTAAAGAAATTACTGTTACTTCATGTCAAGTTTTACCACTGGTGCTATGCAGTGATCATGGGTTATAAAGGTTAATTTGTTGCTAGATAATTCTGCCAACCTGAAATCTAAACCAATGCAGGGATTAATAGCAGATAATATGGAAGCAAGACAGTCACTATGTAAAACTAACTGGAGTGATGCAGTCAGTAGAAAAATACTGCAGAAAGAATGTAGAAAGTTTTGAAAGAGAATTTGCTTGAATGCAAAAAAATAAAAAAAATTAACTTCAGGATCTAGGTACACAGCGTCAGGAGGATATATTCCCACAAGATACTTGATTATGGAGAAAGATAAAAAAAAATAAGAAATGGAAAACAGGTTGGACTCAGACTTTGAAAACTGATATAAACAAGCTGGACAAACAAATTAAACATAGTTAGAGACAAGATCAAGAAAATTTTGAAGAAAAGTTATATAAAGATATTGAGCATAATAGGAAACCATTTTCTAGATACATAAAATGTGCTAGGAGTAAAAACATACAAACTGATAAACTTTGTGTAGATTCTGAAGTTTATACTAAGAACATGTTACAGATGTAGTAAAAAAATCTTATGCAAAGCAGTTCTGCTCAACAAAGGTGGTGATAAATTGCCCTACTGACATCCAGGAAACCTGAGTACTGAAATCAAATGAGATTACACTGAAAAATAACTAAGGAAACTGGATCCAAACAAAGTACAAGAAGGAGACTGAATTATGAATAATGACCTGAGAACACTTCGGCATGAACATACATTACCATTATATCGATTATTTACTAGGTCATATAAATATGGGGAGATTGCTCATGATTGGAGACATGCACTTGTTAAATCTGTCTTTAAGGAAAAAGGAAGTAGGGCATACAGATGCATAAGTTTACTTTCATGTTGTAGAAAAATAATGTAGAATTAGAACAACTAGGTACTGATGTACTCTTGATAAGACGGATAACTGCATGGCTTACACATAGGACATGGCAAGTATCATACAGCAACTAGACAGGTGAAATTGGAGGTTACAGTCAGGGTGTCCCACGCGGCTCTATCTTAGGCCCATATTTGTTTAGATTGTATCTTTCAGATCTTTTTTTTATCTGAGGTGTTCTACAGTCAGATGACTTAAAAATGATAAACCGACTGCATGTGTTACAGATAGGACATGTCTGCAAAAGAATGACTAAACTGACCATTTGGGCACAGGAGAATAATATGCTGATAAATACATTAAAAACTAAGTATATGAGATTTGGGAAACATAAACTGAAAGGTGAATACTGGCACACAGTGACTGAAACTGTAGATTCCTTTTAAGGAGTTGGGTAAATGGGTGGATCCAGCTTTGATTTTTTTTCTAATCATATTAACCAACTGGTTAATGATAGTTATGGAACTATAGGTTCAAAAAAAGATTTATAAAGTCTAGGAAATCAGAAATAATGAAGTCATTCTTTGTTAGTTATATTATATCCAAACATGAGTATGGAATAACAAGAAGGAAACCTTATAAAAAACAAGCATAAGTAAACTGGAAAGAATATGGTGGAAATATACCAATGGCATCCATGGATGTGAAAATTTAAGTTATTATGAAAGACTTAAATATATGAACTTGTACAGTGTCTTGTATATACATATTTAAGAGAAGACCTTATTCAGGTATACACAGCATTTAAAACAACTACCTCTGGAATGCTTGGGGTTATCAAAAACTAGTACAGAATCATCAGACAACTTATGTAGAAGATTCTGTAGGAATCAGAAGTGTACTACTTGGTTCTCTAACAGAACAGCTGATATATAGCATACATTACCAAATTACATTAAAGCAAACTCTAGTTTAGATATTTTTAAGAAAAGCCTGAACAATTACTATGGGAACAACTGTTTTGGTATATTGGCAGGCTGGAAAGGCATTATTGCTCATGCTTGAAATATTTGTATGTATGTAAACAGCTCTGTGATGACATGGTGTTCAGGGAAACGTTACTGATAGGTCTCCAGAGGTCTATGATGGCACGTATTGCTTCAATTTCTCTATCTCCATGTGGAGCATTATCAGTGCTTCCATCACTGCTCTATCTGGCAATGCTGTCCAAAGTTTGGTCTAGTTATATACCAGGGTTGGCTATTTGTGTGTGTGTGTGTGTGTGTGTGTGTGTGTGTGTGTGTGTGTGTGTGTGTGTGTGTGGGAGGGGGCTTTGTAGGGTACATATTCCTCATTTATGTCTAGAAGTACAAAGCACTGTCACCCCTCTTTGTGGGTCTCCACAACACAGAAGCACCATTAACATGACAACTTAACAGTGGACTCAAGCTAGGTCAGAGCCCCACAGTACTACACCAGATTAACTATCTGGGATCACAAAGTTTTCAGCAATAAGTCAGTGGTGTGACCCCAGATAACTGTCGTGAAGTGACATCTCTATGCCACTGCAGTAAAATATATAATCTATGACACTTAATACCTGTCACTTTGAGACCTTTGTCTACACCACCAGTGATATGCTTCCATACCCCACGTGTGTGCCAACAGCCATGAGTCACTATATACATAACCACCATGCAAATAACAACTGTGACCAAGTCAATGCTCACTCCTGTCTGGTAAATGAAGGAATGTCTGATGTGTGGCCAGCCCATGCAATTAACAGCACAGCCTGATACTGACAATGCACATGCATCATGATTGTTCTACGTCGACACTGCACTGTCACTGTGTGCTCTTCAGGGACAATAATTGTGAAGTAGATGTTACAACATTGCCTATGATGCAATGTACTGTGACTGCTGTTGTCTGGCAGAGTATTATGTGATACATGTTTCTGTTGGCTGTGCGTCAGTGCATGGTCTTACCATAATGTCATCATGGGGCTGCCCCATCTGTTTCCTCAACAGCACAGTATAACATATGCATCAGGCTAGTAAAATCCTGCAGATTATGTCAGGGTCATACTGGCATGCTTCTCCAGACACCGCAAGGTAGCAAAAGCGTGCTTTAAGCAGGATGAACACACAAACACATTACAGTTTTCTGGTTTTGTGTGCATGTACTGTTACACTGAAGTTTGGGCCACACACTGTGGTTTCCATACTGGCTTCACAAGTGAGGGCTCTAGCAGGTATCTTCTGTCACCTGCATCACTGTGCCAACATACTGAGGGGAGGAGGTTGCTATATTTACTATATTTAGACATATTACACAAGCAGCTATATGACTTTTTTTCTAGTGATGGTGCTTGCACTTACTGACTAAATAGCTGTATGGAGTTTTAGTATGCAGGAAACGGTGCTATAATTGATGTGTGTGCCATATATGTGAATCATATGCACTACCTGGGTACAACACGCAACACCTGGTAGTTCACAGAATTGTAGCCCCTACTATTTACAAACCTTTGTTTCTGAGGTTAAAAAAGATTGGCAAGACAGACTGAAAAAGCAACTTACAAGGGAACAATGGGATGACATATCATAGGAGGCTACTAGGCTATTGGCCTTGAGGCCATCATAAGCCTAGCCAAGAGTTTAGCCCATGTTTAGATAAATCAGCACCCAATGCCCCTGACCAGCAGGGGCACGGGTGGAATTCCAGGGGTATATTTTCTGTTTCCCATACAGTTATCCAGGTTGCACTTACAAAGGGGTAAAGAGGTACTCTGCTTGATGTGGAGTGGGAGTCTATTCCATAAATGGAAGAGTCTCTGGGATACAAGTCTGTCCCGCCAACAAGTCTTGTTAATGTCACAGACCAGGTTGAGGTTGAGTGTGGGGGTTACTCGAGTGGAGCTTGACTTGCGGATATGCAGCAGTCCCATCAAGGTGAGGTCCGTGATCGCCTTGTATGGCAGACACAGGTCACCTCTGAGGAGTCTGTACGAAACTGAGTAGAGGGATAGAGCTTTTAGCCTATCTGTGTATGGTAGATGTTTGAGGCCCTGGATTCTCCTGGTGAGGAACCTCTGTGGTCTCTCCAGCTGCTGCATGTGCTTTGCAAGGTACATGCCAAAAGGGGCACTGTACTCAACAATGGGCCTTATAAGGGAAGAATTCAGGGATGTTATGACCTCCTTGCCCCTGGATGAGATACCCTTACTTATGAGGTTGGCTTTCCGTACAAAGGAAGCAACATGATGGTCAAAAGTCAGGCTGCTATCAGCCTGGGTGCCCAAATCCCTCACGAATGATTGCATGCTTAGGACATTGTTATTAATGTGATAATTTGTGGGGACGTCACTCTCCCCAAAGGGGATGATGATGCATTTTTTGGTATTCAGCTTGAGGCCATGTCTCTGGCACCAGTTATATGTCTACAGGTAAAAGAATAAAACGTCACTGGAAACTGCTGTGTTGTATAAAAGAATTTATTCCGTAAACCAAGAATAAAACGTTATGAGCGCTTTCGGGTCAATACCCTTATATGTCTACGTGAGACCCTAATGGAGGATGTCCACATCACTAGGGGATCTGATGACAGCACCTAGCTTCCAGTCATCCACAAACTTGGTCAGCCATAGCCACTGGTTTTGGCCTGCACCTCAGAAAAGTATATCCCAAATAACAGAGGCCCCACGATTGAACCCTGGGGTATGCCGCTTGTCACAGGTCTACTGCTTGAGGTGGCTTCCCTATTTTGACTACATGGGTTCTATCAGTGAGCCAGTTTTCTACCCATCTGGTAACATACAGATTGATGCCTAGTTGAGAGAGTTTATCTATTATGCCTGAGTAGGGAATCGTTTCAAAGGCTTTGGCCAGGTCAAGGTAGTCGGTGTGCACCATCTTCCCCTAGTCCATGGGTATGGTAACTGTCTCAAAGAAGTTGACCAAATTTAGCAGACTAGACCTCCCCTTAATGAAGCCAAATTGTGTGGGATCAAGAGTTTGTAGGTTGCCAATGCCCTTGTTAATGAGGTCCATGATAATCGATTCCATAGCCTTTCAGATCAGGCTAGTTAGGCTGATGGGTCTATAACTTCCCGGATTGGTGGACGCTTCCACCTTTGTGTAAAGGGATGACAGTGGCTGTCCTCTACTCAGCTGGGATGAAGCCAGTACTCAGGCTTTGGTTGAACAGGGTACCTAATGGTGCTGCAAGTTCCTGCCCGAGTTCACATAGGATGCAGCCTAGGATGTTATTGGGTCCCATGGAGGCTGTATTGTTTGCCTTTGAGAGAGCAGTGATGACCTGTTCCCTAGATAAAAGGGGAAGGGGGCAGGTACTGGGGATGTCCTGATTTACTGATGGGGGGGGGCAGTGGGGTAAAGTTTTCACTGAATCTGTCAACCAGCAAATTTCCTATATCTACAGCATTTTAATATGTGGTGTCCTTGACCACCAGTTCTGAATGGATCTGGATGGTTCCTTTGAGGTTGCGGACATATGTGAAGAAGGCCTTATGACTGTCTCTAGTAGATGTGGCCAATTTGGACTTGAAGTTTTCTTTGAAGGATTTCACTAGTGCTCTTATTTGCTTGTTCAGGCTAAGGAGACATTGCTTCCAATCGGGCACCTGCTCCTTCTTGGTCTTTGACAGCAATTTTTCCTTTTGTTATAGTTTATTTATTGCAGATGTCCATCAAACAGGTTTAGTCTGCCTTGCGGAAGATGATTTAGTCCTGTTGGGTATTCCTGATTCCATGCATCTATATAAATGCTCATATAGTGCTTTGGTGTAGTTTTGAATATTGGTGCCAGTTCCTACAGAGGGGGAGGGGGCTGTGAAGCTGTTTATACCATCCCTCAGGAGGCTGTAATCAGCTCTGGAAAAGTTTTTATGTCTGATCCCAGCTACGGGGGGTTGGGGGAGATGGTGACTTCGAAAGTGACCGCTTTGTAGTTGGATCTTACCAGGGAGGATAACACTATAGGGATGCTGCAGTGGTTACTCAAGTTGGTTAATACCAAGTCCAAGATATTATCACCTCTTGTGCGGGTATCGACTAGCTGTTCTAAGGCATCTGCATTGACAAAATCAAGGAATCTCTGGGCATTTCTGTTCTGGCATGAGCAGTTCTTCCAATCTATCTTCAGGAAGTTAAAGTCACCCAGGATCAGGGTAAAGTGTTGAATCTTGACAGATTCAAACAGGTTCAAATAGGTGGATTGGGCATCTTGAGTCAGATTTGGGGGCCGGTAGCTAGCTATGATTTGAATAGGGGTCTTGTCTATGATTAACTGCACCTGGAGTGTCTCCAGTGTGTCATACAGTTTGGCCAGCTTGGAGGTGTGTATATCTTTAATGTATATTAAGACTCCACCTCTTTTGGCTTTACTGCCCACAGTTTGAGGTCTGAATGTATGATGGGATGAGTAATCAGGTAAGGCTGGGGTGCTCTCCGCAGCTTTGAACCAGGTTGTTGTGACTGCACAGATATCACCATTTTCCAGGGTTAGGAATGCTTGTAATGATGCAGTTTCATGTTTAGACTCCTAGCGTTTAACAGCATGATCTTTAATTTGTGTTTTGTTGACATTTTTATGCGGTAGTTTTAACCTCATCACTTTTCCTAAAAAGGCACTATAGGGGAGGCAAGAGCCTTTGCCAGAAGCCTGAAGTCCAGGTGAAACAGATACAGGCCATCTCTGGCAAAGCATCGTGGTCTGTCACTCATATCTACCCAGGCTGTCAGGTACTGGATCCCCCTGGAATGACACCAGAAACTAAGCCAATTGTTAAAGTCAATTATTTTCTGTTTGTATTGAGGCATCATTCTGGGTGATGGCAGAATACTGCTTAAGGCTAGGGACATACCTGCCTGGGACACATAATCAGCGAGCTCAATCATGTCTCTCTTCATATAGTCCAGAGAGGTACATCTCAAGTCATTCACGCCAACATGGACTATGACAGAGTCATAACAGTACCTGTTGTTGAGAGACTTGAGTGCATATGTGATATGGCAGATTCTGGCACCTGACAGACAACTAACCATGACTTTCTCCTTATCCAGCCTGGTGAGACACACATCGCTGTGTCTCACAATGGAGTCTCCTATG